>NW_006798942.1:789560-851015 GCF_000442215.2 Lipotes vexillifer | reverse complement strand
TTAAGAAAAAAAAAAAAAAAAAGAAAAAGAAAAACTAGCCCAGTGGCAAAAACATTATCAGATACTCAAAATCTAGAATAATTGAGTCTCTTTCTCTTTAATTATGCATTCTATTAATCAGAAGAGTCTGCCAATTATATGACCACTTTTCATCAGTTTCATGGGTTTTCACAATAGATTACATAAAGTCAGAAATAGAGTTAATAAGAAATGAAAGTAAGTCATAGAAAGTATGTAAAGAAATCAGAGGAAAACAATATTAAACCATCTTCATATATAGCATGCGTGTGAAAAGACTGGAAAAAAAGATAACATACCTTGAATTGCTAACTTCTATTTTAAATTGTCATGATTTAATTATACTTATTATTATCTAGGAAAACCAATAAAAGAATGTGACACTAATGAGATGATAGAGGATAAAACAGAAAAATCAACTAATTTTATTAGCCCAAGGAAGTCAAAAAGGAGAGACTAAGGGGTATAAAAAAGGTGAGTTAAATTGAAAATTAAAAAGAAGAAAATGGTCATTACCATTATGACTACATTTGTATTTTACAATAAATATAGAAGACTAAGGCTGGCAGATTTGAAAAAAAACTGAAATATATTCAACTACATGAGATACATTGTAACAATAAAGATATTGCAAGATAAAATAATAATAAATACTAAATATTCAAACCCTAACCAAAGTCAACCTGAGTTAGTTATATTAACAAAGACAATTTGACATTATAACAGGAAACCTTCTCAGAATCAAAATGTGATATACACATACCTACACATATATTCTTGTGAGGGAGATAAATGTATATATATATATATTATATATATAATATATATAATATACCTTTAAAGTATAAAGCAAAAGTTAGCCAACATACTCAGAGCAGTAACTCCTTGCCAACATTTAGAAATTTTTAGCACACTTCTCTAAAGATTTGATAAGAAGAATTATCTCATAAAAAGAGGGTACAAATTATTTTCAAATGAACATGGCATATTTACCAAAATTGGTTCAAGGCTGGTATATTAAACAAGATTTGACGATTATCAATAGATGAACATTATTTAGAGAGCATTCAATAGCTCAAAAGGAATTGAGCACTCAATGACAATAAAGGTAAATCAATGACAATAAATGTAAAAAACACAAAAATAATAACCTCTTTCCACTTGGAATTTACCAGTATTTTTTTTAAGAAACCAGGGAACAAGAATATTACATTGAAAATATCAAAATTACATTTTGAATATCAGTGGAAATATTTTGAACTGAATGATATTGAAGGAAGGCATATCAAGATTTGTGGGATGAGGCTTACAGCATGAAAAAAAGAGAACTTTTAGAGTTTTAAATGAATAGGTTAGAAAAGCTGAAAACAGAATATCTGAGGTTTCACTTAAAAACAAACTCCATAAAGTGAAAGGAAGGAAACAATTAAAAAATAATGGATAGAAGTTAAACGTGCAATAGATGAACTCGATTAATGTAAATTAATTGTACAATAAAGGAAATGATCAAAACTAAATGTTAGTCCTCTAAAAATATGACTAAAATTATAAAACCATAACAAGAGTAATCAAGGAAAAAAGAGGAAAAAATACAAGTCACCGATATCAGTAATAAAAAAACAGGGAGTATGAAGGTTTTAGTTACATGAAGTATGAATAATATTCAGGGAAAAAACAAAAGATGCCCAGGAATTTGTTATCAATATTTAGGATATTACAGAGGGCTCATTGAAAGATCTATAAGTGAATGGAGAAATGAGGGGATAATCAATACAAATGTAGAGATGAGAGGAATTATTTACGATCAGAGAAACCTCCACAAAGGAAAATATTAGATAATTACATCATAGAATGTTGAGTGCTCTAATAGAAAAATAAATATAATGCTGGGGCCAGGGGGCAAGTACAGAAAATGATATATAAGACCAGCTTAAATATTACTTATACCATGAGACAACCTCTCTCCCATCTAAGCTCCTAACATATTAATTTGAATATCTCAAGGTCCTATCAGTCATTCATTTACACATTTTTATCTCTGAATTCCATAGGAAAGTTCCTGATTTCTCTTTTAATTGCTATTTCACTGTCAGCATCTAACACAAATAAAATATTAATATATATTTATTTTTGAATGACCACATATTCTAAACTCTGTGGAGAGTATGATAATGATTAATCTAAAGATTAATTAATTCCAATACTGTTACTAGCTTAGTGATCAGCAAAATGAACATAGGCAACACATGTTTGTAAATAAATGAATAAATAAATGATTCAGGAAATCTATTTCTCTATATGGGAGATGAGTCACATTTCCAAAGAGTTATTTCACTGAATAAAACTTTGAAAAAAGCAGAGGATGAGATTTTTAAATATTAGAAAACTACATATTAATTTTATTTTTAATTTTTTGAGAGATTGCACAGTTCATTTGAAGACTTCATGGAAGTATGAATACACACTTGTATTCCATGTGAGTGTGGATATTAAGCTGTGCAAACTTATGGATGCAAAACCATGATGTGATTGTTGATATTTCAGCATTTTGAATTAAATTACTGCATGGGTAGTGTATATCAATTATTCAGTTTTCCAAAATGGCAGACAATGTATATTCACAAGTAATTTACAACATAGTTTGAAAAAATATTCTTAAAACTTACTTCAACTTTGAAGAATGGAGGTGTGAGTGATGAATAATGATTCATATTTCTTTCTTCATTTTCCCTGTTATATTTAGGAAAATGTTTGTCTATCATGGTTTTTCATAATATATGCATGTTCTTTGACTATAAAATTAATGCATATTTATTATAGAAAATACAGAAATGCAGAAGCAAAAGATTAAATCCACCCATGTTTTTACCAACAAGGAGATAAACAGAAAACTGGGTTATGTTTTATTTTATTGATACATAATTCCATTCATTTTGTGCATAAACGTGCTTATGTATTTTTCTGCAGAAAAAATATAATGTATACATTGTTTTTTTGATTTATCAATATTTGATTAGCATCTTTCCATTATTTTAAATAATCTTCAAGGAAATAATTTTTTTCTCATTAAAAATAACCCCTGTGTTCATCCTTATAATTCTATCTTTGTGCATTTCTGTAGTGATTTTATTAAAATTAATTCAGAAACATGGAATTAGAGGGTTCAAGATTTGGAGTGAATAGTCTGATATATTTCCATGCACAAATAAAGTATTTGTACAAATTACATTACTATTAAACATATGGGCTTGATGCTGAAGATTAAAGGAAATATATACTCTATTGAACTTACACTTTTTTGTGCATTTTGTTGGCTATTGGTATAAATTATTTATTCATATCATATAACATATTTAACTATCAGGAAGGAATGGTGCTGTTTATATTCTTTTGAGGGGTTATAGAAAAGAGCTTATGTTAGTGTGAGTCCTATAAGAAGCATATTCCAAAACAGGATTAGATGGATCAGAGATTTAGTGAGGAAATATCTGTGAGGGAAAAAAGCTGAGAGGGAGTCAGAGGAGGTAAGAAAAGCTGTCAGATAGAAATGTTGGGCTGAGCTTCTGGAAAAGACAGAGAAATCTATGGTAGGGGAAGCTGGACTTTGATGATTTTACTTGAGCTTGGGTATCATTGAACAGAATTAATTGGGCTGAATTGGGATCGAAATTTGGGGAAATGAATTCTCATTCTGGTTCTGTTGTTACATTTTTAGTGTCTTAGACAAGTCACTCTATTTATGTAAAATTCATTTTTTCATCTTTCAAATGTCAATGATGCAATTTATCAGTAGCACCCATTTCACAGAGATGGGTAAATTAATGACATATAAGTATTTGGCAAATGATGTCAGGGTACTGTCAAGGAGAGGAAATTTTCTCTCTACCACTCTTGGTTCTTTTGTCTGGCTTTAATAATTAAATTGACACAAGGCAGATTAGCAGGAGGAAAAAAATAATAATTTCATACTCACAGAGGTCTCATAATGTCGAACCCAAGAAACGACCAAAGTAGGCTGTTATTATACCTTTAGACAATGAAACAATATGTTTATGAAGAACTAATGAGACAATGAAACAGGCTTGGGTACTTATTAGTGAAGAAACCAAGCAGAGTTTGTTTGCACACCTCTTTGGCCCTTAATTCCCTGTCTCTTGTATAAGAATGTCTCTCTACCTCCTGGTGCAAGAAAGGAGCTATATTTCCTTCTTTCAGGGGAACAGAGAAGAGGGTCAGAGTTTCCATGTGGCTGTTTCTCCAGTACTGTTAATTCAAAACAATCAATATGTCACCTTGTCATATTTTGGGTCACCTACCCTGAGCCTCATCAATACCTATGTAAATGCAAAATATTATTTTTGCAGGTTTTTACATGCAGTAGTCACTTGAAGAGTACATTTTACTAAAACGATAGCTAATTCCTGCTAACTAAATCCTCCAAACTCCCTGAGGTTATAGGAATATCACACACTGAAGAACCAGAAGTCAGAGACGTTCTTCTCTAAAGAGACTTTCAGTAATGTAAAAGAAAAATAAAGATAGGTTGATGGTGGAGAAAGAGAAAGAAAAAGTAGTACCAGTTCATTTCTAACCATCTTTGAGTCCTGAAATGTTTCTTCCAAGTTGGAGTACAAAACTTCATAGAAATGTAGAATAGAGGAGGTATATGAGCCCTGTGTAGTCAAAGATTTGTATTAACATCCCGTCATAAGCGACTGAAACTGGAATTCTGGTAACTCTATTTTTTAAATGTAGCTTTAGTATTTGTTGTCCAAAATATAAGATTATCTATTTTTTGAGGAGAAAAGAAAAAACAATTTACAAGAGCTATTCTGTGAGATTCTTTCTATTTAAACACATAAAGCCTTCATAATTGCCAAAGAGAGAGAGAGAGACTGAGAGAGAGAGAGAGAGAGAGAGAGAGAGAGAGAGAGAGAGAGAGAGAGAGAGAGGCTAGTCTTATTCATTACTCATAGATTTTAAAATTTATCATCTTTAATCATTTGGGTCCAAAATTTTAAAGTAAAATTTCTCCAATGATTGTTCTCTGAATTATAAATCAGTTCATCTTGCTCTTAAGTGCAAGTGTTTTTTTAATAAGATTTATGGGATGATAGTGATGACGGCATTTTGTGGCATAAAAGACCACTTTTTACACTCTCAAAAAAAATATTGGCTCTTCCAAATGGAAAAGTCATTTGTTGTTGCTTTTGTTGACAACTATTTATGTTTTTACTTTTGCAGCATATTTAATTCACATTTTTGAATGAATCTTGATTAGTTAATCATAATTGAAGAACATACCTGGCCATTTCAAATTTTACCATCTCCTCCATTTTGTAGCACAATTTTCTCTGCTGTTGAATGAATATCGAAAAAAAATAAACTTACATTTGTTGTTCATTATATATAATCTCCTCCTGACTCTGTTTTTTTATACCTAAAAAACTTCAGTACAACATAAGAGAGTAACACAATGCTTGGCTTGTGAAACTGGATCATTACTTATGTTGGCTTTGTGATATTCTAAAAAATAATTTGTGAGTTTAAAAAATTTGTTTGTGTAGAAATCAAAACAAATTTGTGTAGGAGAGGAAAGATGATAAGAATAGTTCAGAGAGATATTCTTAGCCATATTTTGAGTTTCTCTTTGGTAGTCTGAGGTCAAGGTCTGAGGTACAACCACATTCAGAGACTATATTATCAAATAGTAAGTAGGAGGAAAGTATTTTCATTGTTGTCAAAAATGGAGTTATTTGAAACTCCTTGATAAAATATTAATTATTTTCTAAGCTCTTTTCCTTATGAAGGTAGAAGTATAACCTGAACTAGCTAAATTATCAAAGGGAATCTATTGGCCCATATGAATTAACCAAAGAAGGTCAATGATGTCTCTGGCCTTGTGAACCACTGGACTAGCAGATAGAGTATATTTAGGATTTCCTATTTAGGTTCTCCATTATATTAGCATTAGATTTTACTTTTTAGTGATGACTGGAAATATGCCAATGGAAGTGGTTGCCAGCTGTTTTTTTTTCTTAGCAGTTTCATGAGCAGAAATTAAAAACAGCTTCCCTTCTCACATACAGCTTGGGCATTAACAAGGGAGATACTCTTCACCTATCACAGGCCCATTGACCAATCATAGGTCTAAGGAACGGACATATTCTGACTGATACTGCTCAAGATGTATAACATGACCAATCCATTGACCAACAGGGCAGGTGAGTCTTTTATCATAAGAACATGTGGAAGCAGACCACAGTCATGGCCAGTAAAGATGGTGCACCCAGGAAGCTACTATAAATTATGTCTACTGAAGTCTCACACCAAATAATTTCCATGCTTTTACTCCTCAATTGATTAGAACACATGCATTAAAAAAAATTCTTCTAAAAATTAAGTAAATACAGTATCTTTAATTGAAAAGTTGCTATATATACACACCAAAAATTTCAAACTATATAAGATGATTTTTAAAAAGTATAGAATCCGCCCACACCAAACCTCCAGTTGTCTCCCAAAGGGCTTTGATAGTGGTTTGTCTAATCTTCCACAAATTATTCATTCAATAATATCTCTCTGGACTTGTGAAGCACAGAGAAATTTACATATTAACCCATACTCCCCAACAGTATTGCTATTACTGTTATCATCATTGCTGTTATTATTTACAACTATTATTATTTATTCCACTGCTTTTAAGCACCAAAATTTTCTTAATCATTTCTTGAATAATAGTTGTGGGAAGCAGAATAATGTCCTCCAAAAGGTGTCCAAGTCCTAATTGCTATAACCTAAGAATGGGGAAGACAGAGACACAAAAGTAAACACCAGTGAGTTGATATCTTGAGAGAGATGCAGGCAGCTATTGCTGGCTTTGAAGGTGAATAAAGAGGACTATGGGCCAAGATATGTGGGCAGCCTCCAGAAGATAGAAAAGGCAAACAGATTCTCACCTAAAACCTTGAGATACCTTGCTGATGCCTTGATTTTGGCCAGTGTGACCCGTTTTGGATTTCTGACAGGCACAAGAAAATATGACTGTGTGTTGTCACTAAATTCATGGTAATTTGTTACAGCAGAAATAGGAAACTAAAACAATAGATTTTTGTGGGTTTTATTTTGTTTTTAAGAGCTATTTCTCAAGTACTCAAATCATATTATTACCATTTCTTTACTAAACTTCTCATGCATACCTGAAATCAAATACTGTTATGGTATACAAAGTGTTTTTTGGTGTGGTCCCAATCTATTTATCAGCCTGTCTTTAAATACTCCATCCTTCCTTTCTTAATTCATTCTTCTGCTCACTTTCATCAAACGTGTCATGCTGCTTTCACTTTTATACATTTATTCTTTCTGCCTGGAATGTCTTTCCACCCATTTTGCACTCAATGCACTCTCCCCGCATGACTCAGCTCAAATGGCACAGTCTCAGAGATGTCCCCTTGAATACATAACTCTATGCATACATTTTTTCATAATACATATTTGTATATGTATTGGGTAATTTTATATTTGGTTATATCATACTATATTTAAAATGCAGTTGCTGTTTTTGGAACTATGCCGATTTCTACTCCAAAATTTTGTACTTTCTCTTACCTCTACTGAAGTTCTCCTCTTCTGGATACTTATTAGCCACTTAATATGTTATATGTTGTGCTCTGTATGATGATGTGTAATACATATTTATTTTATTGTTCCATAGCCCACAACAAGATTGTACATTCTTTCTTACCCTGGATAAAATCTTGGGAAAAATCATATAATTTTACAATTTTTAAATCATTTTAATTTTTTAAATTAAATGTCAAATTCAAACTACTATAGGAACTTCTACTCAATTCAAAGCTCCACCACCAGCTGGATGTACCTTAGACCCTGAGTCACTATGGAGAATGGGAAGGGGCTGTGTGTTTGATTTCTTTTCTGTTTTAAATTCTGACACATCCTACCCTCAGTATTTTCCCTTTTCAGTCTTGCCAAGGGTGAAATGAGGGAGAGGGAGAGGACATAAAAGAAATAAAAGACTTTTTGCATTTTTTGTTGTTCTAACCTGGCATTGATACCTCCTGGGATTACCAGACTTCAAGATAGGACAGGAGGAGCTTCAACATGGTGGAAGAGTAAAACGCAGAGATCATCTTCCTTCCTACAAATACATCAGAAATACATCTACATGTGGAACAACTCCTACAGAACACCTACTGAATGCTAGCAGAAGACCTCAGACCTCCCAAAAGGCAAGAAACTCCCCACGCACCTGGGTAGGGCAAAAGAAAAAATACAGAGACAAAGTATAGGAAAGGGACCTGCACCAGTGAGAGGGAGCTGTGAAGGAAGAAAGGTTTTCACACACTAGGAAGCCCCTTGGCGGGCAGAGATGGCGGGTGGTGGAGCGGGGAGCTTCAGAGCCACGGAGGAGAGCACAGCCACAGGGGTGCGGAGGGCAAAGCGGAGAGATTCCCGCACAGAGGACCGGTGCCGACCGGCACTCACCAGCCCGAGAGGCTTGTCTGCTCACCCGCTGGGGAGGGCGGGGGCTGGGAGCTGAGGCTCTGGCTTCGGTCGGACCCCAGGGTTAGGGTTGGCGGCATGAACACAGCCTGAAGGGTGCTAGTGCACCATGGCTATCTGGGAGGGAGCCCAGGAAAACGTCTGGAGCTGCCGAAGAGGCAAGAGACTTTTTCTTCCCTCTTTGTTTCCTGGTGTGCGAGGAGAGGGGATTAAGAGCGCCGCTTAAAGGAGCTCCAGAGATGGGTGCGAGTGGCAGCTGTCAGCGCGGACCCAACAGACGGTCATGAAACACTAAGGCTGCTGCTGCAGCCACCAAGAAACCAGGGTGCGACCACAGGTCACTATCCATACCTCCCCTCCTGGGAGCATGTGCAGCCTGCTACTGCCAGGGTCTCATGATCCAAGGACAACTTCCCCGGGAGAATGTACGGCGCGCCTCAGGCTGGTGCAATGTCATGCCAGCCTCTGCCACCAGAGGCTCGCCCCGCATCCATACCCCTCCCTCTCCCCGGCCTGAGTGAGCCAGAGGCCCCTAAACAGCTGCTTCTTTAACTCTGTCCAGTCTGAGCGAAGAACAGATGCCCTCAGGCGACCTACACACAGAGGCAGGTCCAAATCCAAAGTTGAACCCCAGGAGCTATGCAAACAAAGAAGAGAAAGGGAAATTTCTCCCAGCAGCCTCAGGAGTAACGGATTAAATCTCCACAATCAACTTGATATACCCTGCATCTGTGGAATACCTGAGTAGACAACAAATCATCCCAAATTGAGGATGTGGACTTTGGGAACAAAGATATATATATATAATATTTTTTTTCCCCTTTTTCTCTTTTTGTAAGTATGTATGTGTATGCTTCTGTGTGGGATTTTGTCTGTATAGCTTTGCTTTTACCATTTGTCTTAGGGTTCTGTCTGTCTGTTTTTGTTTTTTATTTTACTTTAAGAATGTTTTTCTTAAAAATTATTTTTTATTTTAATAACTTTATTTTATCTTCTTTTTTTCTTTCCTTCTTTCTATTTTTTCTCCCTTTTATTCTAAGCCATGTGGATGAAAGGCTCTTGGTGCTCCAGCCAGGCATCAGAGCTATGCCTCTGAGGTGTGAGAGCCAAGTTCAAGACACTGGTCCACAACAGACCTCTCAGCTCCACATAATATCAAACGGTGAAAATCTCCCAGAGATCTCCATCTCAATGCCAAGACCCAGCTTCACTCAACAACCAGCAAGCTACAGTGTTGGACACCCTATGCCAAACAACTAGCAAAACAGGAACACACCTCCATCCATTAGCAGAGAGGCTGCCTAAAATCATAATAAGGCCACAGACCCCCCAAAACACACCACCAGGTGGGACCTGCCAACCAGAAAGACAAGGTCCAGCCTCATCCACCAGAACACAGGCATTAGCCCCTCCACCAGGAAGCCTACACAACTCACTGAACCAACCTTAGCCACTGGGGACAGACACCGAAAACAATGGAAACGACGAATCTGCAGTGTGCAAAAAGGAGACTGCAAAAACAGAAAGTTAAGCAAAATGAAAAGAAAGAAAAACACACAGCAGATGAAGGAGCAAGGCAAAAGCCCACCAGACATAACAAACAAAGAAGAAATAGGCAATTTACCTGAAAAAGAATTCAGAATAATGATAGTAAAGATGATCCAAAATCTTGGAAATAGAATAAATACAAGAAACGTTTAACAAGGAATTAGAAGAACTAAAGAGCAAACAAACAATGATGAACAACACAATAAATGAAATTAAAAATTCTCTAGAAGGGATCAAGAGCAGAATAACTGAGGCAGAAGAACAGATAAGTGACCTGGAAAATAAAATAATGGAAATAACTACTGCAGAGCAGAATAAAGAAAAAAGAAAGAAAAGAACTGAGGACAGTCTCAGAGACCTCTGTGAGAACATTAAATGCACCAACATTCACATTATAGTGGTCCCAGAAGAAGAAGAGAAAAAGAAAGGGACTAAGAAAATATTTAATGAGATTATAGCTGAAAACTTCCCTAATATGGGAAAGGAAATATTTAATCAAGTCCAGGAAGCACAGAGAGTCCCATACAGGAAAAATCCAAGGATAAACACGCCAAGACACATATTAATCAAACTATAAAATATTAAATACAAAGAAGAAATATTAAAGACAGCGAGGGAAAAACAACAAATAACATACAAAGGAATCCCCATAAGGTTAACAGCTGATCTTTCAGCAGAAACTCTGCAAGCCAGTAAGAAGTGGCAGGACATATTTAAAGTGATGAAGGAGAAAAACCTACAACCAAGATTACTCTACCCAGCAAGGATCTCATTCAGATTTGATGGAGAAATTAAAACCTTTACAGACAAGCAAAACCTAAGAGAATTCAGCACCATGAAACCAGCTTTACAACAAAGGCTAAAGGAACTTCTCTATGCACGAACCACAAGAGAAGGAAAGACCTAAAATATTGAACCCAAAACAATTAAGAAAATGGTAATAGGAACATACAAACCAATAATTACCTTAAATGTAATTGGATTAAATGTTTCAACCAAAAGACATAAACTGGCTGAATGGATAAAAAAACAAGACTGTCTTGTTATATGCTGTCTACAAGAGACCCACTTCAGACCTAGGGACACATGCAGACTGAAAGTGAGGGGATGAAAAAAGATATTCCATGCAAATGGAAATCAAAAGAAAACTGGAATAACAATTCTCCTATCAGACAAAATAGACTTTACATCAAAGACTATTACAAGAGAAAAAGAAGGACACTACATAATGATCAAGGGATTGATCCAAGAAGAAGATATAACAATTGTAAATATTTATGCACCCATCATAGGAGCACCTCAATACATAAGGCAAATACTAACAGCCATAAAAGGGGAAATCGACAGTAACACAATCATAGTAGGGGACTTTAACACCCCACTTTCACCAATGGGCATATTATCCAAAATGAAAATAAATAAGGAAACACAAGCTTTAAATGATACATTAAAAAAGATGGACTTAATTGATATTTATAGGACATTCCATCTAAAAGCAACAGAATACACATTCTTCTCAAGTGCTCTTGAAACATTCTCCAGGATAGATCATATCTTGGCTCACAAATCAAGACTTGGTAAATTTAAGAAAATTGAAATTGTATCAAGTATCTTTTCTGACCACAATGCTATGAGACTAGATATCAATTACAGGAAAAAATCTGCAAGAAATACAAACATATGGAAGCTAAACAACACACTACTTAATAACAAAGAGATCACAGAAGAAATCAAAGAGGAAATCAAAAAATACCTAGAAACAAATGGCAATGAAAACACAACGACCCAAAACCTATGGGATTCAGCAAAAGCAGTTCTAAGAGAGAAGTTTATAGCAGTACAAGCCTACCTTAAGAAACAAGGAACATCTCAAATAAACAACCTAATTTTATACCTAAAGCAATTAGAGAAAGAAGAACAAAAAATCCCAAACTTAGCAGAAGGAAAGAAATCATAAAGATCAGATCAGAAATAAATGAAAAAGAAATGAAGGAAACGATAGCAAAGATCAATAAATCTAAAAGCTGGTTCTTTGAGAAGATAAACAATGTTGATACACCATTATCCAGAGAAAAAAGGGAGAAGATTCAAATCAATAGAATTAGAAATGAAAAAGGAGAAGTAATAACTGACACTGCAGAAATAAAAAGGATCATGAGAGATTACTAAAAGCAACTTATATGCCAATAAAATGGACAACCTGGAAGAAATGGACAAATTCTTAGAAATGAACAAACTTCTGAGACTGAACCAGGAAGAAATAGAAAATATGAACAGACCAATCACAAGCACTGAAATTGAAACTGTGATTAAAAATCTTCCAACAAACAAATCAATCTAGAGATTCAATGCAATCCCTATCAAACTACAAATGGCATTTTTCTCAGAACTAGAAAAAAAAAATCACAATTTGCATGGGAACACAAAAGACCCTGAAAAGCCAAAGCAATCTTGAGAAAGAGAATTGGAGCTGGAAGAATCAGGCTCCCTGACTTCAGACTATACTAAAAAAATACAGTAATCAGGACAGTATGGTACTGGCACAAAAACAGAAATATAGATCAAGGGAACAGGATAGAAAGAGCAGAGATAAACCCACGCACATATGGTGACCTTATCTTTGATAAAGGAGGCAAGAATATATAGTGGAGAAAGGACAGCCTCTTCAATAAATGGTGCTGGGAAAACTGGACAGCTACACATAAAAGAATGAAATTAGAACACTCCCTAACACCATACACAAAAATAAACTCAAAATGGATTAAAGACCTAAATGTAAGGCCAGACACCATCAAAGTCGTAGAGGAAAACATAGGCAGAACACTCTATGACATAAATCACAGCAAGATCCTTTTTGACCCACCTCCTAGAGAAATGGAAATAAAAACAAAAATTAAAAAATGGAACCTAATGAAACTTCAAAGCTTTTGTACAGCAAAGGAAACCATGAACAAGACGAAAAGACACCCCTCAGAATGGGAGAAAATATTTGCAAATGGAGCAACTGACAAAGGATTAATCTCCAAAACATACAACTCATGCAGCTCAATATCAAAAAATCAAACAACCCAATCCAAAAATGGGCAGAAGACCTAAATAGACATTTCTCCAAAGAAGACATACAGATTGCCAACAAACACATGAAAGGATGCTCAACATCATTAATCATTAGAGAAATGCAAATCAGAACTACAATGAGATATCATCTCACACCAGTCAGAATGGCTATCATCAAAAAATCTACAAACAATAAATTCTGGAGAGGGTGTGGAGAAAAGGGAACCCTTTTGCACTGTCGGTGGGAATGTAAATTGATACAACCACTATGGAGAACAGTATGGAGGTTCCTTGAAAAACTCAAAATAGTACTACCATATGACCCAGCAATCCTGCTACTGGCCATATACCCTTAGAAAACCATCATTCAAAAAGAGGCATTTACCAAAATGTTAATTGCATCTCTATTTACAATAACCAGGACATGGAAATCACCTAAGTGTCCATCGACAGATGAATGGATAAGGAAGATGTGGCACATATATACAATTGAATATTACTCAACCATAAAAAGGAACAAAATTGAGTTATTTGTAGTGAGGTGGATGGACCTAGAGATTGTCATCCAGAGTGAAGTAAGTCAGAAAGAGAAAAACGAATAGTGTATGCTAACATGTATATATGGAATCTAAAAACAAAAACAAAAACAAAAAACAAAACAGTGAGAAGAACCTGACAGGATAAAGATGAGATAAAGATGCAGACTTGCTAGAGAATGGACTTGAGGATATGGGGAGGGGAAAGGGTAAGCTGGCACGAAGTGAGAGAGTAGCATGGACATATATACACTACCAAATGTAAAATAGATAGCTAGTGGGAAGAAGCTGCATGACACAGGGAGATCAGTTCAGTGCTTTGTGACCACCTAGAGGGGTGGGATAGGGAGGGTGGGAGGGAGGGAGATGCAAGAGGGTAGAGTTATGGGGACATATGTATATGTATAACTGATTCACTTTGTTATAAAGCAGAAACTAAGACATCAAAGATGTTAAAATAAATAAATAAATAAATAAATAAAATGATAGGACATGTTCTGTCACAAGACATTTTTGTTAATTCTTCAGTGATCTCCTGTCTCTGGGAATCTCCCAGCTCTACCCACAGGGGAGAGAGGAGATCCTAATCTAGCAAATACTTTGCCTGTGATTTTATTTTATTTTATTTTATTTTTTCCAAAAGGACCATATCCTGTCCAAACCTTGTCTGCATGGAAATTTATCCAACTGGTGAGTATACAATTTTCTAATTTGAGAAAAAAAAATAAACTAAAATAAAAAAAGTCTCACTAGGTTGAAACCACCTAGGAGCTTTCAACTGCAGTTTCTTTGATGTTGGCAATGTGTCTCCTGCCTGACCTCTAAGGCCTGTCATATCAGGTCCAGCTATGCTAGTGATCTAATCCTCTGTTGGAGATGCTTTCCTCCAGTTGGATGTCTAAAGCATAGGAGTCATCAAAATGACTCAAATCCCATTTCATTTTTCAGGATACACATCCAGATTATAGGAAACACATCTTGTTTCTCCAATGCTGCCTGTATCTTTGTTACGACATCTGTATGCCTATCTAGATCCAGTTGTCTTTCACTGATTCTAATCTAAATTTACCGCATTATTTTATGTACTACTAAAAAATGCTGTTCATCAATTAAACGGGACAGTATAATGAAAAACAATTTCCCATGAAATAACAATTTAGGCTCTTATGGTAGTCCTAGTAATGGTCAAAAGAACATATATAAAGTTCAAAAGTAATGCTATTAGAAATTTTGTGTTTAATATAAATGTTGGGGTGATTCTGCTCTCTATGAATTCACAAAAATTTAAACTGTTTATTAATTTTTTAATAAGAATCTGCATAATTATTAGTCATTAATAGCACTAAAGCAGCAACTATAATTCATTGATCATTCTTTACTGAGAGATGATTTGGGGTACTTTGCTATATTATGTTTTTTTAGCCTCACAACAGTTCCATAAGATAAGTCTTATTGTCAATATTGCACCAATGTGGAAATGGACCTTCAAACTGCTTACATAACATGCCAAAATATACATATAACTCAGAAGAAAATATAACCCAACAGCAAGTATGGCTGATTCTAATGACCATGGTCCTAGAAAATATTTTACAGTCTTAAAAACAGAATTTTTTCAGATTATTTATTTTTGCATGCCACAAGATTCTGTTGTCTAATTTTTAATTTTAACTGCAAATGTGAGTTTTATTACCTTTCTTCTGGATTCAAGTTGTAAGTATGCTTTATATCAGCCACGAATTTTAATCAGTCCCTAATATAGTATAGGAATCATAGGAAAATAGTGATGAAAATTTTAAAAACATGATTTTATTTTATAGATGCATTAAATATAAATTTAGAAATAATTTTTGCTTACAGAAAGTATTCATATGGATCCTCTATGGGTAAAAAGTTGGCTATGATTTCAGATGTATAGTCATATATTAGATATTTTTATAGTTGTCAATCTGTCCTTGTCTGGTTATAATATCAAGGCAATACTGTCATCATATAGTTTCCTAATTTTTAACATTTAATTAAATAATTTGGCTCCCCAGTTACTAGTTCCTCTAGAAGAATTTACATACAGTTGATTTGTTCCTTCTGTTTTTGGTGCAAAACATCTGTAAAATCATCTGTGGCTGTGTGTGGACAAAATCACACAAAGAAGCATACACATACACACTCATAAAAAGAGAAAAAGAAAAAAAAACCTAAAAAAAAAATAATAAAAATGAAAAAAAAAATTATAAAGGAAGAGAGCAACCAAACCAATAAACACATTCACCAATGATAATAAGCACTAAAAACTAAACTAAGATAAACATAAAACCAGAAACAAATTAGATGCAGAAGGTAAATTCCAAGTCTACAACTGCTCCCAAAGTACATTGCCTCAGTTTTGGGAACATTTGCTGTCTATTCAGGTTCTCTTCAGATGCATAGTTTATCAAGTTGATTGTGGGGATTTAATTTGCTGTTTCTGAGGCTGCACAGAGAAATTTCCCTTTCTCTTCTTTGTTTGCACAGCTCCCGGTGTTCAGCTTTGGTTTTGCTCTGCCTCTGCATGTATGTCACTCTCAGGAGTCTGTTCCCCACCCAGATAGGAGGGATTAAGCAGCAGCTGATTAGGACTCTCTTGCTCACTCAGGATGTGGAGCGGGAGGGGTACAGTAGTCATAATTGGAATGTGGGGCGAGCATGAGGTGGCAGAGGGTGGTGTGACATTGCAACAGCCTGAGGCATGCTGTGTGTTCTCCCAAGGAAGTTTTCCCTTGATCTCAGGACCCTGGCAGTGGCATGCTGCACAAGCTCCCAGGGGCGTGTGGGTAGTGACCTGTGCTTGCACACAGGATTCTTGGTGGCAGCAGCAGCAGCATTGGCAGTTCATGCCTGTCGCTGGGGTCCAAGCTGATAGCTGTGGTTTGTGCCCATCTTTGGAGCTCACTTAAGTAGTGCTGTGCCTTCTGTGGTCACATGGGGAAGGAATACCCTCTCCTCATGCACCCCAAAATAATGTTTTCTTGCCGCTTTGGCAGGTCCAGACATTTTCCCAGACTCCCTCCAGGCTAGCTGTGGCACACTAGCCCCTTTCAGTCTGTCTTCATGCAGCAAACCCTAGTCCTCTCCCTGGGGTCTGGCTTCCAAAGCCTGAGCCTCGGCTCCCAGCCCCCACCTGCCCCAGTGGATGAGCAGACAAGCATCTCAGCTTGGTAAGTGCTGGTCAGTACCGACCCTCTGTGTAGGAATCTCTCCACTTTGCCCTCTGCATTCCTGTTGCTGCACTCTCCTCTGTGACTCCAAAGCTTCCCCACGCCCATCCCCCATCTCCACCAGTGAAGGGGCTTCCTAGTGTGTGGAAAGCTTTCCTCCTTCACAGATCCCTCCCAGAGGTGCAGGTCCTGTCCCTATTCATTTGTCTCTGTTTTTTCGTTTTTGCTTTTGCCCTACCCAGGTATATGGGGATTTTATTGCCTTTTGGGAAGTCTGAGGTCTTCTGCCAGCATTCTGTAGGTGCCCTGTAGGAATTGTTCCACATGTAGATGTAGTTTTGATGTATTTGTGGGGAGGAAGGTGATCTCCACGTCTTACTCCTCTGCCATCTTGAAAAACTCCCCCTCAATAATGTTTTACAACATGAAAACACTAGTGTAATCTCCACCCGTATTAATAAATAGAACTTGAAATTCCTTGTAGAAGCATCCCTTGTACTCCACCCCATTCACTACTCCTCAAAGAAAGTAATTAATTAAAGATGCTTATATTTATTTTAAAAAGAGAGAAAATAATTTACAGAGAAGGTCTCAAATAATTTATCATATTATGGAAATAGGTTCTTACAACTACCTAGGATAATTCCTTGTTTTTTTAGCAACATTTATTAAAAGTTAACTCATTAATATTGTTGATTAATAATTTTGAGCCCTGACTAGGAAATTTTAGTTATTTCAAATATTATAAGTATCTGTGTGTGCCCTGGTTTTCCTACAATGGGTTCCTATACCTTTGAGAAATTTTGATAACATGCAAAGTCAATTTAACTTCAATTCATTTCACATTTTAAAAGCACTTACTTTATGTCAGGTTCTGAACTCTGTTTTGGAAATTAGCAATATAAATAATGTCACAATCCTAAGAAGAATAGTTTGCTTAAAATTCTTACTTTGTCTACTGCCAAAAATATAGCATTCTGTAACCAGCTGAAAGTTAAGTATCTAATTAGACATTTAAAAATATTTTTCTAGTATCTGTGGATAACCATGTTCTTTTCAGGTTTAACCCCAGCAACATGTCTCATACATCTTTACTCCCATAATCTCTATTCAGTTGTCTTACTGATCTCCTTTATAGTGTCTATTTCTTTATATTGCAGATGCATGCATAAAGATCTTTTCAGTTGGTTATATGGTTTTAACATCACCATCCAATCATTTTTATATAAAACACTTACTTTTCCACCCTGTGATTGAGTTCTGATTGTTCAAGATTGAGAGTGGAAGAAGGATAATGGGAATGGTGGGGCCCTTAAGAGACTTTCAGTGTTGTAAGCTTTGGGTACAACCTGTGAACTTGAAAAGATTTTCCAATCAAGTCCTTCCATTACACACACACCTACTGCACAATCAAATCCTCCAGAAACATCTTTTCTCAGTTATCATTGAGGCAAAGAATGCATCCGTGTTAAATGATTTAGTTATTTAGTTATAACAATTTCATGATTAAGATAAATGCACCCATGCAAACTCTCTGTTTGCTCTCTCATTTTGGTTCATTATAGACTAAGTTAATGATTCTAATGGAATGGAAATAGGCCCATTAAGGTAATAACCCACAAGTACATCAATTATGGTATAGCTTCATGTCATACAAAACTAAGAATTTATACAAAAAGTCAGAACCTTCTAAGATAGATACCTCAATATGTTAGAACAGATGACTATTTTCTGTCTCTTCAAAAACAGATACAAAAACCAAATTATTAAAATGGACATAATCAGAAGACACTTAATTATGGTACAAGGCTATGGGCATTCTTCCTTATTATTATTATTTTTTTTAATTTGCCAGTTTCCCACATTACCTCATTCACTGACTCACCCATGACTTAAATGTAGATTCAATAAATAAATGCATGTCTTGTGCCTGAGGCACAGAAGGTAGAGTGTGTGTTTACACATTTTGGGATGGGAAAGATTCTATGGCATAGAAATTAAAAGTCTTTATTGAATTCAACCATAAGAGAGTGTTTTTGTCCCCTTAACTGTGAAATAATAAGAAAAAGTTCTGAAATCTGGTAAATTGTTTCCAACAGAAACCTTGAAAATTAACTAATATAAAATACCTTCATCTGAATAAATACTGCATATGTGAAAAAAAATTGTAAGTTCTTGACAGACATATCCAAGTGTTTGGAATGACATAGTTAAGCTATTTTGTTCAGGGATATTGACATCTGTCAATTGACAGTTTAAATTTAGAGGGATAACTTGATCATATAGTAGCAGTACAGTTTAAATAGAAGGATTTACAACCAGAGAAAGGAAGCTAAATTAGGAAACAAATCAATTCAATAAAACAAATATGTATTAAGATTGGTGCAATATTCTTGGTGATGGATCATGAGAACCTAAACTATGACAGTTTTCCATGGACACAGAGAGGTTAGGGATGGAAGGGTGAGAGTTCATATGTGTTTTAAAAAAAGAAACATCAAAACATTATGAAATTTTGAGTGTCAATTAGAAGGGTAGGTGAGAGTGAAGAATAAAACTTTTTCCCTAGGTATTTAAATTAGATCATCAAGTGAATGTATTAACTAAAATATAATAAAGGTTTTGGGAAAAGGGTTAGTTTTATGTATATTGAATTTGAAATATTTACAGAAAATACAAATGGAATTTCAAATAAAAAGTTAGAAGAGCCTAAATATCAGAAGATAATTTTTACATGTAAATACAAATTTACCAAAAATTAATTTAAAATTCAATATTGACATATAAAGTAAAATATTATGGCTACAGGGGAAAGTGCAGTTGAGCAGATATGACTAAGGACAATTGAGTAACACCAACAATTTCCTATGGGAGTACAGAGAAAATTTGAAATGGACACAGAATATTTTTGTTAAAAATGTAGATAAAAATGTAGGAGAATATAGGGGCATGGAAGCTAATGGAGGCAAGTTTCAAGGAGAAAGAATGGATGAAAATGACAAATACATCAAAAACTTCAGCTGTGATTAAAACTGAATAGGGAACTGGTAATTATTAATGACCTTCAGAAGGACATTCACAATAATAGGTTGGGTAGGAAAGGACCCATTTGAGAAGTCTGGCTCTGAGTGGAAGTAAAAAGAGGTACAAAAAGCACATACCGTAGTAGGTGCAGATCACACAGGTTTTATTAATTTATTTTTTAGGAAAATATTAAGATAACAACAGTTGTGGAGTCCAGAAGTATGTCATTGGAACATGAGCCAGAGGAGGTCATAAGCTCTGATCATAAAGATTTCAGGACAAGTTTTTTCCTCAGAGAAGACTCAGATGTCTGATAAGACAAGACAGTGGGAAATAAATCTGCAAGAGATCATTTATACTGCACTGGGAACATTTATAAGGCTCAATAAATATTCATGAATGGATGAATGGCATCCATAGAGATAGAATGTATCTATGTGACAAAGAGGGGATCAATGGAAAAGAAGATATAGCCTTCAGATTAAGATAATTATAAATATTGCTGAGATGTTCTTCTAATGCCATGAAGCAGTTTGTCTCCATGGTATTGAAAGAGCGTTCTAAGGATGCTCTCCCCAGTGATGTGGGTCTGCATACCCAGAAATACAAAGGGCTCTAAACTCTCACTTTCTCTTTACCCAGAGACCTCCTCCGTGTGCTGAGGTTTTCTTTAAGGAGTTTTTAAAAGAAAATAAACACAAATTAATAATAATAATAAGCTCATGAACCACTCTAAATTTGGTCCTATAGTTTTTAATCATGGTACCTCTTATGGGTTGAATTTGGATTTGTGATTTTTGTTCCTTATAGCAGTCTCCATGGCCATGCCTCAATGGAGTAGTGGCAATTTTATTAACTATATAAAACTATACAATGTGTGTAAATTAATCAAAACTCAAATAGATATGTGTACAAGCAAACTCCTGACTTTGTCTAATCTAGAATAAAGTCTTTTGTAACCATTGTTAATATTTGTAGTACCATTTTTAAATTGGCAAAAATATATTAAATTGAACTCAGTTGTATCTTACAAAACATATTGAGATATGTAGTGTCAACTATTATAACCACTCACATTTAACAGATAAGGAAGCTGATTGAAAGAAATTAATTTGCTGGATGAAGAAAGAAATAACAGAAGAAAAATTGGGATCAAAATTAGGCATGACATGGAAAATATCATGTGCTTCTGCCCTATAGCATCCTGCCTTGAACAGCTCATACAGGTGGTAACACAAATGCATATATATATATATTTTTTTTTTTTTTTTTTTTTGCGGTATGCGGGCCTCTCACTGTTGTGGCCTCTCCTGTCGCGGAGCACAGGCTCCGGACGCACAGGCTCAGCGGCCATGGCTCACGGGCCCAGCCGCTCCACGGCATGTGGGATCTTCCCGGACCGGGGCACGAACCCGTGTCCCCTGCATCGGCAGGCGGACTCTCAACCACTGCGCCACCAGGGAAGCCCACAAATGCATATATTGAAAGGAATGTGTCTTAAATTCTGATATCCCTTCATTTTCTCTACCTCCTAGGATATATTATTCAGAATTTCTCTTAACCTTATTTTTTCTTTGTATTCTCATTTTTGCTCTAATTCACCCATTTTATTTCTGCTGCTAAATCCTGACTCCTCCTCCTGATCAATTCAAGCAGGACCAACCCACAGTGTTCTCTCTTCTCTATCTAAACCCCTTTCAATTCTGGCAGGTCTAACCATGTGTTCCTTTACTCGGGCTTTTCAGTGCTCTCCCAATGCCCTCTGGATCAAAAACCAGCATCTAACTATGGTGCACAAAGTTGTATGCAGCCTCTCAGTCCCACTCAAACATGACCTATATCTTCAAGCTTACCGTTTTGTGTTCTAAATCTCGTTTCTTGTTCTAACTCTTTCCTCTTCATGTCTGAGTTGTATCTTCACTCTTAATGTTTATGAGACTGATACTCAGTGTCAAATTAGACAACTTTTCTTTCTGTTACCAGGTGAATAGCAGTTGTTTCTGATTATCCACATTATTGCTAGATATGGTCAATTCAATATCCATTCTTTTTCTACATTTTTATTCACTCTTGAACTGATTGTATATGTGAATGCTTATTACATATTTTCATGCTTTTTTGCTACCCCTGTTTTAAGCTTCCTAACTATAGATGTAATATCTGTCTTATATATATATATATATATATATATAGCAGATATTAAAGAATATTTGCCATCAGAGCACAATGTCACAGACATCAAAAACATAGGATTTATAACAAAATAAGAAATACAGAATATAGATATAATAGTTTTAAATTATAGTGAGTTGATACAAAAATTTTAAATGCATTGGAAATTATGAAATAAGAGAAAACATTTTAAGTGTTTTTAGTATATCTAGAAATTATCTTTTGATTGCTTCCAGTTAATATGTTGAGTATTGTTATTACTGTCAAAGTCATGAGGAAATTTATGTAATGACAATATATTACATTTTATCCTTTGGAGCTCACAATTCAGAAACACTCTGTCTAACATTTTATTTAATGAGGAGAGTACTTTGTTTTCCATGTGTGTGTTACTTAGATAGCTAATTGCATGGTTGAAAATCAAAGTAAAATATTTGCTGAATAACTGGCAGCAAAGAGAATGAAAATAAAGAGAACATTTCTAGGGATCTGTTTACACATGTATTTAAGAGCTAAAAGTGACATCCTAGTGTTCAACCACATTTTTCTCTCAAAGACCTTAAAATTCTTTCAACACATGTAAAATATATGAGAAGACCACTCTAGTTATTCTATACTTCTAGCACTCCCAGAGGTTTTAAAGATAGAATGAGTATGAAAACAGAGAAATCATTTTGAAAAGAATGATCTTATAAAATATGACAAATATCAAGAAATGCCTTTATTAATTAGCCATTCATGTCTGGGTACACATAACTTGCATATTTATATTTTCACTTACCAAACATTACATCTTTATGTGGTACATTTCTAATACTTATTATAAAGGTAAAATGAAACTTCTGGTTACTCTACATCCAGTCACTCTCACTTTAGTTAGAAGATGACTTCCCTAAGCCAAACCTTGTTCATATAAGTTTCTCACTGGGAGTGGAGGTGGGGAGAGAAAGGAACTTGTAGAATAAAAATTAAATACAGAAGTTAATTTTTTCCCTTAGCAAGACTTAAGTCCACAGAAATAAAATATTTCCAGAATAGGTCTCCCTGAATAGAAGAATGAGCTTAGGTTCTTCCTTCATATTTCAAGTAATAATAACTAAAACATTTAAGGTTAATTTTATTAATTATAGGATATATCAGGTTTCTGATGACTTTCATGAGGACAAAATTTGGGAAAATAACTATGCAAATAATTTGCAGTTCAAAAATCCTTCTACAGAAATCATAAATAAAGTCAAATTTTAAAAAGTCAATATTTCCTCCATTAATACATATGGAAATTGTATTAATGAATCATTAGGTTCCTACCACTGGTTATTGGTTTGTTTGTTTGCCTTTTTAATATTGTGACCATTCTAGAGTTTTATAGCTTTCTATTTAAACTGACTAATTGATGATACACTGTTATTTTTTTAAATGTTAAAAAACATGTTAAGAAAAGCAATCACCATATATCATATATCTAATTAGAGACAATATTTTTCATATCACTCAAACTTCTCCCTCCCTCTTCTCTTTCTCACTGTATCCCTCCCTCTCACTCTCTTCTCTGTCTGTATATAGTTGGAGGTTAGAAGCATCTGGGAATAAGTTGGTAGAAGTAGATTATTTTGTAAAATATTAGAATTCACTAATAACCATGCCTTTTTGACTCAGAAATATGTACTTAATACCTTACATAGCTACATCCTTTGATATGTAGATATGTAAGAGGAATACGTGTGTGAGTTAAATGTTAAGTTTTAACTTAGGAGAGGAAATAGAGCAGAAAGAATTGAAGTCTCTGGAAAAAAGCTGTCTTTTGCTTTAAATATACACAAAAACAAGCCTGAACTAATCATGAGTGGTTAAATCAGCCACTGCCATTGTCATGATTAACTGTCATTAAAGCCATCACTGAAATGAATGAGCTCCTAGTTAAAAGGGACAGTATTTTCTTTCTATTAAATGACAAGAAAAAAAATTAATCTTAAATGATATGTTTCCCTATTCCTAAGTGCAAACTAGCACATTTACAAAATATTTTATTGCTAAACTAATTGTTACTACACTAAACAATGTTTGGAGACAGAATGTTTTCATTATTCCCTACAATTTCCATTCCCCTTTCTATCTTTCTCTTTTCATATTTTATCTTTTGCTCATTTGGGATCTTCACTGTGCATCATTTATAAATATATCCACTGCATTGGTTTCAAAATGTCTTTCTTTTCTCCATTTGTTTTTCAGTTGGAATGTATAATGGAAACAAATCTTTCATATAAGACACACACTTCTGGTATTTTGAAATCTTTATTAAATCTTCATCTTATCAAAGAGACCAAAGACCCCAACAGTGTGTTTTCTTTTAAATGGTATTTGTCATAGTAATTTGGGGATGCACTGATTTTACTATTATGCCAAACATTTATATTTTTTATATCTAAAATTACTCTGTTAGATTGCTTTTTCCTGATTACACTTTCTTAAAACCTTTTCAATAATGAATGAATATTATATTAACAGATTTATTAAATATTAGAGGAAAAAAGAACAATTAAAGGTAAATTATTTACTAACTTCTTACTTTAATTTCTTATTGGAATGCCACTTCCTCCACTATAACCCCAAAGACTTCCTCCTCAACTACTGCCAAGCTAACTATTCAATACATTTTGTGGTAGTGCTGGTTCCTAGACAGTCATATAGGTGTGTGTGTGTGTGCATGTGTGTGTGTATTTTTAATTAGTTATTTTTTTTGTATATATATATGTATTTTTTAACATCTTTATTAGAGTATAGTTGCTTTACAATGGTGTGTTAGTTTCTGTTGTGTAACAAAGTGAATCAGCTATATGTATACATATATCTTCTTATCCCGCCCCCCCTTCTTGCATCTCCCTAACACCCTCCCTATCCCACACCTCTAGGTGGTCACAAAGCACGAGCTGATCTCCCTGTTCTATGCAGCTGCTTCCCACTAGTTATCTATTTTACATTTGCTAGCGTATATATGTCAGTGCTACTCTCTCACTTCGTCCCGGCTTACTCTTCCCCCTCCTCATGTCCTCAAGTTCATTCTCTACGTCAGTGTCTTTATTCCTGTCCTGCCCCTAGGTTCATCAGAACCTTTTTATTTTTTTTTTAGATTCCATATATATATGTGTTAGCATATAGTATTTGTATTTCTCTTTCTGACTTACTTCACTCTGTATGACAGTATCTCTGTACATTTACCTCACTACAAAAAACTCACTTCCGTTTCTTTACAAGGCTGAATAATATTCCATTCCAACAGCTTTTGCTGCATCCCATAGGTTTTGGGTCATCGTGTTTTCATTGTCATTTGTTTCCAGTTGTGTTTTCATTTCCCTTTGATTTCTTCAATGATTCCTTGGTTATTTAGCAGTGTATTGTTTAGCCTCCATGTGTTTTTATTTTTTACAATTTTTTTCCTTGTAAATGATACCTAGCCTCATAGCGTTGTGGTTGGAAAAGATACTTGATACGATTTCAATTTTTAAAAAATTTATCAGGGCTTGATTTGTGAGCCAAGATATGGTCTATACTGGAGAATGTTCCATGAGCACTTGAGAAGAAAGTGTATTCTGTTGTTTTTGGATGGAATGTCCTATAAATATCTATTAAGTCCATCTTGTTTAATGTGTCATTTAAAGCTTGCGCTCCCTTATTTATTTTCATTTTGGATGATCTGTCCATTGGTGAAAGTGGGGTGTTAAAGTCCCCTTCTATTATTGTGTTACTGTTGATTTCCCCTTTTATGGCTGTTAGCATTTGCCTCATGTATTGAGGTTCTCCTATGTTGGGTACATAGATATTTACAATTGTGATATCTTCTTCTTGGATTGCTCCCTTGATCATTATGTGGTGTCCTTCTTTGTCTCTGGCAATAGTCTTTATTTTAAAGATTATTTTATCTGATATGAGAATTCCTACTCCAGCTTTCTTTTAATTTCCATTTGCATGGAATATCTTCTTTCCATCCCTTCACTTTCAGTGTGTATGTGTCCCTAGGTCTGAAGTGGATCTCTTGTAGACAGCATGTATACAGGTCTTGTTTATGTATCCAGTCAGCCAGTCTGTGTCTTTTGTTTGGAGCATTTAATCCATTTACATTTAAGGTAGTTATCAATATGTATGTTCCTATTACCATTTTCTTAATTGTTTTGGGTTTGTTTTTGTAGTTCTTTTCCTTCTTTGTATTTCCTGCCTAGGGAAGTTCCTTTAGCATTTGTTGTAAAGCTGGTTTGGTGGTGCTGAATTCTCTTAGCTTTTTCTTGTCTGTAAATGTTTTAATTTCTCTGTTGAATCTGAATGAGATCCTTACTGGCTAGAATAATCTTGATTGTAGGTTTTTCCCTTTCATCACTTTAAATATGTCCTGCCACTCCCTTCTGGTTTGAAGAGTTTCTGCTGAAAAATCAGCTGTTAACTTTATGGGGATTCCTTTGTATGTTATTTGTTGCTTTTCCCTTACTGCTTTTAATATTTTTTATTTGTATTTAGTTTTTGATAGTTTGATTAATATGTGTCTTGATGTGTTTCTCCTTGGATTTATCCTGTATGGGGCTTTCTGCACTTCCTGGACTTGATTGACTATTTCCTTTCCTATGTTAGGGAAGTTTTCAACTATAATCTCTTCAAATATTTTCTCCGACCATTTATTTCTCTCTTCTGCTTCTGGGACACCTACAATTCAAATGTTGGTATTTTTAATGTTGTCCCAGAAGTCTCTGAGACTGTCTTCAATTCTTTTCATTCTTTTTTTCTTTATTCTGCTCTGCAGCAGTTATTTCCACTATTTTATCTTTCAGGTCATTTATCCGTTTTCAGCCTCAGTTATTCTGCTATTGATTCCTTCTAGAGTATTTTTAATTTCATTTATTGTGTTGTTCATCACTGTTTGTTAGCTCTTTAGTTCTTCTAGGTCGTTGTTAAACATTTTTTGTATTTTTTCCATTCTATTTCCAAGATTTTGGTTCATCTTTACTGTCATTACTCTGAATTCTTTTTCAGGTAGACTGCCTATTTCCTTTTCATTTGTTTGGTCTGGTGGGTTTTTACCTTGCTCGTTCATCTGCTGCATACTTTTCTGTCTTCTCACTTTGCTTAACTAACTGTGTTTGGGGTCTCCTTTTCACAGGCTGCAGGTTTGTAGTTCCCATGGTTTTTGATGTCTCCCCCCAGTGGGTAAGGCTGTTTCAGTGGGTTGTGTAGGCTTCCTGGTGGAGGAAACTGGTAACTGTGTTCTGTTGGGTTGGGCTGGATCTTGTCTTTCTGGTGGGCAAGGCTGCGTCTGGTGGTGTTTTGTGGTGTCTGTGAACTTAGTATGAATTAGGAAGCCTCTCTGCTAATGGGTGGGGTTGTATTCCTATCTTGTTAGTTGTTTGACATGGGGTGTCCAGCACTGGAGCTTGCTGGCAGTTGGGTGGAGCTGAGTCTTAGCCTTGAGATGGAGATCTCTGGGCGAGCTCTCACCAGTTGATATTACATGGGGCTGGGAGTTCTCTGGTGGTCCAATGTCCTGAACTTGGCTTTCCCACCTCAGAGGCTCAGGCTTGACCCCAGGCCAGAGCACCAAGACCCCATCAGCCACATGGCTCAGAAGAAAAGGGAGAAAAAAAGAAAGAAAAAAATTAAAATAAATAAAGTAAAATAAAATAATTAAAAGAAAAAAATTTAAAGTTATTAAAATAAAATGTAATAATATAAAAAGAGAGGGCAACCAAACCAATAAACAAATCCACCAATGATAAAAAGTGCCACCAATGATAACAAGTGCTAAAAACTATACTAACATAAACATAAAAATCAGAAACAAGTCAGTTGCAGACAGCAACCCCAAGTCTACAGTTGCTCCCAAAGTCCACCACTTCAATTTTGGGTTGATTCATTGTCTATTCAGGTATTCCACAGACGCAGCGTTCCTCAAGGTGATTATGGGGATTTAATCTCCTGCTCTGGATGCTGCACTGAGAAATTTTCTTTTCTCTTTTTTGTTTACACAGTTCTTTTGCTTCTCTTTTTTGTTTCCACAGTTCCTTTGGTTTTGGCCACCTCTTCATGTAGGTTGCCCTCAGGCTTCTGTCCCCACTCAGACAGGACATGGTTAAAGCAGTGGCTGATTAGGGGGTTCTGGCTCACTCTTGCAGGGGCAAAGAGAGGGGTGCTGTTGCTATAATTGGAATGCAGTGTGAGCCTGCAACAGCAGAGCCCAGCGTGACTTTGCAACAGTCTGAGGCACACCTTGTGTTCTCCTGGGGAAATTGTCTTCGGATCACGGGAACCTGGCAGTGGCGGGCTGCAGAGGCTCCCAAGGTGGGGTGTGAGTAGTGACCTGTGCTTGCACACAGGATTCTTGGTTGCTGCAGCAGCAGCATTAACTGTTCATGTTGTCTCTGTTGTCCAAGCTGATAGCCGCAGCTCGCGCCTGTGTCTGGAGCTTGTTTAGGTGATGCTCTGCCTTCTGTGGTCAGATAGGGAAGGAATCCCCTCTCCTCATGCACCCAGAAACAATGGTCTCTTGCTTCTTATTCACTTTTTCCTGGACTCCCTCCTGGTTAGCTGTGGCACAGTAGCCCTTTCAGCCTGTGTTCACGGAGCCAACCTCAGTTCTCTCCCTGGGATCTGATCTCCGAAGCCGGAGCCTCAGCTCCCAGGCCCCACCCGCCCCTGTGGGTGAACAGACAAGCCTCTCAGGATGGTGAGTGCTGGTGGGCACTGATCCTCTATGTGGGAATCTCTCTGCTTTGCTCTCTGAACCCCTGTTGCTGCACTCTCCTCCATGGCTGCATACATTCCCCCCCACCCTCCCCCTGTCTCTGCCGGTGAAGGGGCTTCCTAGTGCATGGGAACTTTTCCTCTTTCACAGCTCCCTCCCAGAGGTGCAGGTCCTGTCCCTATTTTTTTGTCTCTCTTTTTTCTTTTGCCCTACCCAGGTACATGGGGATTTTCTTGCCCTTTGGGAAGTCTGAGATCTTCCTCCAGCATTCAGTAGGTGTTCCGTAAGAGTTGTTCCATATGTAGCTGTATTTTTGATGTATTTGTGGGGAAGAAGGTGATCTCCACATCTTACTCCTCTGCCATCTTGAAGGTCACCCCCATCTATATCTTTTTAATTCAGAGTTTGTGTTAATGATCCTTCCTACTTAAATATCTTTTATTTATTTCATTCTTTTTTGACATTTTATTTTATGGCTATATTATCTGACTTTTTACAATATCTTATCACATTTATACTTAACTCTCTAGATTTTTTTTATTATTTTAATTTTGAGAACAGTAATTTAAATTCCTAGGTTTTGAATTTATTGGATACCATCTTAGGACCAATTTTCTTCACTGAGTTTGGAATTTCTCTCTCTCTCTCTTTATTTCTGGGATCTTAGATTTTGTGACTTTATTTTGTTTCCTGTCACCTTTGGGGCCCTGTCTAGTATTAGGTCACACAATGGCATCTCAGAATATCAAACAATTTTATTAGGGCAATCAGAGATATAGTAACCAAATCTTGGTTCAAATCTCGCCCCTGATATACAGCTGTGTTCTCTACTTCCTTTCATATAAGATGCAACACCAATATTCTGTAGTAGCTTTTTTGTTAACCTCCATATAAAAGCAGGAGGAGGCCAAATCAAAACCCTAATAAGTAAAAAAAAAATGGGACACCTTTAATCTCATTACCTATATGAGCCAAACTCCCAATTTTCTTGGCTAATTCTGAGTCAATAGGATATATATTTTCACCCAGGCTCACCATTTTGTGTTTTTGCTTTTTGTTTTTCCTTCTTCTTCATTTGTTCTTAAAGCTATGACTTTTCAATATTTTTTATTGTAATATCTCATTGTTTTATTTTATCTCTCATTGCTATGTGTTCAGAACCAAGGAAAGGCTTTAAAGCATGAAATTCAACACTATCTTGACTGATATAATATTAAGGATATTTTTTACAGTAAGTTGAGAATAAAGCATTTTAATTAATAGAGGCCTTTTACTTGGAGAGATGAGGTAGATTGCATTTTCTTTGTTATCTTATGGTCTTCAAAATACAGTTGAGTTTCATAAATAGTAGGCCAAATTTAGCTTGGAGGAAAAAAAAGAGAACAGAATAGTTAATACTTTCCTAAGAGTCTCGTTTTGTGCTATATCCAATGGGTCACTCTCATTTTCTATTTTAACATTTGCCAACATTTTTCAAGCTGGGTAATGAGTTTGCCAATTTCTATTGTAGATTTGAAACTGTTATTTCTGATCACCCAATGGAGAGCTACTCCTTTGTCTTTGTTTCATGAATTATATTGAACATCCATCAGATCAAGCACTTTTGGCCTCTGCTAAAATCAGCTGGATTTGAACTGGCCACTAGGAAAGGCTTTGGTTCTAATTATCAAAGATCTTTGCCATTCTGTTCCTGAGACTTAATTTTCTTACTTTATCTACACTCCTGTCATTTTCTAGTCACAGTTCTGGCATTAAAAAAAGTTTTACTGGGCTTCCCTGGTGGCGCAGTGGTTGAGAGTCTGCCTGCTGATGCAGGAGATACAGGTTCGTGACCCGGTCTGGGAAGATCCCGCATGCCGCAGAGCAGCTGGGCCCAAAAAAAAAAAAAAAAAAAAAAAAGTTTTACTTTCAAAAGTCAGGAATTGAAGCAAAAAGTAAGATTTTTTCTCTTACTTTATCTTTCTGAAAATGCCTTAAGTCTTATGAACAATATACTTATGATTTAATTATGATATCTATCTATCCATCATCTATCTATTTATCCCATTTACACTTTTGTTTTGTCATTAGGCAAAGAGAATATAGCAGGTTGCAATATACCTTGAATTTGTAAACTTATTAGGTTAATTAGCACTAGCATAAAATGTTAGTTAAATTAGTTACAGCAGTCATACTGTAGTCAGAGTCTAAACAAATGTAAGTCATACTACAATGGGTGAAAGTCAGCTCCAAACCTTAATGTAATACATTTTGATCTAGGATTAAGCACTAAGCAAATTTCTCTCATGGTCTAAAGGAATCTTAAGATCTAGAAACAAAGCCAGGTAAAATTTCTAATTTTCTATTCTTTACATTAAATAAACATATGAATCTTGGATCTCATTACTCTTCAATAATTAATGTTAATCCATAGCTACCCAACCTGAGATAGAGAATGAGCATTTGTCACATTTCTTTAAACAGTCATCTTAGGCTTTCAGAGTGGAAAAGAGAGATGATGATGACAGATAGTGGTGGAGGGGACTCTCCCAGATATGAGTACATCTGAACATCCCACATAGTAGAGAATAGTGGAAAAAATTAAAAAAGGAAAAAAAGAAAAACAAAAAAGAAAAACAATAAAGGAAAGAAAGCTGGACCTTCTTGGGAGGAACCTGACATCCCCTTACACATAGACCCTACCACACCACAAAGGTTATCCCACATTAGCTGAAATCTCCATCCCCGGGCTTACTGCCCAGTACAACCTAATTCATGTCTGTCTTTCACTTTATAATGCAAGTTCTTGAAAGGAAAAGCTGCGCTGTCTCTTCAGTTGGTCAATCTGCCACACCAAACACCATACCAGGCTAATAGGAAGTGATAAGTACATGCTAGTTAAATGCTTGAATGAATGACTAGTTATCAAGCTATCTAACAACTTTAAAAAAAATTCTACCCTCTTAACTCACTTTTGTACATTTATACTTTGGTAAAATAAGACAATAATATATGACCTCATAAGATACTGTCTTGCCATTGTATGGTTACTTTTAGCAATATAGTGCAAATTGTTTTAAAGCTGTTTTCAAAAGCTTTGGTAATGGCCAGATGTTTCCTTGGTTTTTCAATAATCTCCTTAAAGTCAAAGGTATTCACCTCTTCATTTGCTGTGTAGTACTTGTTAAGTTCTCAATAAATTTGATTTATATGAATTGATTAATGTGGAATATATATAGTCAACAAAGACTCAAAAAATATATAATTTTTTTTTTCTTTTTTTGCAGTACGTGGGCCTCTGACTGTTGTGGACTCTCCCGTTGCAGAGCACAGGCTCCGGACGCGCAGACCCAGCGGCCATGGCTCACAGGCCCAGCCACTCTGCAGCATGTGGGATCTTCCTGGACCGGGGCACGAATCCACGTCCCCTGCATCGGCAGGCAGACTCTCAACCACTGCGCCACCAGGGAAGCCCTCAAAAATATTTTAAAAAATAAGTTGTTTCCTAGTTACCTTTATTTTATCTTACATTGAATACTTTTATCTTCAGTATTTTGCAGAGTAGTTAAAATCAGGAGTTCATTCTTTGTAAACTGGTATATCCTAACACCACACTTACTTCTTTGAACTTAGTTGCTGCTAATAAATATATGTAAAAAAAGAAAGAATGACTAGTTGGACATATTTCAATGTCAGGATGTTTTATTAACTCTATAGTTCTATCAACACTACTCTGGTATATATTTTAGGAAATGCTTCTGATTGTGTATCCTTGCTTCATAGAAATTTATCAAAAGAAAAAAAAAGGTAAATCAACTCAGACTTCCTTGTAATGATTTTCTAGTGAGAATCAGGCAATGTAAAGAATTTCACAAGGTTCTTCAAAATTCTAAGGTGGTGAAAACCAGATTGTTGTCAGTTAGTGGCTGAATATTTACAATAACTAGCATATCAGATTGTTGTCAGAATCACTAAAATGTAGAATTATATTTATTGCTACTTTTACACTTTATAGTGCTTTAAAGTCATCATGTACTGTACATTTGTACCATACTTTTAGGAACTTGAGTTTAATTTTATTATTTTATAAAATTTGAGAATTTATAGCTCTTTTTTTTAGTACTATTTTGTTATAAGCCTTGTACATAATTTTATAAAAGATTTACTCCTACAGAAATCCTCAACCTGGATTTCAAATTTTGTGGAGAGCAGTTAGGCTCTAATAAGTGTAGAAGGACAGATGCAATAGAAGCGGTAATAGAGTGAATGTGTACTGCATATAATTCAAAATGAATGCCTCTTTGAAGAGTGCTGTGTTTGAGCCAACTTGCACACTAAGACAAGGCAGAGTTCACTCAAACACAGAAGAGGAAAGTACTTGAGTGAGCTATTTCATTCAAGTCCAATTGGTTGAATTCACATGACAAATAAAAGGGAACTTTGGGGGTCTTCTGATAATCAGATGGGAGAGAAGCAAAAATTGTCCTGAGAAACTGCTAAAAGGATTGCTGAAGTGATGATTAGTCAATAATTAGGTGAGTTGATTTACCTGGATGAACAGATTATGATCTGACAGGCCCAGTTTACATCCTCCAAGAAATATTACTTTTCTGTGATTTTTCAACACTTGAATACACTCTATTGAAGGACATTGGAACTGTTTTTGGGAAACAGAAACATTTAAAATAAAAATCTACAGAGGGAAACTCATCTGACATTAAATATAAATATAAAGCCTTAATTTAGTCATTTGTTATGGCAATGTCAATTAAAGATAACATATGCTTAGATTATAATCTTTGAATGTTACTCAAATATGACACATATAGGCAAGGATTAATGATTATTTTGCACAAATAATTCATAATTCCTCAGGTTTCTGTAGTAATATTATTGATCTTTAGATTCAGATTACATGACAAATATTTATTTTTGCAAACATACTAGCAGGACATCTGGCCAGGTTGATATTTAGCCAGGATGTTTCTGTGGGGCTGTATCAGCTGAGGATGGTTGGAATCCATTCTGATATGTTGATGCCTAGCTGATATTGTTCAATATTTGTAATCACCACTACATCAAACAATGTTAGGGGGAGATTGAATGCTCATATAAGCTCAATGAAAGTTTGAAAAATTGTAGATATGTCAAAATCCAAGTTAAGGCTGAGTACATTTGCTCTGTGGAAGCATATTATATCCACAGGCTACATTTTGATTTTGGTGTTTACCCCATTCCTTCCCACTTAGAATAAAATATAACTTGACAGATCTATCTAAATAAATTGACTTGGGAATCTCTTTCTCAATCATTTGTCTTTTTTCTTATTCTCTGTCAGTGGAATGGCCACTTTTGGATATTATATCTTTATTACTAATCAAATATCATTTACTTAATAGGTAATATTACAAAAAGTGTATTTTAATCAGAATCCTCATTAATTGAATTAACATTAAAGTTTGCTTTTCCCGGTATTCTGTAAAGGAAAGAGTAGTTCGTTTCCTTTGTTTTTAACATTTTCTTTGAAAAATAATAACATATAAAAATGAAAAATCTTATTATACAATAACAGCTCAGTTAATTTTTACAATGCAAACATGCCCATAGAACAAACATCCAGATTAATATGTAAAACTAGCACTAACACATACTAACACGCTGGAAGCCCCCCATTGTGGTCCATCCCAGTTATTACGCACACTGCAAAGGTACAGACTATTCTGATTTCTATCACCATTGGTTCATTTTGTTTATTTATGAACATTCTATAGAGGGCAATTCCACATTTTCCCATTATGTCGCTCATTCTTCTATGATACTCACAACTATTAATTCAGGTAGTTTATTCTATTTCATTGCTGTATAATATTCTGCTATATATATACACACTGTTTTATTTATTCCTTCTGCTATTGATGAATATTTGAGGTGTTCTCAATATTTTTAACTTTTATAAATAATGATTGTTTTCATTGTTTTTAGCCCCTTAGCAGCAGTTTCTTTCTTTCTTTCTCTCCTTCTTCTTTCTTTCTTTCTTTCTTTCATTCTTTCTTTCTTTCTTTCTTTCTTTCTTTCTTTTCCTTCCTTCTTTCTTTCTTTCTCTTTCTTTTCTTTTCTCTTTTTCATTTTCTTTTTCTTTTTTTTTTTCTTGACAACATCTTACCCTGGAAATGTGCACATTGGAAACATCAATTCATTCAAACAGAAGTTAGGTACAGAATACCATATTAAGTGTGCTTTTCTGAAGTTCACTTTTATCTAAGATGTTTGCTTTGAAGTCTTATCTTCCTTGGTGAGCATGTATACAATTTTGATTTCCCTGTCCCAGTGAGATTATAACAAAGTCTAGAGTGTTGGTTTGTGTTGTCTTTCTGCATTTTGCACTCTATGCCTGTAACTGAGAAGAAAAAAATGCCCAGTGGTGAAATAATCCTAGGATAGGTCACATCTTTGATATCTCTATTTTAATATTACACTTCAAGCTGACTCTGCTAAATTTTAATTGTGGGGGTTTGCATAGCTTTCAGTTTTGCAAGAAAAGTTAATCACAGTTCGGTTGTTGTCACTATTTTCAACCATCATGGATTTCATGAAATTTCAGTATAAAAATAGCAACTCTATTCATTCCATATAAATCCATTGTTTCAATATTAATCACTCCATATTGTCTGAAAAATGAGCTCTCTAATAGTAAAATCACACCAGGAAGACATAAATCATAAAATTTTAAACTATTTTTCAAATAGATAAGGAAAATCTAGTTCCATTAAAAGGAGACCTCTACTCTTAAACATTTTATTTTGAAATAACTTCAGATTTTTAGAAAATATTTCTATCCTCAGTATACCCTTTATACAGATTCCCCATATGCTAGCATTGTTTTCTGTTCGCTTTACTGTTTCTTGTAGATATTATCTTTGAATCATTTGAGAGTAAGTTACATATATGATGCTACTTTACATCTAAGTACTTCAATATATGTCCCTTAAACACAAGGAAAATCCTCTTCTGTAACCACAAGCCAATGATCAAAATCAGAAAAGTATCAAAAATTAGTACTATTTTCTAATCTATAGATCTTATTAACATTTTTCTTATTGGCCCAATAATGTCTGTTATTTACAGGAGAAAAAATGTTTCTGGTTTTACAACCAATTCAAAATTACAGGTTGCATGTAGTTGTCACATTACTTTAGTTACATTTAATTTGGAATATTTCCACAGTCTGTCTTTCATGACCTTGACATTTGTGAAGAGTGCAGGACATTTATTTTGAAGAATGCCTGTCAATTGGAAAAGTATATTTGCTTCTGAAGAGAATCATATTATGAAATTTTAGCAATAATACCATAAAAGTTATGCTAATTTTCTCAGTGTATCATCCATAACAGGAATAATACGCTGTTCCATACACCCCTTCCAGGCAATACTAGCTTCTGTGATCAGTTTAAGTAGTATCTGACAAGTGATTTCACAGTAAAGTTATTGTTTTACTTTTTGTAATTAGTAAGAACCCTGAAGGGAGAGATTTTGACACTATGTAAATATCATATTCTTCTTCAAATTCTCACTTAGTAGTTTTAGTGTTAACTGATGAATCTTGCCTGAATTTATTATTATTGTAATGGTTGTCAAATGCCAATTTTTCTCAACCTATCATTTATAGTAAATTTCTTAGCATTCTACTCTAAGGGTGATTTATTTATTTGTTTTTGTCAGTATGGACATGTGGATTATGATATTCTATATGTTATAACCTGTTACAATATTCATTTTCATGCTCTAGTCCTTGTTAGGCAACGTTGATATTTTTTTAATATGGCTTGTTAACATTTTATTAATGTTTTTACGTTTAATTCATAAATGATATTATGGGGTCATTTACCTTTTGTATACTTTTTTATCAGAGTTACATGCCAAGATATGTTTGCTTCATGAAAATAATCTTTGAATCCTTCAATATTCTGTATTCTTATATTAGTTAGGGTTCTCTAGAGCAACAGAACTGACAGGGTGTGAAAATATAGAGAAAGAGATTTGTTATAAAGAATTGGCTCGACTGATTATGAATGCTGATGAGCCCCAAGATCAGCAGGATGAGTCAGCAAACTAGGGACCCAGGAGAGCTGATGGTATAGTTCCAGCCCAAAAGCTGGCAGGTTCCAGATAAAGTAAAATCTGATGTTTCAGCAGGAAAATTGCCAGGGTTCAAGAGCAGTCAGGAAAGAAAAATTATCTTACTTATGGAGGGTCAGCCCTTTTGTTCTATTTAAGCCTTCAAGGCCTTCCTACATTAAGGAAGACAACCTGCTTTACTCCATCTCCCCATTTAAGTATTAATCTTATCCAAAAACATCCTCATAGAAACAACCAGAACAATCTTTGACCAAATTTCTGGAACTCCATAGCCTAGTCAAGTTGACATATATACCCACCACAACTCTGAAAAAAAATTTGAAGACTTTTTAAATTCCAATTTTAAATCATTTGGCTTGGTGTTTTTGTGTTATAATTTATTAAAAAGTTCTCCATCTCCACTACAGATATTTGCTTCTTGGAACTTTATATTTCTAATCAGGTAGACTCAATTTCTCTAATATATTATCCATTTTATCGAGATTTTATGATATATGAAAAATCCTTTTTAATTAAAAAAAATCCTAATTCAACACTTATTTCCCTTAATTACATGTTATTTTGTTAATTGTACTTTTCCTTTCTTCATTTTGATGGAAATAACAAAGTCTTTATCTACTTTATTTAATCACTTTTTTAAAAATTCAGGATATTGAATTATTAATTATTTCTTAGGAGGTGGCATTGATTTTTATTTTATCTCTATGGCATTGATTTTTATTTTATCTTTATATTTCCCTTCTTTCTCTTTCTGGCTTGCTGTTGTTTTTGTTATTTTCTTAGCTTATTGAGATGGGAATTTAGTTCAAATATTTTTATTTTTAAATTTTTATAAAAATGTTAGTAAATAATTCATATCTGAACACTTTTTCAAATAATTTAATTATATACTAAAATATGTGGTTTTGGTTATTGTTATTCTGAAAGATGATAATTTCAGTTATCTTTTACCCAAGAGGTTTAAAAAATGTTTTTAATTTTATTTTTTCAGTTTCAATCTTTTGGCTGTTTTTTCTGCTTTTCTATAATACTCCTTTTTAAGTTTTTATTCTACTCTGTTCTTCCTAAGGCACTTTTAAACCAAGTCTTCATTTTTTTATGATTTTCTTTTTGTCATCTATTTATTGATATTTAATAACTTCAATCAATTCTAATTTTGCTTCTACCTTTTCGAGTTCTGTGTTTAGTGTCTGTTTTAAATATTAATGTTTTATCATATCAACATACTCTTGTGTGAGTATAATTTAGATGTGCAACACCTTCTGTCGCTTTGATAAATCAAATTTCTTTACTAAATTCTTTTTTGGGGTGATGGAATGATGGGGAAGATATTGAATGTCTTTTGATTTCTTATTTTTAATTTTCTTTTTTTGGAAAGACTCATTTTTTTTTTCTCTCTCTCTTCTTGTCACAGTGAAAATTTTATGCTTTTGACATTTTTTTGCCTTACAGTTATAGTAAAGATATATGTTTAGTTTTATTTTCTCTTCATTTTTAACTTTCTCTAAAGATGACTTGGAAAATTTTGAATTAAACAGACACCATTCTCCTCAAGAATCCTTAAGAAAAAAACAGTTTGTTTTATTTTTATTTGTTCTCTTTTGTTCTACTGAAATTTTCATATCATGACAAAAATCCCACAACCAAGGAAGACATATTCTACCCTAACTCTGGAGGAAAGTAATGTACTAATACTTCTCTTATACCACTACTCTCCACTTGAAAGATTATATCTTTACTTTCATATGCTGGACATCAATGAATATATCCATAATTAAATTAAGAAAGAATGAGGGACAGATGAAATATTTGCAGAAGATGAGTGCAGGCTTTATACTATTAGGAAGTAAGGAAATCATAGGCATCTTCAGCCTTCTAAATATTTTTTTGAAAATGATTTTACAAAGGCATACACTAATGATGGATTTGAAATTTTGAATGTTTAAAATACTTCTGAAATATGTCTTCAGTGATAAATATAAATACATATATATTTCTACACAAAAGAAGGTATTTTGAGGCAGTTTGTACCCAGAGGAAACACGGAGAAATTCAGTTTTTAACAGGCATAAACAAATGATGGAAGAATCAATATTTGTTAAAGATAGATACAAAAGTTTAAAAGAAATTTAAACAAAACAGAATAAACCATGGTAATGGTCCATAAAGAACTGGGACTTGTTCATCTGTACCATTTTTCTACATTCCACATATATGAGTTAATATATGATTTTTTTTTCTCTTTCTGACTTACTTCACTCTGTATGACAGTCTCTAGGTACATCCACGTCTCTAACAAATGACCCAGTTTCATTCCTTTTTATGGCTGAGTAATAGTCCACTGTATATATGTAGCACATTTTTTATCCATTCATCTGTCAAAGGAGATTTATGTTGTTCCCATGACCTGGCTATTGTAAGTAGAGCTGCAGTGAAGGTTGGGGTGCATGTGTCTTTTTGATTTATGTTTTTCTCTGGGTATATGCCAAGCAGTGGTATTGCTGGGTCATATGGTAGTTCTATTTTTAGTTTTTTTAAGGAACCTCCATACTGTTCTCCATAGTGGCTGTATCAATTTACATTCCTACCAACAGTGCAAGAGGGTTCCCTTTTCTCCACACCCTCTCCAGCATTTATTGTTTGTAGATTTTTTGATGATGGTCATTATAACCGGTGTGAGGTGATACCTCATTGTAGTTTTGATTTGCCCTTCTCTAATAATTAGTGATGTTGAGCACCTTTTCATGTGCCTCTTGGCCATCTGTATGTGTTCATTGGAGAAATGTCTGTTTAGGTCTTCTGCCCATTTTTGGATTGGGTTGTTTGTTTTTTGATATTGAGCTGCATGAGCTGCTTGTAAATTTTGGAGATTAATCCTTTTTCTGTTGATTCGTTAGCAAATATTTTCTCCCATTCTGAGGGTTGTCTTTTTGTCTTGTTTATAGTTTCCTTTGCTGTGCAAAGTTTCATTAGGTCTCATTTGTTTATCTTGTTTTTATTCCCATTACTCTAAGAGGTGGGTCAAAAAGGATCTTGCTGTGATTTATGTCAAAGAATGTTCTTCCTATGTTTTCCTCTAAGAGTTTGATAGTGTCTGGCCTAATATTTAGGTTTTTAATCCATTTTTAGTTTATTTTTGTGTATGGTGTTAGGGAGTATTCTACTTTCATTCTTTTACATGTAGCTTTCTGGTTTTCCCAGCACCACTTATTGAAGAGACTGTCTTTTCTCCATTGTATATCCTTGCCTCCTTTGTTTAGTTGACCATAGGTGCATGGGTTTATCTCTGGTTTGCAAGGCAGAATTGAGACACAGATGTAGAGAACAAATGTATGGACACTAAGGGGGGAAAGTGGGGGGTGGGGGGTGGGATGAATTGGGAGATTGGGATTGACATATATACACTAATATGTATAAAATCAATAACTAATAAGAACCTGCTGTGGGCTTCCCTGATGGTGCGGTGGTTAAGAATCTGCCTGCCAATGAAGGGCACACGGGTTCGAGCCCTGGTCCAGGATGATCTCATATGCCACGGAGCAACTAAGCCCGTGAGCCACAACTGCTAAGCCTGCTCTCTAGACCTCATGAGCCACAACTACTGAGCATGCGTGCCACAATTACTGAAGCCCAAGTGCCTAGAGCCCATGCTATGCAACAAGAGAAGCCACTGCAATGAGAAGCCCGCACACTGCAATGAAGAGTAGCCCCCACTCACTGCAACTAGAGAAAGCTTGTGCACAGCAATGAAGACCAACACTTTGCTGTACAGTAGAAACTAAAACAACATTGTAAAACAACTATACCCCAATTAAAAAACAAAAACAAAAACAACTCTGCCCCAATATAAAATTAAATTTTTTAAATAAATAATAAATATAAAAATTTTAAAAGGATAAATAACCATCAAGTACCTACTATAGAGCACAGGGAAATCTGCTCAATGTTATGTGATAACCTGTATGAAAAAGAATCTAAAAAAGAATGAATATATGTATATGTATAACTAAATCACTTTGCTGTACACCTGAAACTAACACAACATTATAAATCAACTATACTCTGATAAAATTATTAAAAAAAAAAAAAAAAGAAGAAGACCTGGTAGTGGTGAAATGACTATTTGACTTATTTTTGAAGTAAAAACAAAGACATGGTAAATTGATATTTTAGTCCAGATAGAAAAACATTAATAGGAATATCCATTTAGATTTTTCATTTTTTTATTTTACACCCATTGTGTTTCATGTATTTTATTAGGCACTTAGACTGTAGTTTTCATTCTCTCAAAGATCATCATGAACCCTATCAAAATTTGTTACACACTGAAGACATGTATTAAGTTAAATTGGGGCTTCCCTGGTGGCGCAGTGGTTGAGAGTCGGCCTGCCAATGCAGGGGACACGGGTTCATGCCCCGGTCCGGGAAAATCCCACATGCCACGGAGCAGCTGGACCCGTGAGCCATGGCCACTGAGCCTGCACGTCTGGAGCCTGTGCTCCGCAACGGGAAAGGCCACAACAGTGAGAGGCCTGCGTACGAAAAAAAAAAAAGTTAATTTGAATGCACTGATAAATGGTTTAGATATGAATACAAAATATAGCACTTTGTTCTAAATTCACTAGGAGGAAATGTGGTTAAAGCTACTATATATATTTCAGTTGTTTAGTTCATGCCCCTTGGCATTTTATTTCAGAGAAGTGTTTTTTGTTTTTGTTTTTCTATGTAGATGATATCTTTTAAAAAGAGTAAAATAGCGTCTTTATGAACAGTCTTGTTTTGTTTATTTCTTCTCTTGTTTTTATCATTTGCATAAAGAAATTTCCCATACATCTTTACATATGACTCTAATTCAGGGACTAGATCTATATGCAGTAAAATTTTATCACAAAAATTAATAAAAAATAAAATAATAAAATATAATTATGTTTACTGTGACTAATTTTAAGATAGGAAAAAAATATTTAACTTCTATAAATTTACCATATAAATAACATTTTGACGTTTTACAAAATCTCATAATTTATATTTCTATGGTCAATATTGTTTTAATAGAGTTTTTTAACTCAAGTAATTATTTTTCAGTTTTATTTTAAAATATCAGGAAATATCTACACAAGTTTTGATTTCTAAAGACTCTTATGACTGAAATTTAGCTTGGTTTCTCTTAGCAGGATTTTCTTTTTCTTATTCTTTTTTCTTCCTTTTTTTTTTTTAATAATAGCTGAAGACTGAACAAAGAACTGCTCATAAGATTAACAAAGGAGTTAAGCATTCAAGGGGGAAATTTGCATTTTTAGAAAAGTCATTTCTTTATATACCCTCTGCCATGTTACAGGAGAGAAATACCTAAGGTGAATTAAATATTCATGGATTATAATTTGCCACATAGTAGTTACCTGCTTTTGCAGGATAGTAAAACTAATTTGCCCCATCTTTAGTAATTATGGTCTCTTGCTATTCATTGTAGAAAGCTTTCCTGATCCAAATGTACAATCAGTAGCCATATATTTTCTTACTCAAAAATCTTATATTTTCTTAACATCCTGAGAATTATATTAAGATATTAAGTGTTTGCATATCTTTCTGTAGAGAATAATTGGAAAGTCTTTAAAAGAGAAAATAATCTTTCTGGGTGGTTGTAATACAGTCCAGACTGGAGGCAGAGCATAGAAGAAATAGTGTGCTGGTATTTCTTTGACCTCTATGATCAGAACAGCTGCCTAAAGGGTCCTGATTTTTTTTTTCATCCATTTTTATAATTGCATATGACTTTGATACAAAGTATAACTATGCTCAAAGACCAAGCTTCATTCGAGAAAAATTATAGACCTGTACTGCTGAATGCATAGAGACTGAGTTCATAAATGCAATTTAGCAAATTCTTTTTAAGTGGGGCATTTTTGATATGGTCCCTAAGGGTATTGGGATCTTCTACCAGGTAAAAATGTATGTCAAGAGGCTCTGAAATAAGCCTACTCTTGCAGTTGTTAAAATTTGAATGAGAGTTGAAATGAGGTGAATATAGTAATAGAGGTATAGAAAAGTTGGGAAAGAACTAGCTTCCCTGGAGATTCCATATTGACTTTCCAAATGACTTAAAAATCTGATGGGTCTGCAGTTATGAGAAAGGGCCCTTAGGGACAAAACTTCCCTGTCTTAGCAGGGTTTGTGTTTTGATGGATTTAACTGGGACAACTTCTAAATACTATGTGAAACTAGGTTGAAACTAATAGGTATTAGCTATAGTTATTTTAGTTTAATACACTTTTATGCTTTTTTCAGGGGTAGCAGGGGGCAAGGTTGTCAAAATACTTCACAGCAGTGTTAGACTATCTCAGATTTATAGTTTTATCAGTTGTATTTCTGAATTCCCTCATTATGTCAAGATGTTAAGAAAATCAATAATGAAAGAATGTAAGCAAGGTTAAGCAGATTTCTATAGATTTGATATCAAACATTTCAAAAATGTCTTTTTGCTTTTATTAGAGAAATTTATGTAGCTCATTTAATTCAAAACAGAAATACAATAAAAATAGAATTATTCTCTCAAATCATATGTCAGAATGAATGAGCATCTTTAAATAATAAGGTCAGAATTATAGGTAACATTAAAGTGGAGTCTGTTTACTGGAGGGTAGATAATTTATGGCAACAAGGACCTGATTCCACATTGTTACAGGTTGTTTCTGTCTAAAATTATAAATATACAGTTGATCCATTTCATTGTTGTTATTTTAGCTCATGGATATTTTGTTTCAAAATTGTACCATCATTATGAATAGGTAGATAGATATATAGAGAGATAGAGATGTATATAAATACATATGTATACATACATTTGCACACATATTATCTCATAGTTTTTCTGAAGAATGTTATTTCCTTGCAACTGGTTTTTCATATTTCATATGTTATTTATTTTTATGGCATCTTTATGTATTCATGATCTATTTCCATCTCCATTATTCATATTTGAAACATGAGTTTCACACAGATAGAATTGTGTGTAAGTTTAATTGGACATCACTTTTCACCACCTAAGAGAAATATTCAACTGGAGAGTATTTACCGTTTGGTCTTACATTGGCCCCATGGCTCCAAGACAGGCAGACTCTTGGAATAATGACTTGCCTGTGTCTGCCCCCTTGGTGTTCATAAACAAGGAGAACAGGGAGCATCTGTTATTAATGCATGTTCCAATTCTTGCTGCTCCAAATAAGGCATTTAGGTTTTGTATCTCAGGCTGTGCTCCTGACCATCAAGGAGTGTGTGTTTTTGGATCTCTCTGAGGACAAGCTCTGACATATTATAAGCTTCACCTCATATATAGTTCTTTGGGTTTCTACTCCTTTTTTTGTTTTTAATTTTTTCATTCTTTGTTTCCTTTTAAATATGGCATTTGGAATTTTAAATCACTTGCAGTTTCATAAAAAAAAAAATATTTACTTTAAAATATTTTCAGCCATTTTGGGGAAGGGGACGGTGGAGGAAGTGGGCCTCAGCTTCTGATGACCATTGCTCAGCACTGTGGCCTGTTCAGATGTGGGGTAGGATATCTTCCTTAAAAAAAAAAAATGATAATAATAATAATAAATTTTTCTTCTTGTTGCTGTACAATTGGCAGGAAAAGAGTTGTGTCAATTTAATACATTATCCTAAAATGAGAAAGGATAATTTATATATATTTAAAATACAGAGTTGAATTAAATTAATTTATGTAAATATATGTATTCAATATGTATGTCATAAAGATTAGACAAAAAGTTTTCATCTATTAAAAGGCTTTAATTGTAAAGTCACATTCCTTGATAATAACTCAGCAAAGTTTAAAAGTAATAATAACAATTTAAGAAGACATATGCAATAATAACAATAAAAGTATCTTCTTAAATAAAAAATGGAGCAATAGAAAAGATATTATTTATTTGATACTGGGTTTACAACCTAGAGAAAGGGATAAACATAAGATTTTTGAAAAAGGAAACATATGACAGTGAATTCTTGAAAAGAGATATAAATGAAATGTTTTTGAGACAGAGAGAAATTGACTATTTTGAATGAAAAAGCTAGAATGAGCATCCACCAAAATGTGCCATTTGAATTGGTTTAGAATAATGAACTGGATTTCCAAGGTTGAGAAAGCATACAGGAAAATAAAATATGAAATTTTGCCTGACTTCTCTTTTAAAAAATTTAAGCCATATGAAAAATAAAACAATATTCTTATCTCTAAATAAATTATGTGAAGTTACCTTACTATGTGTTTTAAATGTTAGCCTAAAGTTTTACCAAACCATATAAGCAGCATTTGTGGCCTTTGAAGGCAGAACTCAAGATGTGGTCAGAGCTGCGCTATGTTCTGCAGGCTCTAAGGAAGAATTGTCTTTCAAATATTTTAGTTGTTCACTGAATTCAGTTGTGTGGTCCCAATTTCCTTGCTGGTTGTTAGCAACTAGACAGTCTTTGTTCATAAAGACTGCCCCAATTCCTTCTAGTGTTTTCCATATGGCAAAGTGGGAGGAAGTCCTTCTCAGTCTTTGCATCCCTCTGACTTTCCCTGCTTCCACATGTTTTCAGTACTCTAACAGAGAAAATCATTGCTTCTAAGTTTGGGCCCAACTGGAAAATCCAGCATAATTTCTCTGTTTTAAAGTCTCTAATCTCATTTTGCCTGTAAAGCTCTTTCTGCCATGTCATGTAATGTATTCCCAGGTTCCAGGGACATCTTCCTGGGTAGGGAAATGAGGAAGCCTTCTACAATGCCATTTTTATGCATTTATCCAGCTTTACTATTTACTCTCACTTTTCATTAGTCAGTGTTATAAGGCAACAGTATCCTCAGATCCCAACTCTATGGTTTCTCTCTACATTAAAGAAATAATTTGAAAATTATGGCAATAAGATAGCATGAAATAAAATTAATTATATAATTGCATATTTTAAAATCTTATAGACATTCTACAATATATCCAGATCAATATTTTTGAACTAAATATATTCATTTACAATTTATCCATGCCCCAATCTCCCACAGCCCTGCCATGCCTCCCTCACATACACACACACTGGATTTTATGTAAAGTGCTAATGTCTTCAAAGAAGCATTTCCTCAGAGGCTACACATCAGCATGCACCACTCATTTCCAAACACACTACGTTTAAAAGTTGAATTAACTGATTGCCTAGCTGGCTGCCTTCCTAAAGTTTGTGCAATTCAATTTAATGACCAATTTTACTTAATCTTATGAAATGTGTCTAATGTCATTCATCCATATAATTTATATAAGTAATTATTTCTAAATATTTTATGGAAAAGAAATAGCCCTTCCCAGAGTGTGGGTTCAATAAGCTTTCTCTCTCCAACACTTATGCAATTAAAAATAGTGTGGCACAGAATAATGAGCTGCTCATCACATCCACTTCTTTTGAGGTATTCAGCTAAACTAAATTGTCTACTTGCTGTTGCACTTAACTTTAGCTATTTGTGCCTGAGATCTAACAAAGTGATGTGGGCCCACAACCAAAACTTGATAATCTGCTCTTTCCATTTCTGGGTCTTGATGCAAACCAGCTTGATGAACATGGAAGCCACATGATGAAGTTGGAGGAACCAACAAATAGAAGTTCCCTGACATTTTTAATCACTGCTTATAGCAGACCACCCACTCACTGGCCATGCCCCACCTGTTTTACACTTTACAAGAGAAGCATATTATTGAGTGACTGAGAGTTTATGGTTTATCTGTTGTAGCAAGTATCATTGCACTGATTCTTACTGATAATGTGATAATGAAAGAAGTTCATTCTTGTCCAGTTAATGAACCTACATCCTTGAACACAGCTAAAACATAGTGCCTAAAATATATAAGACTACATTAGACCTGATACCTGTTATGTTTAGCTTGAACCAAATCACCTGTATGTTAGTGGTAGCTCTTCCTTATATGGCTTGGTCAACATGAGTAGAGAACCCTGTCTTCATTCTGTGGCAAGTTTAACCTTCCCCCAAAGGGATCACACTCACATACTTCATGTCAGTAGTTTTACTGAGGTCCTGAAATTCTTCTTCTCTTTCTCCTGAGAGATGTTTCTTGGGGGAAATACTCCCTCCAATAATTTAAAGAACTGACTGAGATCCAGAAGAACTGGATTAAGCCACTATGATGTAAACCATTCCTTCAGGTACTGGCTATTCCATGAGACGACTCAAGATCAGGGGGAAAAAATCAGAGTACCACACACTGCTTGCTCTTCACACAGAAGAGCAATTTCAGTAATTAATACTTTTTAAAAATGGATAATAAATAAGCAAAAAATATTTCAACACACCGTGATTCAAAATATTTAAAGGAATTCATAACTTTAAACAATACAGAAAGGTTTACATATAATTTTCATGCTCTATTATTCACAACTCAGGAGAAGATATGTAATGTAATTTAAAACAGTGCAGAAGAGGGCAATTGTGGAAAAACTGGCACAAGTGAGGGAAAAAATAAGATGTAGGGAGAAGGAAAGTGATGGGTATAGTATGAGCTGCAACCCTGAAAAAGAATAATCAAAATGATTGGCAAACAATGTAAAAGCAATGGTTGGACAATGAAGATGTGGAATTGATAACTGAGTTAGAAAATAACCTAAATATAGAGAAAGGAAGCTCACTGAAATTGTAGATAAAATGTACTCAAGGCAACTGTTTTTTTGTCACAGCTGATTTTCATTTGGACTGCAGACTTCAAAGTAATTTATCACAAATTATCATTATAAAAGAGCCAAGATCAGACTAATTCTTATCCATAAGTCTTCAACTACTATTTTTAATATAAAAAATTCTACAAAATCTCTACACTGAACTACCTATTAGTGTAGAAATCGTTCTTGAATTTTGCTCATCATCAAAGACATGCTTCTTTATCTTCACCCTGTACCCATGGAGCCATTGTACTTGTTTTAAGGGTATTACTTCATTTCAAATCATTCATATATTCTGTGACTTGTAGGTGTGAGGGAACATTGGAAAGTCCCTCTTACACCTTTCCCTTAAAACAACCAGGAAAATAAAGAAACTCATATTTTAGGAAATTATACTTTCATGTGCTTTGTATAATATTGTGTAAAAGTTGTTAAATAGCCATTCTCCTGAGCTGTTTCTGAAGGAGGGATTTTTTTTTTTAATGGCATTCCCAGGATATATTGAATGTCCTCATCTCTGTGCATTTTATAATCTGTTTATAGAAGAGACTCCAAACAGAAAGTAACTTAGAAAATCTTTAAAATACCCCACATTTTATTGCAGTTCAAAACCAAGTTTCAAAGTAAAGACAGTACAAGTGAAAACTAGAGTCTCAGATGAGAACAGAGAACTGAGGCCGTGACCACTCCTGATAGAGTTCTGCAGGAGAATAAGAGAAGGAAAAGGAGACTTTCCTATAAATCAATGGATAAAAGATCCATTCTTAAAGACTCTTATTTTAGATAATAATAAGCAAATATTAAAACTTGCCCTGTAAGATGAAAAAAGTGTCAAGAATGGGACAAAACAAAACTTTCAGAAACATGTCGATATCTAATAAAAAATAATCTTCCCTTGCCTTTCCTTTAGTGTAATTCCATTAGATCGTTTGGAAATTAAAATTAGAACCCATAATAAAAACTTTATTCATTGGAAATTTTGTCATTGATACAACTACACAGAATACATTTTACATAGTCCTGCTAACAAGATGTGGGTTGAGGTATTCACATCAAACTATTCTGAGATCTTTATATAGCTCACAGTTAAAAAGTATGTATGTGACTGATTATTTCATCTATTCATTTTTTTAATTAAATAGTTACTCTCATTTATGCATTTATTTATTCCTTTGTCCATAATACACAAAAATTCTTTAGCCAGTCTTGTGAAGCCTTCTCCTTGACATTCACATTTCACACATATAAAATCAATACCCATTTTTTATCATATTCAAAAGTCAAACTTCCCCAAAATTTTAAATTTTACTTAGAATTTAATGTTCAAAGTCAGTCATTATTCCAGTGTTAACTGTTATGTTTGGTAAAAGACAAGTAATTTGAAATCAAATGAGGAGATTTAGGGCAATACCTGAAATATCCAATTATATGGAAACATTTACATTCTGATATACCAAAAATATACCTTGAAACCAATACAAACATCTTGTAAAATTCTGTCTTGTACCCAACTAAAAGTATAGATGGGTATTTCTTAGAAAGGAGCATATACAATTTAAAATAATTTACTACTAAATTAATTTCAGCATTATTTCAAAATAAAAATTTACCATGATCAAGTAATTGAATATTCAGATAAAAACTTATGCAATAATATATCTCATATCTATAGGTTAAGTTGTTTTCATTTGTATCATTGTCTATAAAGAAGTTGAATGATTCCTCAACTTATAGGTCAAGATAAAATGTATTCACCTATATAGCTTATTTTCTATAAAGTTTAAATTTCTACATAAATAAATCAATTACATACATTTAATTTATATTCCATCCTTCCATAATACATATTTTTGAGAGTTCCCACTATCAAGAACATTTGAGAATTTAACTAATAATACTTCATCATCACTTACTGTGCAATATCAACATTTAATAGTTTTATTTTTGTTTCTTTTTTTATGATAAATCTCAGTAAAAGGGTCACCTTTAAGATTTTCCAGCTCACAAAGAAGCAGAGTGAAAGTGCTTAAGAAATAAGCAGAGATCATGGGTTCCTTTCTGTTAAATTAATCATAAGTGAATGTATTTCTGAAAGCTAAAAAAGGTCAAGAGAATCAGAGGGAAATTTAAAAATATTCAAAGCTAAAATAAAAGTTGTTGATTTTTCCCCTTGAAAAATTGCAGTTACATTTTTGTCACAATCTTTTATTATATTTAAGAGCAGAAATTAGCAGCATTTGCATTAGCTGAATAGTATACTATAAATTTGACATTGATAAGAATTTTTATGAAGAATAAAAGTATTCAGTTGGGTCTTTCTTTTTCTTTCTTCTTGTACCTTCTGCCTTCTATTCTTCATTTGAATAAGGATTTGAGGTCTATGAATATTTCCATGGGAACATAGTTCCTTCAGGTAAGCCTGCTTTCTAAAGTATATGGACCTCTCAGGGTATACAACATAGTTTCTATTAAGTGTTCAAGTCACTCAGGACTTTTATTTTACCTCTTCTCACACTACATTTTCTCCCTTGGAAATCTCATTCACTCCCCGGTATTCCAATTAGTTTCTACATACAGCTATCTCTGAAATGTATATTTTAGCCATAGACATTTCTACCAACTTCCAATACTTACATAAGATATATTCATTTCAATGTCTGATAGAAGTTTCAAACTTAGGATCCATGTATTTAAATAATTATTTTCTAATAAAACTTTATTCTTCATCTATTGTTCCCTATTTCAATACTATTGTATCAGTTAATGATGACTGTGTAACAAGCCACTCTGAAACTTAGTGTCTTAAAACACTTGTGAGTCTACTGATCAGCTGGTCAGTCCTCTTTTACTCTTTCACCTCCCAAATACAGATTTTCAGTAATTACTGGGGATTCAGATTAATACTGCAGTCACAGTTTTCATCATGTTTGACCAAATGGGCATTATTTTTCTAATGGATCAGGGTAATTAACTTCTACATAATCTCTGATTTCATCTTTTGGCCATCTCCAGTTATTCTCAATTGCCATAGATCTTTCTAAAAATGTAATACCGCTTATGACACTACTCTACTAAAAATCTTTGTAATCATTCTCATGCTTTTTGGATAAACTATAAAATGCTTGAAGTTTGACAGTCTTCATTACCCAAAATGATTAGGAATATTTCTTGCCAAACTCTTCTATTTTCTTTGTTGAGTCTAATAACTATAGAATCACATGCTCTGTTTTCTCTGCCTGTGGAGTTTTATACTACCTCCATTTAATCTTTAAACTCTAAACTTATTCAACCTAGTAATTTTTAGTTTTATCTTAAACATAATTTTCTCAAGGAAGATTTCTTTACAAATATTGTGGTCACATACTCATCTCAGTTACAGATGAATTAAATTTTTCTGAGACTGTTAATATATTCCCAAAATGTCCTGTTTCTATTTCAATGTGTTAATTACAACGGCAATTTTGAATTTCATTCCTGTATTGTCTTCTACTCCATCGATGTTCAATAAAATTTTCTGCAGTGATGGAGATATTCTATAATCTTGGCTGTCCAAAACAGCAGACACTAGTCACAAGTGATTGCAGAGCCCTTGATATAATCATATAGTATGACCAATGAAATGGGTTACTAGTCATATTTTATTTTGATTAACTTAATTGTAAATAGCCACATGAGCTAGTGGCTAATGTATAGCACAGTTCTAGACTATTAGCTTTTGTGGGTGGAATTCAAATATATATGTTAATAGCTGTATTGCCACACTATCATAGTACCTGGTTAATATTTACTGAATGTACAAATGTAATGAGACCTTTTTTTGCCCTCAAAATATCTGAAAGGACATGTAGGTACAGTCCATTATTTAAAAGAATACAGTCTTTCCTGTATATTATAATGAATACATTTTGAATTCCCTCTAATGGCCTTTCTTAATATGTAGAGTCAGTATCATTTAGACCATCAAATATCTCTATTTCCTTTTTCTTTTTTGTTTATTTTATATTCCTCAGTCTTTTTACTCCCCACCCACCACCACTTCTCACCTTGAATCCTTGATCTGTACTGTTCATGATGTAGATTGTCAAGACTGGAAAGATATTTTCCTTGCCTCCATTTTGAAGAATTCTTTAGAATCTTTGCAGAAAATAGCTCTTTGTATTTTCTCTTGGAATGCAAGTTTAGGTTTTTCTCTAAGAAAATTAAAGCATATTATTGGCAATATTTATAGAGTTTGTAGCATAATTTTGAAGTATTTTATGCTAAAGACAGACACTTTCACATTAGGTCAGTATGAGAAGAAAGTAAGGAAATGTAGTGGGTGTTATGTGAAAAACAAAGGCAAAAGATAAATGTTCACCCTGACCTCTTCACACTGTATGTGATAGTATCATGGAACATTAGAATTTAAAGTGTAAAGACTGATATTTTACTTTTAGAATGAAAAACATTTTTTCAGCTAAATGTATACATATAGTGTAAACACCAAATATATAGTCACTGTAAACAGCTAATCTGATAAGTGCCAGGGGGGTATCTGGTAAATTGATCATCCCCTCAAACCACCCAAATAAAACGGTATTCAACTTCAAAACCTAAGGCTTGTGGAACACAATTCAAAAACACTCACCTAGAACACCATCCTCATTTAATAAGTTAAGAAATAGAAGTGATTTGCCCAAATCAGTATATTAGAAACAGATCTAAGATTAGCTAGCCCCTGTTCTTCTGACTTCTAATGCAATCTCTTTTGTTCAACTTGGTTTATTTTCTTTCATGTCTTGTACTTCCCCTATTAAAAATAGCTTGCCTATTCCCATTTTTATACAAAATATGCAGAAAGATAAAGGGAAAAAATATTTGATGTAATGCCTCTATATTGGAAACCTTTAAATAAAAAAGAAGTCCCTTTCATTTTTGTAGATTGGGTATTTCACCCTAGTCACTCTGCTTCCTGATTTTCCTTTGACTATTCTTTTTAAATATTGTATTTTTTATATTTGTTTGGCAATGACTTTTTCATATGTCTCTCCTCCTCAATGCCAAATGTATAGTCATGAAAGTAAGACCCCTTTGTTTTGATGACTGTGGATTCCTGCCATCTTATTAGAGCCTCTGGTTCACAGTTATTGATCAGTAGATTAGAGTTAGAGAGATTGAGTTGAAAAATGTTCTCAGAGGTAAGGATATTGGAAGGTAAAATTTGAGAGCTGCTTTATAAATCAAAACAGGAAGAGGGTAGATGAAATAACCTCCAATTTGAAAAAAAAAAAAGGAGAGGTGATACACATTCCATTTTCTTGGGTATCATAAAATTGGCAAGAATGGTAGAAGGTTTGGTTCATTTGTTCAAAATAATTAATAAACAAGTAGAGCTGAAAGGATGCTTGTTTTTTTGACTAATGGAGAGTCTCCTATAAGAACATTTTCAGCAGTGAAAAGTAGAAAACTATATATTTTAACCTGGAGAAAGAAGGAAATAGAGATCTCCTATTGAATAGTAAGGGAGAAAGGAATTCTAAATTGTAAATCATGTAGTGAAGACTGTATAGTATATAGTAGACATATTTTGTTTGTTCTGCATCTCTTGAGGCATTGAGTGTGACGGTAAACTATGGAATAATAGAAAAAAATCACGATACTGAAAGTAATCTGAATGAAATAGATGAAAAACATAGAGAACAAAGTAAATTTTTAGTTTAGTAATTACATAATATGTATGCTATTTATAAAAAGAACATGGATGAATACTCATAGTAATACATCTTTTCAACCAGAAGGGAAGTGCCCTGGTCAGCTGGGGCTGCTATAACAAAACACCATAAGGTGGATGGATTAAATAATAAACATTTATTTCTCACAGTTCTGGAGGTTGGGAAGTCTAAGATCAAGGTGCCAGCAGATTTGGTGTCTGGTGAAAGCCAGCTTTCTGGTTTACAAATGGTTAAATTCTTGCTGTGGTTCTTATATGGCAGAGAAAGAGAGAGCATTGGGCTTTTTATCTTATAAAAGGACACTAATCCCATCATGGGACCTCTGCCTGCCTGAATTCATCTAAACCTAATTACTTCTCAAAGACCCCAGCTCAAAATACCCTATATTGGAGATTAGGGTTTCAACACACAGATTTTAGGGGGACACAAACTTTTGGTCCATAGCATGGAAAAAATCTTATCTTTGTTCTTTGTCTGATGATCATGTGTCTTCATAAGTCCTTATCTAGTAAACATGAAGTCTCGTTTTGTATTAGCTGAGGACTAGTGAAAGACACTAGAAAATCTGGTAATGGTTTTCTTCTCTCATTTTAATTTAGACGTTCTTAGCTTGTTTCAGAACAAAAATGTATCAGAGGAAATACTTCAATTAGTTTGGACAAATCATTTTCCCAGAAACTTGGAAAAGTAAAACTGGATCAAAATTTGCAATGTTTAATGACCATCATTGGTATACTTGAGAGAACTAATGTACATTCTGGGAAATACGGAGACTTCTGGGAAGCATATATGAGTTGAAGGGAATAAATTTTCCATTTGTAGATAGAACTGTCATGTAGTGATGTCATAGGAAGGAGCTTTCACCCACTCTCTTACCAATTCTGTTTGTGTAATTAAATATATATATATTTATTGATTTCCCTCCAAGACGAGTTTGAAGTTTAGATATTCAGCATTCACAATCAATAGAGGAGAAAGTTGATTACTTTGAAATAGACAACATTGTGTTTTTCAAATATGTTATTGTGAGCATTTATGGCTCAAAAGTTCTAGTTCACATCATATTTATCAACTTCATCAAGATTTTGAAGGATGTAATGCTCTTATTATTTTAGCAATACATTCTGCTGACCCAATTTTAGTCTGCATATAAAGTCAGGCAAAGGAAATATATTATTAAATAGCTCATATTCTCACTGTTATCTCTTATTACTATTTATAAATGTTTAATTTCTAACAAGGGGGGATTAATCAACATAGTTAATATAAACACATCTCAGCATGCAGTCCTACCATTTCCCAAATGATTAGATAAAATTATAAATCACGCTTCTTTACTGACAATGTGACAGAAATAGGAATCTAATTCATTTCAATCTAGTTATTTCTAACATCTGTAGTGTTCACAGCTATCAATCTGCTTTCTTGCTTTCTTCTCCTTTTGTACCCTGTGAAATGGCCATGTCTGGAAATGAAAAATGGCCCTGGAAGGATATGTGTCCCTTAGAGAATGACCAGAGACAGTCAGGGGAGTAGAGTGAGATGGTGAGGAATTCAGCTGCTGGAATTCATAAAGCAAGGTGATTCGCCATAGACAGTAGTGCAGGTAAACTATACCAGAATGGTTGAAAAGACATCAAAACACAGCTTGGTGCTATAATAAAGGGATAAAAAGTCTAGAAGAAGAGAGTATAGGTATATCCAGGAAGACTCCAGTTGTCATTCGGAATATCTATCATGCTACAGAACATTTTCTGTAACAGAAATTTTTTGGTAACTGTGTAACAGAGTTACACAATTCAGCTCATGAGACTGGCATTAAAAGAAGTCATGAGAGGGCTTCCCTGGTGGCGCAGTGGTTGAGAACCTGCCTGCTAATGCAGGGGACATGGGTTCGAGCCCTGGTCTGGGAGGATCCCACATGCCGCAGAGCAACTAGGCCCGTGAGCCACAACTACTGAGCCTGCGCGTCTGGAGCCTGTGCTCCGCAAAAAGAGAGGCAGCGATAGTGAGAGGCCCGCGCACCAAGATGAAGAGTGGCCCCCGCTTGCCACAACAGGAGAGGGCCCTCGCACAGAAACGAAGAACCAACACAGCAAAAATAAATAAATTAATTATAGACTCCTACCCCCAACATCTTCTAAAAAAGACAAAAACAAAAACAAAAAGAAGTCATGAGAGCACCAATATTAGAAGAAATAAAGACCTAAGGCAAGCATCCATTCAGGGACTCAGGTTCAAATTACCTAAAGCAGTGTCTAATTTGGGAGCAACATTATCCACAAAAGGACCACCTTGATGTGCAGAGACAATCAAAGAGAATTAGACTCATTGTTATTAAATCGTTTAATCACTCCTGGTTTCCAATTACAGTAAACCATCAACTTTCACATTTTATGACTAGAGATATTCCTGAACAAATGTCATCAATTATAATAGCTTAGGTGCATCCCATTCATGTATTTTATCTCTGGCAGTAGTTGTATTTAAAAAACATTCTACAGTAGGATTGTTTCCTCTAAATTTATCATCACTGAAAAGCCAAATGTATAAAAGCATGTGTTTTATTTAATCACTTATTGTCAAAAATATAGTCATTGTACAGTATATATGATTTCCTCCACCAGTTTCTGGCCATAGAATCAAACTCCTGTTATCAGCTATTATAGAACAATGGAACTGAGTTATACATATTCGTGTTTTGTTACTGTGATCTACAGTTTACATTTAAAATATTTATTGTTGGGCTTCCCCGGTGGCGCAGTGGTTGAGAGTCCACCTGCCGATGCAGGGAACATGGGTTCGTGCCCCGATCCGGGAGGATTCCACATGCTGCGGAGCGGCTGGGCCCGTGAGCCATGGCCGCTGAGCCTGTGCGTCCGGAGCCTGTGCTCTGTAACGGAAGAGACCACAACAGTGAGAGGCCCGCGTACCGCAAAATAAAAAATATTTATTGTGCAAATCAATTGTATATTATTGCTTTCCATTAGAGAACGGCTTTACAATTTAAGTTAAAAACAACAACAACAGGACACAATAAAACTTGAACACAGAAACTATATATAGTCATCAGTGGTAAATCTACCTATGTATAATACCCACACCATGAGGGATGACTTTTCCAATAACCAAACAGGTGAGAACAGAGGTTTCCTGCTTTCTTCACAATGTGTTTAGATTATGAAGGAACCTGCCTGAGAGTATGAATATGTGTGTGCTGGTAGCTGGTGGTCAACTATTGCTTATTAAATAGACCTACCATGTGTACTACAAACTTTCTTAAGATTAGAAATGTATTTGAGGAATCCATGCTATAATCAAAAGTCATATGATGATATTATTTTCCCTTTATCACACAGAATGAGCAAACACTTTAATTCAGCCACTTTTTAGTGGTTGATACACAGGGTATTCATTGCATTAGGATGGGTAATAATTGTCATTAGTCCTTCATAGCTAAGGTAAAACATTATTCCTTCATTTATAAAGCAAAAAATGTAAGGTGCCTTTGTTGTTTTTACAGAAGTGTCAGTTTTCAAAATTTAATACATTCTTCAAAGGTCTTTTTTAGTCTTCATGTCTTCTGAAACTATTTCCGCTAGCATAAAAATTTGCTCCTCAAACAAGTTAGTAAAGAAGGGAGTATTAATATATTAGGATGAAAAGGAAAACTAATCCAACAAAAATTATTTGTTAGTATAATTTATTTGTATAGCACCATAAAAACTTGTCTCTGGAATGTATGGAATATAAAATAGTGGTCTGGATAAAGGCCTATGCAAATAAGAATATGGAATTTCTAATTGTATGAAAGCAAATATTATATTCATGATATATATAACTTATTTGAAGAAAGGAATTAAAATATCTGTGTTCAATATGAAAATGAACTTTTGTGTTAAGTGCCAGGAATTAATGTTATGGAAAGTATTCTTTAAAAATCAGCTGAACTAGAATTTAAGTGTCTGGAAAAAGAATATTTTAAATGTATAGAATTATCCCTAAAAAATGAGTGTCTTTGATGTCTGATTTAGAACAGAAGACTTAACAACTTTAAATTATTTAAATATTATAGACAACTAATAACGCTGCTATCAGCTGGAAGTTCATCCTATAAAACTGAGTGTAAATATCAAGAAAATTACACATTGATTGATATATACCATAACCCTTGACTATTAATAACTCTAAAAATTTTCAATTTTGACCATTTTTGCATGAAACTTGTGTTATTTTATAATGTTGTTCCACTTTTACAGATTCAACTCATATAGAAAGAAGACAAATAGTACCTGCGTGATTAGTTTAAAATATTTAAATCATTTTTCATCTAGTTAAAATAACAATTTTATGTCTGTGTGTATTAATTTTTCCCTTCTGTTTTCACCAAATATTAGAAGGAAGAGATGCACTCAAGAAATAGTGTAACGGTTTTCAAGCAGTTATTAAAATTAGAGAGAGAGAGAGAGATCAATTCCAAGATGATGTCAATGTAGCCACATTAAGTTGAAACAGAAGAGCACTAAAGGAAGGAAATAATGTAGGCTTCAAAATGATATTGTTATGCCTTCAATATTTTTATGTGGCAATTGGATCTGCCTGAAAACAAATAGAACAATGTTTATGGCACTGCTGGTGGAATTGTGTAGCCAGAGAAACAATGGGTCTACTTTGAAAGAGCCTGTGACTATAAAACAGCTGCCAAACTCCCCAACACGTACTAACAGAAAACAAGCTATTGATACATAAATCACTCAGCCCCCCAAGGAGGATGTGCTCAAGAATGACCATTTTAGATGTGGTCATGGAGAGCAGGGAACAAAGAAGAACTGCCCAATGGGTGAGCTTCCCAGGGATCAACAGACATGAAATTCCTCCTGGAGAGCAGAATCAGAGTCTGAAAAAGGAATGTCTCCAATTGCCAGGACAAAGGTTTCGCCACCACATGGACCAGTAACTGCTTTATAACTCCAATTCTTCTCTTTTCCAAACTCCAAAATTTCCAAATGTCTTATTGTGAGTATCCTGCCCTGCAACTCATTAAAATGAATGCTGAATTTTAAAAATAAATAAAATAGCAATTTTAGATACAATGATTTTTTAAATTATGCTAATGGAAATTTTATGCAGTACTTTTCTATTTATAGTATGAGTAGTAGTATAATTACTGCTACCACTATTAATAACTGATATTTGTTGAAATTTAATCATATGCCAGACACTGTTCTTAGTGCTTAAACAGATTGTCTGGTTCCTCACAACAATTTATGAATATACTGTGGTTATTTCTATTTTACAAATGAGGTGATGTCACATAGACCTGGAGAGTAGCTGACATGAGTGTACCCAGGCAATACAGTTCCAGAGCCTACATTTTTGTTAGTGACACTGTCCTACTAGAAATGACCTCAAGCAGTTTGTACAAGTGAAACATATTTCAACAAATAATTTAATGATGTTATTTATGCTAACCAAATATATGTTTCATTTAAAAAATATTTTATAATTAATATTTCTGCCTACAGTATAAGACATATTGAAATGTGTGCATAGTGTTTTTATGACCTCTATATGGATTCACTGAAATGCTTCCCTTAATATGTATTACATCATACCATCTCAAACTATATACCCCTTTATTTATTTATGCTATGGTATTATAGAAAACACATAGGCAATCAAAACAATCAAAAGTGTATTTCTAAATAAAAATTTATGTATTTTTATTAGTTATAATTTTATCATATATAACTTTATATACATAAGGTTATATATTATATATGATATATATTATATAAAACAGAAAACATAGATAATCAAAAGAATCAAAAGTGAATAATATATAATGTACCAAATTAACAAATAATTTCAATACAGTCTATATAAATTACTCATTTAATTCTCAACCTAGTCATTAATTTTTAATAATGTTTAAAAGAAATTCATTCCTTTAAGATATTTAATATACCATATGAATATACTTAATTTCAATTTCGATCTTCTTGTGAGACTGTTTTACTCAGAAGTCTCAGAAGTCCTATTAACTCAGAAACTATGTAAACAACTAACTAAAGAACCCTCTAAAAATTCTTGAGGTATAACAAAAGTGTGTTCAAGATTAGTAGATCTCAAATATAAAGATGTGGTTCTCAATCTAGAAACAACAAAATATACTGTTTTTCAATAATTTGAAATCACTCATCAAGAAAATTGATCAAATAATTATTCAGGTGTGAAAAAATAATGTTTTAACATGATTCTAACCAGCAAGCATTCATTGTCCACCTACTTAAAACCAAAGTCAAATACAATCCCATGAATCATGTATTATTATCAAAAAAATAATTTATTCATTTTACCTGAGACAATGAATATTCAGCAAAGGTAAGTTATTTGTTGTATGGTTAATTTAGGCTAGATCATCTCACTCTAAACCGTATCCACCTAATTTTTGTGCCTAATGACTATATTCTTGCTCTTAAACTTTATTTAGCCTCATAAATTTGGGGTCCAGCTTATGAAATACGGATATACTCTACAGAGAGGGCAAAGTTTGAGTTGCTATGTTAACTCTACTGACTTCACCCCTCCTGAGACTGAGATATCAAATATGGCTTTATCTGAGCATATTAATTTGTGGGCACATGTGGCTGTTGGGTACAGAGGAAAAAGGAATGCCTGGTACTGAAACATCCAAAAGACCATTAACCTGGCAAAGCTCCCATCAGCCTACAATGCTCTACAGTCTGAGCTCACCTATTCAGGTGACACTGACAGGAACCATTAGATACCTAAGTGAAATACATATTCATCATGTATCAAAAAACCCTCATAGAGGAAATTACCCTGGTTAAGAAACTCTTGGTTGTCAGTATAATTGCTGCTGGCTCCTATTAGTGATGAGAGTAGCAACTTCTGACAGAAAGAAAATAGGACATCTGGTATCTTTTCTTTTTCAAAAAAATTTATGATTGATAGTTATGATTACTAGAGAATATTACACGTAATATTTTAAGAGATAAACTCAATAAGTTTATTTCTGTTGTCAAAGCCAAATGCCAATAAAGAATATTTTATTCTACTCACCTAATTATCTAATAATATTTGTGATTGAATATATTTTTCACTTGATTCTTGAAAGAAAGACAACTACACTTTTGACACAAACAAAAATTCATGAAAGGCAACTAAATAGAAATAGAAACATTCACACAACTGATTCACTGTTGCTGACATTTAATGTCTAAGGTAAGGTCTATGAAAGAAAAACATTAAAATTCCACATTAGGTCGTATTATTTGTCCCGCTTCTGCAATGAACACAATGTTCCCAAGGCTATATTCTGGCTTTTGAAGCTACACTAATCATAGAAAGAAGAGGTGAAACTATTTTTGAGTGTCTAGAGTTAGTAGACTTAATGACTACTAACTCATTAGTAGTCATTGAAGGCTTTGAGGCAGTTGGAAGGCTTTGAGGCAGTTTCTGGCTGAACACTTCAAAGCATGAATCTTATTTTCAGTCCAAAGAAGATATCTTTCTCTAAAGGAAATATAAGAAATAATTTAGCCCAATATATGTATTTAAAACCCCAAAATGGGAGAACATCAATGAATAATAACATTGAATTAATATTGTTAAGATGTCCATGTTACTCAATCTATAGATTCAAATCAATCATTTAAAAAAATTCCAGTGGAATTTTTTCACAAAAACAATTCTGAAATTGGTATCAAGTGCCAAAGATGCCAAATAGACAAAGCAATATTGAGAAAGAACAACAAAGCTGGAGGTATAAAACTTCCTGATTTCAAAGTGCATTATAAAGTTATAGTAATCAAAACACTATTGTACTGGCACAAAAACAGACACATAGATCAATGGAACAGAAGAGAGAATCCAGTAATAAACCCATGAATATATATGGTCAACTAATTTTTGACAAAAGAGCCAAGACTATAATGAGGAAAGAATAGTCTCTTCAATAAATGGTGTTGAGAAAACTGGACAGACATGCAAAAGAATGAAACTAGACCTCTAACTGACACCATACACAAAAATCAACTCAAAATGGATTGAAGGGGCTTCCCTTGTGGCACAGTGGTTGAGAGTCCGCCTGCCAATGCAGGGGACACGGGTTTGTA
>NW_006798942.1:768001-789540 GCF_000442215.2 Lipotes vexillifer | reverse complement strand
GAAGATCCCATATGCCGCGGAGCGCCTGGGCCCGTGAGCCAAGGCCTCTGAGCCTGAGCGTCCGGAGCCTGTGCTCCACAACTGGAGAGGCCACAACAATGAGAGGCCCGCGTACCCGCATACTGCAAAAAAAAAAAAAAAAAAAAATGGATTAAAGAAAACTTTAAGACCTGAAGTCAAAGAAGTCCTAGAAGAAAACAAGAAAAAAGCTTCTTGATATTGGTTTTGGCAAAAAAATTTTTTGGCTATGACACCAAAAGCACGGACAACAAAAACAAAAATGTGCAAGTAGGATTGCATGAAAGTAAAACACTTCAGCATGGCCAAGAAAATAATCAATAAAATAAAAGGCAACCTACAGAATGAAAGAAAATATTGGTAAATCATATATCTGATAAGGGGTTAATATTCAAAATATAAAAGAACTCACACAACTCAATAGTAAAAAACAAACCATCTGTTTAAAAAATGAGCAGAGAAACTGAATAGACCTGTTTCCAAAGTCATGCAAACAGCCAACAGAGACATGAAAAAGTGCTCAACTTCACTAACCGTCAGGGAAATTGAAATCCATACCACAATGAGATATCACCTCACATCTGTTAGAATAGTTATCATCACAAAGAAAGGATAACAAGTGTTGGTAAGTATGCAAAGAAGAAATCCTTATGCACTCTTAATGGAAATGTAAATTTGTTCAGCCACTATGTAAAGCAGTATGAAGCTTCCTCAAAAAAGTGAAAATAAAACTACCGTATGATCCATTAATTACACTTCTGGGTATATACCCAAAGGAAATGAAAACAGGATATCAATGAGGGATCTGCATTTCAGTGTTTAGTGCAGCATTATTCACAATAGCCAGGATATGGAAGCAACCTAAGTGTACATCAGCAGATGCACAGATAAAGAATATGTAGGATATAGATATATATATCCAGAAATATTCCATACATATATCCATATACATATGGAATGGAAATATGTATACACACACACACACACACATTATATAACTTTCCCAAGGTCACACAACTTTTAAGAGATCAAACCACGTTGCAAAGTCACTCTTAGTTAAAACAAAATAAAACACAACAACAGCCAACAACAAAATAAAGATATGCATTATGGGTATACACATGTTTATTCACTTTTTTTTTTTTCCGGAAGCCCTACCCAATGCTATCAAATGGGAATAAAAATCTAACATATATAAGGAACTCAATAGCAAAAACAAAACAAATAAACCAAGTTAAAAGTGGGCAAAGGGACTAAATAAACATTTGTATGTTTATACAAATGGTCATCAGGTATACCAAAGGTGCTCAACATTACTAAGCATCAGGGAAATGCAAATCAAAACCCCGATAAGATATCACCTCCACCTAAATGCCCATGAATGAATGAAAGGATAGGTAGTGTGGCATAGACATACAATGGAGTATTATTCAACCTTAAAAAAAATAAGGAAATGCTGCCTTTTGCAACAACACAGACGAACCTGGTGGACGGTATGCTAAGTCAAATAACACAGAACAAATACTACATATACCACTTATATAATGAATCTAAAATAGTCAAACTCATAGAAGCAGAGAGCGTAATGGTGATTTCCAAGGGCTGGGAAGCTGAGAAACAGGAAGGTATTAGTCAAAGAATACAAAGTTTCAGTTATACAAGATGAATAACTCCTGAAAATTTACATTACAGATTAGCGACTATAGTTAAAAATGCTGTATTATATACTTACATAAAAGCAAACAGATAAGGTTCTCTTTTGACATACTGTATAAAAGGGCTTAAGTAGTTCAATCAATTATAATTCTCCCCTATAAACAAGAAATTGATTTTTTTTTCATTTAAAGTATTGGGGAAAAAACAAAATTCTTGAACCAAGTATTTTAATTTAAACACACAGTTATAATTACTGAAAGTGAGAGAAGGTAAGTCAGATTAAGGTGACACTTTTCTTTAGTCAGTTTTTCCTTATCCAGTGTTCTGACATTTACATCTTTTTAAAAATAATTTTTGAGAATAACACTACATAAATCACTCTCTGAGGCTATCACAGTCTTATATCGATGAGTACATTCAACCATGATTTGCTATTTTTTTTCTGGTACAAGGTTTTGCAAAGAGAATGTCATTATTTTACTGATCAATTCACCAAAATATAAGAGAGAGCTATTTTTTAATTAATTTTTATTGGAGTATAGTTGCTTTACAATGTTGTGTTAGTTTCTACTGTACAGCAAAGTGAATCAGCTATATGTATACATATTTCCCCTCTTTTTTGGATTTTCTTCTGATTTAGGTCACCACAGAGCATTTAGCAGAGTTTCCTGAGCTATGCAGTAGGTTCTCATTAATTATCTATTTTATTCATAATATCAATAATGTATATATGTCACTCTGAATCTCCCAACTCATCCACCCCCCACCTTCCCCCTCGGTATCTGTACGTTTGTTCTCTATGTCTGTGTCTCTATTACTGCTTTGCAAATAAGATAATCTATACCATTTTTCTAGATTCCACATATATACATTAATATACAATATTTGTTTTTCTCTTTCTGATTTCACTCTGTATGACAGTCTCTAGGTCCATCCACAGAGACAGCTATTTTTTAATGTTATAAAGACAAATCTAGCACTTAAGTTATTTCATTAGAAAGTGATAATATCTAACAAGAATATATAAGTTACTGAGTACTGGCTGTTATCTAGGTACTATGTTATACATGAATTCTTTAATCCTCAGAACAGTCTTGCTAATTTTTTATTATTATTTGATGGGGAAATTATCAGATACTAAATGCAAGAATGAGTGTTGCTTTTATGATTGTATTTATTAATCTATTAAGAGAGTTACAGTTCTGCTCTTTATTCTATTTATTAGTATATGGTGATGATTGTTGATTTTAATTGAGGCAATATTTATATAGCACAAGATTTTCACAAAATAAAATTTACTTACAGTTAACTGCACAAGATTTAATTGTGAGTTTGGTGAGTTTTAACAAATATATATATACTCAGGTGGCCACTGCCTCAATCAAAATATAAGCTATTTTTGTCACCTCAAAAAGTTCTTTATATTCCTATCTAGTCAAACTCACTTTAACCTCAGGAGAAATACTTTTCTGATACCTATCTCCATAATTCAGTTTTACCTGTTTAGAAGCAAGAAAAATGAAATCACATAGTACATGCTCTTTTGTGTCTGTTTTGTATTCATCGATGTGTTGCATAAATTATTAGTGCTTTTTTTCTTTAGTATTCCATTTTTGAGTGTGCTAAAATGTGTTTACTCTTTGCTGGTAGACATTTGAATTATTCCCAGTTTGGGACTGAATAAAACTGCTATGAACATTTGCACAAAAGTCTTTGTGTGGACATATGTTTTATTTTGGGTAAATACCTAAAACTGGAATTGCTAGATGATATAATATGTTTAACTTTATAAGGGTTCTCATATCCTCTTAGGAAGTTATATAATTTAATACTCCCATGAGCAATATGTCATTTCAGTTATTCCATATCCTCACTGACATTTGGAATATTCATTGTTTTTAATTTTATACATCTGAGTTTGTTTAAAAGGTGACACATTGTGGTTTTAAGTTGCATTTTCCTTATGTTTAATGATGATGAACATCTTTTTTTTTTTTTTTTTTTTTTTTTTTTTTTTGCGGTATGCGGGCCTCTCACTGTTGTGGCCTCTCCCGTTGTGGAGCACAGGCTCCCGACACGCAGGACTCAGCGGCCATGGCTCACGGGCCCAGCCCCTCCGTGGCATGTGGGATCCTCCTGGATCGGGGCACAAACCTGCATCCCCTGCATCGGTAGGCGGACTCTCAACCACTGCGCCACCAGGGAAGACTGATGAATATCTTTTAACGTAAATTATGGCCATTTCTGTATTTTCAATTGTGAACATCCTTTTAAATAAATGGTAAAAATAATCAGACAAGGACTGAGGTTAAATTGTTTTTATTAATATTTTAACTATGACCTTATGCTTCTTAGTCCTGTAATTTGTTTTTGTTGACAGTAGTGTTAGTTCATTAAATATGCCTGATAATCCTCACCATATTTATTGATAATATAATGGTATTCTTTTGAATTCTTGTAACTTTAATACTTGCCCGTTGATCACATATATTGCCAAAAGACCAAATATGGAAAGTAAAATTCTTACAAATTTCTATAAATGTATACAAGTAGAATACAATTAAGAATTGATACAAAATTGAGATCTTAAGTTGGAAAAAACTTGTAGAAAGTTACAGATAATTGAAGGAAGAATAACATAAAAATACCAATAAAAACAAATAATGAAGAGGTATATTTTCTCTGATTCAGCTGGAGAGATGTTTTAGTTCTGCTCTTTTCATTTTTCCACAATAAAAGCAAAATTCAATGCATATGGTCTGTTGGTATAGCACCTTCAGTATTGTTTAACATTTGAAAATTTTTATTCATACATAAGAAAGATCACCAAACATTTTGCATGTAGGATTTGGCCTGGTGCCATTTAAGAAAAGCTTTAAAAACTTTTAATTGCTGCATTTAAATTTTGGATGCCACGTTAGTGTCAATGTAATGAGAAGCAGAACTGACAATCCTCTTATCTAAACAAGGGCATGAGATCCATCCAGGGGATGTGACAGATCAGTGGTTAGCAAATGTTCTACCAGACAGGATATTTTAGCACATGACACTGTATTGCCTACTAATTATGGGATAACTCAAGGTAGAGGTTTGTGCTGATAGTCAGGAACCAGAGTCAGTGGAAAGCTAATTGCAGGGTCAGAACTGAACATTTGGAGGTGGTAACAATATCCTGATTTATTAATTCAGACAAGACCACAGTGAGAAAGGATCAATCATGCTATTTAGCAGATAAATTATATCCCTGATTTTGCAAAAGAAAGAAAGAACATAGTCTACATGTATGTTATAAACAAAGACAAATCTCATTTATTCTACTGAATCACAAATTAAATAGTTACTTCAGGGCTTCCCTGGTGGTGCAGTGGTTGAGAATCTGCCTGCTAATGCAGGGGACACGGATTTGAGCCCTAGTCTGGGAAGATCCCACATACCACTGAGCGACTGGGCCCGTGAGCCACAACTACTGAGCCTGCGCGTCTGGAGCCTGTGCTCCGCAACAAGAGAGGCCACGACAGTGAGGGGCCCGTGCACCATGATGAAGAGTGGCCCCCGCTTGCCACAACTAGAGAAAGCCCTCGCACAGAAAAGAAGACCCAACGCAGCCAAAAATTTAAAATTTAATTAATTAATTAAAAGAAGGCTCAACATTAAAAAAAAAAAGTGACTTCAATTTTGTATTTTAAAACAGAACATATGGTACAGAATAAAAGGATACTATTATCAAAACCATGCATGTCTTGAGTGATTAATGAAATGTAAAACTTAAGGAAAAACAAGAGAAATGTGGTAACTTTTTAATGAAAGTTTTGGAGAGAATATCTTATTTTATTATTATAAATTCAAACTATATTAGATAATATTCCTCAACTCTAGTATTAGCATTAGAGTTGTGTTGTGATGCTTGATTCATAGGTGGAAAAGTCACCTTCTTGTTACTATATGTAAGAAGTATATGTGTCTCATTCTTTTTGAATGATATTATATACTAGATTAACCAAAAGTGTAGCATGGCCCAGAGGCAGTTTATCGACTGTGGTTAGTAACACCCAGGTTGATATCTTTAATGAAATGTATACATTTCATTAAATGTATGAAATGTATACATTTAAGAAAGCAAGACAAAAATGACTGCACTTTCAAACTTTATTCACAAACTGAGAGAACTAAGAATATTTTAAAAGAAAAAAAAGGAGGAAAATAAGTTTCCAAGGTATGAGAATGGTGAGTTTTTTCAAGTATTTAACAACAACAACAACAAAAAACTGTCATGAGTATCATCACTAGATCAATTCAATAGTTTCTTGAGAGGATGGAATAAGTATGGAATCTCTAACCTCCAATGTGACTCTATTTAGAGAGAGGAACTTTTAAGATGTAATTAGGGTTAAATGAGGTCATAAGGATGTGGTGCTAATCCAATATGACTGGTGTTCTTATAAGAAAAAGAAGAGACACCAGGGATGCACACACACAGAGGAAAGGCCATGTAAGGATAAAGTGAGAAGGCAGCAGTCTGCAAGCCAAGGAAAAAGACCTCAGGAGAAGCCAAACCTACCAACACATTAATCTTGGACTTCCATCCTTTAGAACTGTGAGAAAATAAATTTCTTTTGTTTAAGTCACCCAGTCTGTGACATTTTGTTATGGCAACCCTAGCAAACTAATGCATCTACATAAAACATAGCAATTGTTTATTCAGACATGCAAAACTGCATGTTTGAAATATTGCTGTTGGCTTGAGAGACTTTGGAAAATGGACAAGGCACAGGGATAAATCCTAGACTCTATTCTTAGTAATGGGTATAGAGAGCTTAATTCTAAAATATGTGCATTGGATTCACTGTAAGTAAATGACATGTAGAACAGGTTGAACACATTAATCTGTCATGTCTGATTTATTTGCTGAAGTTATTAGTAAACTTATGAAAATTACTTATTTGGACTCTGCTAATTCATAGCTAACTCTTCTAACATTTAGCTTACTATAATTAATTTAGAATCAGTTGCCAGAAATTTGACTATAAATGTTTAGAAATAATTTAAATTTTCTTGTCTAAAGAGCAACTGAAATCTATTGAAATAGTATATATATGCATATTATATTTATGTTACTTTTATCTATTACAACTTAACTTTATCTTATAGTTGCCACACCATCAAAAGCATTTACTGAATAAGGTATAAAATCTAGTGCCTACTCAAATACTCAAATAATTCTTCAATAATGCTAAGGGAATATGTAAGGAAATAGAAGACTATTAGCCAGTTAATATCTTATTTTTGCTTTCACTTGTAATTTACCTTATTGATTGTACCTGAAATATACTTAGGTTTGTTTTGGTATAGTTTTAATATATGTGTGTTTATAAATATAGATTTAATTAACAATCCATATATGCTTGTGTGAATATAAAACATCAGTTGGTCTTAAACTGATGCCAAAATAATGAATGAGAGGATGGGTTCTTTGTTATCAGCCTGGTGGCTCATTGCCAAAAATATATTCCCTAAGCACATTTCAAATATTTTTTACAGTTGTTCATAATGAAAGAGTTCACAAGCCTTGGTCTTAGAATTCAGTAAACACCTTTCTCAGGACATTACATAATACCGCAGTAAAGAATTTGTTTCTCTAGGAATGAAAGAGCATTATGACTGTGAGAGTACCTTTTATTTTACCCTCATCCTACATTTCCCAGCATCCTGGTCTCTCATAGATATGCCCAGACACAGCAGGAACAATCAAACTCATAGGTAGGGAACTATCAAGGTCCCCAAGTTTGCAATCACCACTAGCAGTTGTCTAGGTGTTTACACATCCCTGGAGCAGTGACTATCCCAGTGTTCTGTCTAGCTGAGGATTTAGTTTGATATTCAGGTATCTCCTAGCAAATGGCTAGATGTATTGTAGACATTTTGCCAAATATACTTCTAGCCAGTGACACCTTGGGGCCTCTTTGAAATCCTTGTAGGAAATAATTAAAATCCTCTAGTGTTCCTATAACACATTTTGATGAGCGAACAGAAGCCACAGTGCCTGTGAGTTGTCCTGATCACATATTTTATTCTATATGAGACTTTCGGTTATATGTTTCTGGTGAACTTCAGAAGTCCTAGACTCCCAAAAGTTCTTGGAGAGTCTCTCACTGAATCATGGTTTTACAACAAGATGTAACAAAACACGAGGTTCCTCCCTGAAACTCACTGCACTGTAACCCCCATTTGAATTCCCTGTTTTATTCAGTGCCTGAATGAGTTCTTCCCCATGTAAGCACTGCATTGACTCTTCCAAAAATCTCACCCCTAATTCACAATTAGGGACTTTCCTTAATACCCTTGTCTTCCCTGAAAAAAAACTACAATTTAAAGGAAATAAAAGGCTTCTTTCTGCTCAGAGTTCACTACCTAAGTTATACTCTGTAACAATTCACAGTTCGGTAACTTTGGGAATACAAATTAGTATAAAAATCTTAATCATTAGACAAATATAGTCCTACTTTTCCTAGTGTTCTCTGCTAGACTATATGCTGAGACATTTTCTTACCCTTTGCAATGTTTTAATGATAAAATGGAAAACTATTTTATCTTAACAGTATGAATTTACTGAATAGTATACACATAATTGAATGTAAAGGGGAAAAAATAAGGGAGGAGAAAAAGCTAAACTTTAACAGATTAAGGAAGACTACATTTAAATTGATGGTGAAGGGAGGAAGATGGATTCCTAAAATTAAAAAAAAGATAATGTTAAATATGTTTTATAAAAGTATTTTAAAAATATTACCCATGTAGCAACATAGATATGAAAACCACTCCATCACAAACCCCACTCCACCAATAAGCTTTATGTGAGAACTTCACTGAAAATTCAGTGCAAAATATATAAGTGAAAGGAAACCAGATAATATCTATACCTTTTAAAATAAAAAGCTGTACTAACCTTAAAAAAGCAAGTTTTGTCATCTTTAATTGATATATTTTGTACTAATCAAACAATTATGTTGAAAATATAGGATGTCACATAGGTACCAAATTGGCCAATATATGTTTTGGGATGGAATTTTATATTAGCTAGCAAAGATGACTTATAACAGAAATGTATTGATATTTAAAAGGAGGAGGATTGGTAATGCTGGGTTCTGTTTTGTTGTGTGTGTGTTTGTGTGTGCATTTCCTTTCTTTGACACATTTTTCAAATGTGACTATAGTCAGCCCTGTAGGTGTCTTTCTATGAGTCCCAGAATGTGGAGAAGGGAGAACGCCATGTGGAGACAGAAGCAGATATTATAATGATGTATCTACAAGCTAAGGAACACTAAGGACTGCTGACAACCGATAGAAGCTGGGAGGGAGTCATGGAACAGATCAAACATTTATTGAATGAGATCACAAAAATAATATTAAAACTGACTAGATTTGTTAAGGAAAATCCATCACTCCTTACTGAACATAAACAGGGGGTATATTTATACTGATGTGGAATTATAGCTCTCATGCCGAATACTAGTTTCTACTTTATACCACCAAACTGACCTCACTTGAGAATCTAAATGCCACTGATAGATTTAAGAAGGAGGCAGAATTAGGGTGGTAGGTTTGGGGAGGAGGTATAAACAAACAAAAAACTATTAAAAGAATGGCCCAGGGACATGGCAGGGTAGCACAGGTCCTCTGGAGTCCTGTTAGACTCTTCAGTACAGAAGAATGAGGTCCAAAGGAGAAGGCTTTCACTTTCCACCTTTCTACTTTCCTACTGAATTTCAATGTCAATGGAATTTTTTACATGTTTAAGTCAATATGGGTTATCTGAATAAATGATGAAATTAGGTGCCATTGTTGTTACTTTCACATTTATTACAGTAAACAGAATAATAAGTTGATTTTTTGAAAGAAATGAATAAAGAGGATGAACCAACACCATGGAAAGAGGAATAGACTCATCTCTCTTCTCATCCTCATCCACTGCCCATCCCAGATAGTATTTATAAATGAGTGAATATCTTCCCAGTTCATTCTTCTGTAGACTGAAAAGGAAAATGCACACACCTAAGCTTCTGTACAAAAGGTATGTTTACCAGTAAGATTTGTGTAAGCTGGGGCAGAGGACCCAAACCTAGCTGTGCATCTTAGTATTGTCACTGTGAATAAGAATATCTGTGGTTGGTATATGAGCCTGTGTTTTAAAAAAAACTTTCCTGTATTGGGGCTATAGTTGGATCCCACTTAGGCAACCACTCTTCCAGTGACCCCTAGTATTTCCTCTTCCCATTCTGCATTCTGAGGCAACAACTCTTCAAGTAAATTCATAATCATATTATTATATGTTGAATAATTAATAAAAGAAAAAACATAAGTGAACCATGAATAATTGTTAGATTAACTCAGAAATTAATGCACTACTTAATTTTGAATAATGGTATCATTTATTAAACTTAGTATTTGATAAAGGTGCCACACACTCTGTTAGGTGATATATATATATATATATATATATATATATAATATATGTATATATATATATATGTATATATATATGTATATATATACTAGTTAAGTACTCATAACAATACTATAAATTGGATATTATCATATTAGTTTAATTTGTTATGATGCTGTGTGACCTTCCAACAGAAAATAAAAATTAATCTCACCTCTGAATAAAACAAAGAATCTCATTTGCATGGATACTATGTAATGATGACATAACCTCTGTTCCTAAGCTGGCTATGTTAATGATGTGTGTCAATATGAATTCTTTTTCAAATTCATAGTTACATGAAGTTAGTTTAATGACATACATCAGTCTGGAACCTCATGGAAGCTGTAATTATACCCTAAATTTCTGCTTTTTTAACTGAAAGGAAGTGTTGTACTCATTCCAAAAATATAACCAATTTGACATGAGGACTCTACTATCCTTCACAAAGGTCTTATGACTTAAAAATTACTCTGACCTCACTGTAAAATATAAAAAGTTAAATTTTCAATAAATACACACTAATGAATATACTACAAATTTCTATAAAATTTTCCCATAGTATTATCTTAATTACCTCATTATAAATTTAATGTTGTAAGAAGAGATCAAAAGACAAGCAAATAAATTTGTCACAGAATTATATAAAAGAACTGTTCGTAAGAAGTGTTCAGAGTATGTACCCCAATTGAGACCAATTTTGTATGCTTTCAAATGTCTACATCTTCTGTAATTTTAAATTTCAGAATAATAGTTTTAAACAACTGCAAGTCCTCCAATTTCTTTTGATTTTCAAAGACTAGCAATATCTGAATAACATATAGAAGTATTTTCTGCTAAGGTATTGAAATGTTAACAGTATAATACAATATTCATTATCAATGTGTTGATTACTGATACAGATTATTGTCAGACATATATCTGCTTTTCCCAATCAGATTAATAAATATAAATTTATTTCATGAAATGTATATTTCATGAAAATCAAATGAAGAAACACTTCGTCAAGAGGAAAACTTCATGAGCCAGATACTTGATTGAAAAATTAATTTGAAGAGAACCATTAATAATGAAAACCTAGCAATGTGTCAACTGAAATCTTTCCATAACATGTTGCTTCCCACAATACTAGCTTTCTCTATGCTCCTCTGATTTTGACCTTGGCATGCAATTATGCCACTGTTTTTGCCATCCAAAATTTCTTGAAGGGTCGAGCAAATAGATCAAAAGTTGTGAATGAGAGAAAGACAAAAAACAGCAGTAAAAATACTCAGAGACTACATAAAAAGAGGCAAAGAAAATAAACTGCTCAACATAATAAAAATGAAATCTTACTAGTGCAGTAGTCACTTTGCTTCTCTCTTTTTTACACTCATCAAGAGAGGTGTCTTTATTTCTAAAAGAGTTTATTACCCTCATAAGGTAATTGTTTCTGCTAGAAAAAAAATAAAAATAAACTATGCGTCATTACTTTCAATCTCATTCGTTTTTCCATGTTACATTTAAGAAAATGAAAACACATTAAAATGCTCACATATCAACTTCACCAGTTAGGTTAGCTGGATTATGCCTAAGGTAGTGCAATATATTAAATCAATTGAGTAAGAAAATGTATTTTGTAAATGCAAAGAAAAATATTCAGCATATCTTCTGCACTTATTCCTTACATTACTCTATAATGAATATGTGCTCTTGGAATCCTTTTTAAATAAATGATATAAGTAATGTAAAGAAAAATAATGAAGTATATTATTAACGAAAGTATCTCTATAATTTAGTAATTGCAAAACTTAAAACAACTATTCTGTTTTGTGATAATTTAAGTTACCAGAACACCAAATTTGCTTTGTACATTAATAATAGTGTCTTTTTCTATTTTTTCTTATATATGTTTGAACTCTTGATACATCAGGCTTTATATTTGGATAATACATTTTAGAGTTCAAGGGAGCTAATAAACTACATGCTTGTCTTCACTGAAGTTCAGAACTTTTTGCAACATATAAATGATGAATTAAACGGATATGAAATATCAGCTTAAGTATATGAAAGGTTAGTTTGGAGAATGTGGCTTAATCTTTGGCCACTTTTAGGCTTCCAATATCTCTCCTGACTTGAACTTGCTCCCCAAAACTGGATATTTCCTTTTTGAGGACTATAACCTGTCTCTATGAGCATTCTCTGTAGAGAGATTGATCCAAAAGAGAATCTAGATGGATAGAACAAGGAATGTTCCATCCATCATCCAGAGAAACAACCACAGGAGATTAAAAACTTCTGCCATCAACATTTCCTGCTTTCCTTCTTATAAACTTTAAGCTTAATAAATACACTTTGGATCAACCAGGTGTGGATGACATTAGGGTTTATTATATCTGAAGTTTATTATAATTGTCAGAATTCGTGGACTGATCTTCTAGCAGCAAACACCAATACTGTCTACGCTGTGCCCCCTCCTGGGTACACTGCCCACTCTCTGGGCACATCTAATAGACTGGCTGAAGAGGAATAAAGGGATGATTTTTGTTTGTTACTTTGCATTGGTTTAGCCCCTAAACCCTGTCTAAGCCTCGAGTTATTATTCCAGAGGTTAAAGAAAAAACTGAAAAATCACTTTCTTGGACCAAATCTTTGAGATATTGTAGCATAAGCAACACCTACAAAAGAACTACATGTCAGAGAGAGGTGATTATTCCATTTGTGGACAAAATACATATAGGTTATTACGTTAAGGATTCTGAGACCAGCACTACATTGACACTTGGAGTATTCAAACTATATATGTATCATCATGTATCATCCTCAACCAAGGCACTGATGCTCTCAACATGGGCTCTGGCCTCAGCAGATATGGTGTGGCAGCAGACACAAAACAGCAATCAGAAAGCAAATATCAACACAAGAGACCGTGAGGAAACCTATGATACAGAAATCTGTGAACTCATCCATTGTATCTACTGGAGGCAATACCTTTTAGAGATGGAAAAATGGTGTAGAGGTAGATAGGAGTAATATGGAAGCAAGTGATGTGTGTATCTCTGAGGACAGATGTCAGCAAACTATGACCCATGGGCCAAATCTGGCCTTCCTCCTGTTTTTTGTAAATAGTGTTAATTGGAACACAGCCACACACATTTATGTATTTTCTATGGACAGTTTAATGTTATAACAGCAGAATTATTCAGCTGTGATGGCAAAGAATACAATATTTACTATCTGACATTTTATAGAAAAAGTTTGCTAATCCCTGGTCTGGAGGGTAACCCGTGAAAGAGCTGGGCAACATTATGTATTGATTTAATTCAGTGTCTGCTATAGTTTATATAAGACAAGCACCAGAATGGTTTTTATTTTCAAAAAGTTTATATAAAGCATGTTTGAAGAGTGGAGAATTACAGAGGAATATATCAGAATTATCTATGCACCTAACAATGACTTTAATTCAAAAACCTCTCCAGAAGAAAGCCAGTCTGCAAATATGTGTTAAATATCTCATCAGCTCCATGCCCGGCCTTAGCTACAAGTGTGACAGTAGTAAAACAGTCAAGTATTATTCATGTTTCAATATAGCTTTCATCCAAGGGAAAACAGAAGAAAATAAACACCATAATAATTTACATTTACATAGAGGTAGGTTCAGAGTACAAAATGTAAAATGTAATAATCTGAGAAGGGAGGAAACATTGGGTCTACTAGACCTAACTCACCACCTGGGACCACACCCACTGAACCCTCCTGGTTCCTAGCCAACCTTCAGATGAAGAAGTGAAACATATATGCTAATTTGTGCATGCTGCTGATTGTTTGGTGGTTTATTACCCACAGTTATTGTGGTAATACCTGACCATTACACATCACATTTAGATCAACATATAAAATCCCTCTATGTCTTACAAAGCTTTATGTACTCTATTCTTAGTTATCGTCCCAGCACTATCACATGTGACTTCACTTTTTGTTCATTATACTCCAGTTACACTGGTATACTTCCTGCCTCTTGGTTAAGTCAAACATCTTTCTGACTCAAAGCCCTAATAAACTCTTTGTGGAATGCTTTTTCTCTATGTATCTTTCTGTCTCTTTCTTACCTCATTCATATATGACAATACATCTCACTGCTATAATGTTAATCTTTTTTCTTAGCCCTTTTACCTATATGATATTTTATTATGCCTTTTATTATTTAATTGTTTATTCATTGTCTCTTCCACTAGAATTTAACACTACAAGGACAAAGACTTTTATTTGTTTTGTTTTCTTCTCTACCTCAGGGTTATTGAATAGTACCTAAAAATATTGTAGTTCTTCAATACCACATTTGTTGAATGAATAAATAAAATTTAACTGACTCACTTTGCTGTACATCTGAAACTAACACAGCATTGTAAATCAACTATACTCCAATAAAAATTTTAAAAAATAATAATAATAATAAATAAATAAATTCAGTAAGATCACTGGTGGTCTTTAGATACTATTATGGCTCTCATTCTGTCATAAATAATATATATATATGCACACATATATTATGTATGCATATATAATTTACATCTATATACTTTTCATTCATTTTCTACAAAATTTATGAAGTTTGATACATAGTGAGCTTGTTTTTACTGTCCTAGATTTAAAGGCAATAATTTATGGCCATTCTTGAGATTAAAGAAAAGCAGGGAAAAAGTCCGTGTAACTTATATTCAGAAATGTTTGGGGTGGGGGTCTGGAGTCTGTGCAATTATGCAAAATAGGTTATTTGTTGGGACTTCCCAGGCGGTCCAGTGGTTAAGGCTCTGCGCTTCCACCCACTGCAGGGTTTTGGATTGGACCCTGGTCCAGGAACTAATATCCCCCATGTCACATGGCACGGCCAAGGAAAAAAAAAAAGAGGTTTTTCTTGTTATTAAAGAGTAACTCCAAAACACTGGTAAGCACAACTACACACACACACACACACACACACACACACACACACACACACACACACACACACATATATATATATATATATATATATATATATATATAATGTGCCTGCTGTGAAAAATGTAAGAAATAGATTTGTTAGGAAGCAATAGCTTGTGGTCTAAAAGAGGATGGTCTTCTTGAAGCCCTTTAATCTCCATTCAAATATAGTATAAAGATATAACAAGTTTGTAAACCTAATAGATGTTTTAAGAGAGATAGAGTAGAAGACCTAGGGAAGCAGTGAACAAAAAATAATTTCAAAGGAAATACAAAGATTTTGGAAACAGCCTAGAGAATGAATAGGAATTATATTTTTAAAAAATCCTAAATGCTGCAGAGGAAAATTTTTTAAGTAAATAGAAATAAACTAAACATGATTTTTACAGTTCTCCAAACATCTTGGTTTAGTAATGGAGACAATATAACAACATTTTAGAAGACTATAGTTAGCTGCATTATTTTTTCCAATATTGGACCTGCCTTTTATTTTGGGGCAGTGTTTTATTCATAGATTATCAGATTTTAATATGCATTAGATGTCAAGATAAATATTTACAAGTTTTGGAAGGAAGGGGATTGACAGAAAATGATAGTTAATAATTAGCTGATATAGAAAGAAATAAAAGCCCTTTTTAATATCTACTTAACTTTATACCCTCATAAATTCCAAAGCACTATGGATTCATTACTGGAGCAGTTTGTTATTGGCTGTCTCTGTGACTGATCCACAGGGCCTCAGCTTTGATACTATAGGGATTCAAAATAGACCAAGCTGTGCTCACTTCGGCAGCACATATACTAAAAAATAGATCAAGCTGACTGGGCCAGTGAAACTTATTGACCACACTGCTGTTCCTTCATCCATTTGCTTCAGGCATATAAACATAGTTCATGCCTGTATGACCCAAACACTGGATTGTAGCAAAGTCGATTCACTGTTTTCACCCATCATAATGACTGATTTGGACTGTCACACAGTCAATGTGATTGATTATATAAAAGCTGGCCAACAAACCTCAAAGTTGCATTTCCATAGCTGCTCTCATCACGGCATAAAAACAGAGTTGTTTTATACCTTTCCAGAGCAACATTTGAAAAGGGGTTTTGTAAATCACCTTGTTCATTCTAATGCAGATGTCCAAACCAGATCTTTCTCCCTTTATCTACCATCACAACTTTCTAAGTACCACTGACACTACCATGTTTAAGGCATTGAAATGGTTGCAGTTGCCATAAGTCCTTACGTTGAGTTTATGCTCAGGATTCATACAATAGACCACTTTTTTCCAAGAAATGCTATGTGGGCCTTTGCCACCTTTTGGCTGACTACACTTTCTGTTCCTACAATATGATGCTACCATGTTTGCATATCAACAAGGATGTAATAGTTTGTTATTACTGCTTACTCTTTCCACTGATCACAATCCTAAAATTCTAGTTTAGGGCTCAAGTATACCCATATTAAATAAACAAATGAAAAAGAAACTATTATATGAGAGATATTAACTTCCAGGGACACCATAAGCAATGAATAATTACTTAGGAAAGAATTTTAAAGAAAATATTCTCAAATTTTAAGATAGAAGTCTCTTAGTTCATATATATAAAACCAAGTCATTTTGGGGGGGAATTCAATGATCTTAAATCATACGGCCAAATTTTATTTTCATCAGACTTGCTGGCTCCCATCCCATTAAAATGTGAAGCAAATTAAAACATGTTTGCACTCAAAGAATTACATACTCTTATTCTAATAATGCAACATCAAGGAATTTTCTTCATTTTCATATGGTAAAGATAAATAATGTGGGCCTATGGGAGCAGTCTAGACACATTTTTGTAAAAAGCTAATTGTTAAAGTTTCATGTTTGGAAATTTTTTAAAACTTTATTTTTTTCAGAATACTTTATATTTAGAATACAATTGAAAAGGAGGTATAGAGAATTTCCATATATTCCCAACCACACTAATGCACAGCCTCCCCCTTTATCTACATTACTACCCAGAATGGTAATTTCATTTTTTTTAAACCAAGGACAAACCTACATTGACACATCGTAATCACCCAAAGTTCATAGTTAGGGTTTACATTTAGTGTTATACATTCTATGCATTTGGACAAATGTACAATGATAGATATTCACCATTATAGTATCATACAGAGTATTTTCACTGTCCTAAAAATCCTCTGTGCTCTTCCTATTCATCTCCTTCCCCCCGACACCCACACCACTGAACTTTTTACTATCTCCACAGTTTTGTTTTTTCCAGAATGTTGTATAGCTGGAATAAAACAGTATGTAGCATTTTCAGATTGGCTTCTTCCACCTAGTAATATGCATTTAAGATTGCTCCATATCATTTTATGCCTTGATAGTTCATTTAATTTTAGCATTGTATAAGATTCTATTTTCTGGATGTACCTCACATTATTCATTCACTTACTGATTGAAGTTCAGTTGCTACCAAATTTTGACCATTAAGAATAAAGCTGCTATAAATTTATATGTGCAGGGTTTTGTATAATTTCAATCCCTTTAGGTTAATATCAAGGATCACAATTGCTGGATCATATAGTAAGTGTATGTTTAGTTTTATGTTTATGCTTAGAAACTGCTAAATGTTTTCCAAAGTGACTCTACAATTTTGCATCCCCATCAGCAATGTGTGAGACTTCCTGTTGTTCTACTTCCTTATCAGCATTTGGTGTTGTCAGTTTCTGGATTTTGGCCACTATAATAGGTGTGTAATGGTATCATATTGTTATTTTAATTTGCATTTTCCTGACTACATATGACATGGAATATATTTTTATATGTTTATTTTCCCTTTGTATAATCTTCTTTGGTAAAGTGTCTGTTAAGATGTTTACCCCATTTTTTAATCAGGTTACTTGTTTTCTTATTATTGAGTTCTAAGAGTTCTTTGTATATTTTGGAAAATAAACCTTTATTCACTGAGTCTTTTGCAAATAATTTCTCCCAGTCTGTGGCTGATCTTCTCATTTTCTTGACACTGCCTTTCAAAGCAGATATTTAAAATTGTTTTAAGGTCTAGCTTATCAATTATTTCTTTAATGGATTGTATCATTAATATTGTATCTAAAATGGCATTATCATACCCATGGTCATACATAAGTATATCATATATACATAAGCATACATAATCAAACACATTGTTGCTCTTATTATTTTGAACAAACTGTTATCTGTTAGATCAATTAAGAATAAGAAATGTAAAATTTTACTTTTACTTATTTCTTCTTCAATGCTCTTTTTTCCTTAATGTAGATCTGAGTTTTTTACCTCAGATATTTTCCTTCTCTCTAAACAACTTTTATCATATCTTGCAAGGAAGGTCTGCTGACAACCAATTCTCTCAATTTATGTTATTTTGAAAAAGTCTTTATTTCTCCTTCAATTTTGAAAGCTAATTTCACAAAGTACAGAATTCTAGGTTGGTGCTTATTTTCTTTCAAAACTTGGAATGTTTCACTCCACTCTTTAGCTGGCATGGTTTCTGAGAAGTCCAATGTATTTCTTATCTTTGTTTCTCTATATGTAAGGTTTATTTTTTTTTTTTTCTGGCTTTTTTCAGAATTTTCTTTATTTTCTGTAGTTGGAAAGTGATATGCCTAGATGTAGTTTTTTGTTTTTGTTTCTCATTTATTCTGCTTGGTATTTTTTGAGCTTCCTGGACTTAGTTTGTTCCTTTCTTTCTTTCTTCCCCTTTGGATATTCCCATGTATAATACAAATTTTGTAGTTGTTCCACAGTTTCTGGATATTCCCTTTTGTGCTTTTATCAGTCTTTTTCTTTTTACCTTTGGGGTTTTTGGGGTTTGTGGTTGTTTTTGTTTTGTTTGTTTTATGATTCTATTGATATATCCTCTAACTTGGAGATTTTGTCCTCACTGGTGTCCAGTCTACTAGTAAGCTCATCAAAGGTACTTTTCAATTCTGTTACAGTGATTTTAATCTCTAGCATTTCTTTTTGGTTCTTTCTTAGCATTTCCATCCCTCTGCTTACATGCCCATTATTGCATGCTGTCTACTTTATCCATTACAGTCCTTAGCATATTAATCATAGTTGTTTTAAATTCACAGTCTGGTAATTCTAACATCTCTACATGTCTGGTTTTGGTATTAGCTTGATCTCTTTAAATTGTTTTTTCTTGTCTTTTGGTATGTAATTTTTTCTTTATATCTACACATGATGTATGAGGTAAGAGAAACTGCTGCAAATAAGCCTTTGGTAATGTGATAGTGAGATGTGGGGAGAGGGGAAGCATTCTATAATCCTACAATTAGGTCTTAATCTTTCAGTGAGCCAGTGCCTCTGGACTGTAAATTTCACAAGTGTTTTTCAGGGTTTTTTCTCCCCTTAGTTGGGAAAGAAAGGCTAGAGTGGGCTGAAGTAGGGTATTTTCCTTCTCCCACGTAAAAGACTAGAGTTGACTGGAGTTAGGTGTTTCTCTTCTCCTAAATCAGTTAGGCTCTGATAATACCTCAGCAGGTTAGTCTCTAGTTGACTAGTTTCTCCTGAGGGCATGCCTTTTTAAGTAGAATAGAGTAATCTGAAGTATTTTAAAATGTTTCCTTTTCCCCTCCACATACTGAAAGGCTGAGGGAATTTTTTCTGATATTTATTGTGGGACTCTAATGGACTTCATGGAGGTAAATCTTACAAAACTGTGGGGACCTTACTATGAATGGGTTTCCCTGGATTTTTTAACTCTCAGACACTTGTATACATTGAGCCTCCAGCTGCTCGCCAACCACATTTCAGGTTTTCCAATTCCAGCACTGATTCCTCTGGAGATTTCCATTTGTGAGTCTCTGTTCTGGTAAGTGGTTATTCTCTGTTTTCACCTGTCAGTCTCTTCAATCTTGAGGGCGGTGGTTTGCCCTCTGTCCTCCCCTTTCTGTCTCCTTTTTCTGCCTTCTTGGTTTGCCCAAGAAGATTTGTTACATTAGAGTCTGTTAAGCTTTTCATTTGTTAAAATGGAGTGTTGATTCTAAGATCCTAACATGCAGAACCAGAAACTGAGGTCTACATTATTTTTTAAATACAGTGAAAGACACAGATATGAAAATATTAATCTCTTATCTTTTCTTATATTTAACAACAAGTATCTTGAGAAATTGCTTAGAATACTCTCCATGGATATAAAATGTACACTTTCATAACACTGAAGAAATAGCAGCAAATATCATTTCATTGGGCATTTAAAACACCTACTTATATTGATAAATAACTTAAAGTGCAGAAATAAACTAATATTTTTTTAAAGAGTTTCACAAATTACCTTTTCTCAGCAAAAAATAATTTCCTGTTATCTTTATTGGTAGTCCACTTACATTTGTTAGTCCTCTGAGAAGCAGGGTTATAGTTTGCTTCTTTGAGGGACAAGATTGATAATTAACATATGATAATTGTTTATAAAATTACACACTAATTTTATGTGTGTGTTGTTAAAAATTGAAGTTATGGTTAATGTTCATCCCAGCATTTAGTACAGACACTTGAATAGAAAAAGAAACAACCACAGCATGAACTTCAAGATAAAATCCTTACTGTGGCTAAATTTTCTAACTTTCCTACTCTAAAGTACATGCATTTAATTTCTAATTCCTAGGAATTCTATGCTCCAAGTTAATTTATATAAGACTAAAATAACTAGTTTTTATTAAGTGCTTCATATATGCCATGCACAATCCACAATTATCTATTTAATGATGCTTATCATTACATAATTATTTCATATGCTACGTAGAATTTAAGTTCCATAAGGACAGAAGCTATGTGTCTCCTCCAACATTCACTTCAGTACATGGTACATAATATATATTACATAAATGCATAAATGTCACTAATAAATAAATTGATAAAGAAGAAACATTTTTCTAATCCTATAAAACGCATAGTAAATGTATATTTTGTTTTTTATTTTACATTACATATTGATGGAGAGACTTAAAATGGGCTTGACTAACGCCATTTAGCCAAAAGACCTTGGTCTGTTATATTCCAAATCTACATCTCTCTTCTTTATTGTGGTTCTAAAACTCAAATGACTATAAGGTCCATAACATGTCCAAGAAGTTAATTAGCTCAAGCTCATTGTTGCCACAAACAAAATTGGCTAATATTCCCACATTTCCCTATTTTACAAGAAAAGGTGAAAATCACCATTTTAAGCTTTCTGTAGATTTAAATGCCAATTTTTAGTAAGAAAATAAATATACTAATAATATGACCATTAGTGCAATAAGACTTGTAGATCTAGATTTGGGAATTACAGATGTGTAGTCAATATTGGATCCATGATTGTAGATAGGCCATATTGGGGGAGACAATAGAGTGAGAATCAAAGAAACATCTTCAAGAAGCATCACAAATTAAAGGATGACAGGGAAAGA
>NW_006798942.1:751764-767586 GCF_000442215.2 Lipotes vexillifer | reverse complement strand
GGGAAAGAGAAGCCCAACTGGAGAAGTATCTGGGTGAGTAGGAAATCGTGGTATAGAAACTGAAGAAATAGAATGATTCAAACTCAGTGGTCAACATTGTTAAATAAAATAGATGGTTCGAGGGAAAATAAAAAATTGATTATGCAAATAAAAGGTTGTTAAACATATTCAAAACAGTTTCACTAATGTTAAGTGGAAGTTGCTTTGTAGCAAGTTGGGAGGTAATCTGAGATAAAGAACCTGGGGATGTGCATAGAGAGACTATTAGAAGCTTTGCTGTAAATTTGAGAAAAATAATAGTTTGGGAGAACTTCTTGTGGATACTGACGTCTTTATTTGCTTGTTTTGTTAAGTTTTGGATGAAAAGAAATATTTAAATGCTGATGGTAAGAAGCCTTTGAAATGAAAACATGCAATTTTAGTTAAGAGTGGAGGTCATAGAGGAGCCTCCAGAGAATGCTGCAGGTTACACCACAACCCAAAACACTTGTAGAAGAGTAGCCCAAAGCAGAAGAAATGACACATTTCCTATCATTGTAAGATGACTCTGAAATACAAGATAGACTTTTCATCTAGGAATACGTGTAAAATGTCTATGACAAGAAATTCAGTCTTTCTAAGATACTTACAAACATCTTTCCCATTGTGGAGCACAGGCTCTGGACGCGCAGGCTCAGCGGCTATGGCTCATGGGCCCAGCCGCTCCGCAGCATGTGGGATCCTCCCAGAGTGGGGCATGAACCCACGTCCCCTGCATCGGCAGGCGGACTCTTAACCACTGCGCCACCAGGGAAGCCCCCTTATAAACATCTTAAACATTTGTACCTTTGGCAAAGTCATCAGTATCTTTCAAATTTATTTCTAGGTTTAGGGTTAAAAATAGAAAGTATTTTGTATGTAAGTAATTTACCAATGTTTATCTAAAATCAGATGGAAAAATAAATGTAGCAATGCTCCAACATGGCACTTTTTATCGATTATATCTAGAAATATTGGCTAGGCTGTTTACTTCTCCTCTGCCCCTTTTCCAGCTCTGGATTAAAATCCTGTTGATTCAAGGTACCTAATCCATAGTTTGAAAAAAAAAAAAAAATGTTGGAAACTATTGTCTGAGTAGTTATTTGAGATTGTCAAATTTCTGTTGAATTTCTGAAATACAATTTACTATAAACAAATATTTTCAAGGAGAAAATGAGTTTGTTTGCCTTTTAGTTAAGCTGTCACATGTGTAATATGAGCTCTGTGTGTTTCTAGTAAAGAAAATTGAGGTTAGAAGATCATTATGCTCCTTTTACTGTTTTTATTATTCCAAAATTGGCAAAATTATTCACCACAATTTCACTTTTTCCTTAAAACTCTAGCAATAGAATTTGATTTTGTTACTGTGAATTTCTGATGTCAAAAAAATACTGTGAATAAAGATAGCATTTTCAGTTACTTTATATAAATCTGAAAGGATTATTTCTCAGATTCTTCATAGTCATGGGTGTCTGGCTTGATCTGTAACAATCAGTCCTCTGTTTTTACTCTAAACAAAACTAGATGCAGCTGTAATACTGGTGTGATGTGATGGGTTAACTGAAAATTTAAAGTTACTTGTAAATTAAACTTTGACAATGACTTATAAGTTTCTTCATTAATGTCTATTTAAGGATTCACTTTCCAAAAGGGCTAAAAGTCAAGTAAAATAAAATGAACATCTTTGAGTGATGGCTGTTCACCTTGTGTGCTGAGATAGAACAAGAATAAATGACTTGATTTCTACTATTAGGTATTAGGAAAACTTTCCAGGTAATGATATACAGTAGTTGCTAAAAAGATGATTGTTACTTTAAAGAAATAAAGAGTTTGTAGGAGATAGGGAGCTGTTTTTTTTATTACCTCACTTATTTGGTCCTGAATATATATATATTGACTATGCTTAAATATTTATTCTAACATGGATGTACCCTACCTTCACAAATATATTGTAAAATGTTTGAGGTCAGTTATATTTTTAAGTTCCTAATAATCTACCTGATGCTTTTAACATAGTACTATCAAAATAGTATTTGTTGACAAATAGTTAAAGATTGAGAAAATATATTTCAAGGTACATACATTTTCGTCTAACCAAACATTTTCTTTCTTTTCTCTCTCTCTCTTTTTTTGTTTTGGTGAGATGTGTGACTCTTTTGTTTTTTCTTTCGTAAAGACCTAGACTTAGATCCATTCATGTCTCCTGAGACATTAAAATTTGTCCTAAGCAAAATTAGTAGTGGCAACCTTAGTATTGATAGTTTTCACTTACCAAGGACCCAACGATGTTCACCCTGAAGATTGTTCTACACAAATCTTTTAAAAGAGACTATTTCCTCAAATGCCTGTGTCTGTGTTTGAATTAGAGTTCAAACTAAATAATGATATCACAAATTACATAGCACATTTCTTTTCAAACAAACTAAAAGAAGATATATATTGTAGGCATGCAATAAGCAGACATGTCAAAAACAAATATCAAAGCACAACTAGGGCTTACAGATATAAATTATTTTCTTAAAAAATCAGGTAGGCAAATAAGAGGTAATACCATTATTAACATAGGATAAGGAGATCTTTGATATGATTTCCCTTCCTGAAGGCCCTAAAAAACCTGCCACATATTAGTGAACCTCCCCACCCCTTTAAGAGATAATTGTTAAAAAGAGTAAAATAATAAATCATTATTCTCAAGCCCATAGTAAAAAGTAAATATATATCCTTTTTCTCAAAGATACACTTAAAAAAACGCAACATTTACTGCTGTACAGTTAGTATGTTTACCAGTGTTTAAGATGTTACCAGAGGACTAAACTAATGCACATCTGTAGGATCAGAATGCTACCTGAATAACATCTATGCAAAAGGACTAAATCACCACAGCCACTCCCAATTCCTTTTTTTTGCGTTACGCGGGCCTCTCACAGTTGTGGCCTCTCCCGTTGCGGAGCACAGGCTCCGGACGTGCAGGCTCAGCGGCCATGGCTCATGGGCCCAGCCGCTCCACGGTATGTGGGATCCTCCCGGATCAGGGCACGAACCCGTGTCCCCTGCATCAGCAGGCAGACTCTCAATCATTGCGCCACCAGGGAAACCCCCAATTCCTTTTTAACAGATATAAAATGTGGGCAAATAGACACCTACTGTCATTTCAAGCAGGGGATCCAGAGATGCTCAGGTATGAAGGGGGAAATGAAGGCTTAAACCAATGTAGTGATATATGAATACTGAGTAAAAGACTGCAGAACATCTTTATTGGATGATCTTTTTAAGTTTCTGTCCCAAAGTCACTGTCTCACTGATTACTTTATACAAACCAAAATTAAACCTACCTCAAGAAAGTGTTGAAAACTACTCTTGATTTAATCTGACACCTAAAATATTTTTTTTATACAACCAGCACCACATATACACATAGAATATCTCATGGTAAAAATAGCACATAAATATTGTCCATAAATTGGCAACATATTGCAAATTTTTATTATAGATGGGTTTGTGGTGCTCCAGAGAAATAAACAAGAAAATAAATACTAACCATGGAATCTGAAAGTAGAGTATGAAATAAATAAATAAACAGATGGCAAAATACAACCTTGAAAAAAGAGACAGGAAGATTGCAATAACTGTTTGAAATAGCAACAACTTCCTCATCTCTACTTTACCTTTTTAATACTAAGGTAGTAGTAACTGGTATTTATTGAGTGTGTGCTTCCAATATGTCAGGAAATGTTCTAGACATTTAAACCATACAACAAATATATTAACTATGTGATATTATTATACCTAGTTTGAGATACAGAAACTGAAGTATAGAAAATTTGAGTAATTTGTCTAAGGTTGCACAACCTGTAAGTCTTACTTCCAGTAAAGAGAACTCCATTAATATGATTAAAGAAAACAAAAACAAAGAAAGAAACCAACCAAAACATGAAAACTGGCATGCTGACTAGTTTTGCCAGGAAGAAAAGGTATAAAATTTAATTGACAGGAATCATGGGAAGGCATCTGGAGTCAGGAGTTTGTTCCTCTTTTTTTAAAACCCACTCCTTACCCCCACCACTTTTGGCCTCTCCATTCAGCTTTTAGTAAAACAGAACTGTTTTCATTGCAACCTTAACCTTTGTTTGTCAGGCAGAGTAAGAAGCTCCAATCACTAAGGTTAATCTTTATCTTTTGTACTCTAATCACCTTAGGCTCAGTAAATCCCATCCTTGCCCTAAATAGTTGTGAGATGTCTCCCACCCCTCCTCCATATAGTAATTGTTCAATTATTATTTTCTGAATAAATTAATGAATAACAGAATAAATGAATGAGAAACATGTGATGTAATGGCAACTTATGAACAAATTTAGTAATTTTTTTAATGTTTGAAAATATAACACACCTCATCCACATTCATATTAAAAACAAAGAAGTCAGAATATGAGTAAATACATAAAATAATAATAGTACAAATCACAACAATTATAAAATGTTATTTCCAGTCTATGGATAATAAAGATGAGAGAGAAACAAAGTGATAATGAGAGAGAGAGGACCACTTATCTATTTTATATAGAGTAGTGTGTATCTGTTAAACCCAAATTACCAATTTATCTCTCCCTCCCCTTTCCCCTTTGGTGACCATAAGTTTAGTTTCCATGTCTGTGAGTTTATTTCTGTTTTGTAAATAAGTTCATTTGTATTACATTTTTTAGATTCCACATATAAGTGATATCACATGATATTTGTCTTTGTTTAACTTACTTCACATAGTATGATAATCCCTTAGACAAGACATGGAAGCCTAAATGTCCGTCGATAGGTGAATGGATAAAGAAGATGTAGAATATATATCCAACGGAATATTACCCAGCCATAAAAAAGAAAACAATATCTTTATTAATTCATTTATTCAAATAAAATCAATTAAAATTAAAATATTTGAAATGTTTGTCACTACTACTGATATTATTATTCACTATATGTAACATTTTGACAGTGCTTTTCGAAAAAGTAATGTAAATTAAATCAGGATGAAATTAAGTCAATATTGCACTATGATCCTTTCTTAATCACATCTCATGCCCAAACTCTCTAATGAAAAACTGGGATCCAGAGTAGAGTAAAAATCCCCTAACAAATGATTCAAATAGTTCACAACTATTGACTATATGGAAAGTATCAAAGAGCTTGGCTCTATGTAATAGTAACAGAAGCATAGATTTCACAGTCAAGTGTTCTGGTTTCAAATTCTTGTTTTACAAGAGGACAAATGACAACTTGATGAAGTTCTGTGATGATTAAATTAGTTGGTGCATATGAGAAGCTGACAGATAATGAATTTCACCCCAGAAAAAAATTCTATACTTCAGATCTCCTTGTTTTCCTCTTTATATCATCCCCTATGGTGACAATCTCCCTGCCTGGTGAAACTGGTGATAATGATGGAAATCTGTGATTAGACCATTCTATGCATCAGGAAAATTTTGGTAATGAAGTTTAAATGTGATGCATTCATATGCAAACAAAACAATGGACAAGGGATTAATCTCCAAAATATACAAACAGCTCATACAGCTCAATACCAAAAAACACACAACCCAAACAAAAAATGGGCAGAAGATCTAAATAGACATTTCTCCAAAGGAGACATACAGATGGTCAAGAGGCACATGAAAAGATGCTCAACATCACTAATTATTAGAGAAATGCAAATCAAAACTATTATGAGGTCTCACCTCACACTAATCATAATGGCCATCATCAAAAAATCTACAAACAATAAATTCTGGAGAGGTTGTGGAGAAAAGAGAACTCTACTACACTGTTGGTGGGAATGTAAATTGGTAGAGCCACTATGGAGAACTGTATGCCTTAAAAAGCTAAAAATAGAGCTACCATATGATCCAGCAATCCCACTCCTGGGCATATATCTGAAGAAAACCATAATTCAAACAGATACATGCACCCCAATGTTCATTGCAGCACTATTTACAATAGCCAGGACATGGAAGCAACCTAAAAGTCCATCAACAGAGGAATGGATAAAGAAGATGTGGTACATATATACAATGAAATATTACTCAGCCATAAAAAGGAATGAAATTTGGTCATTTGCAGAGACGTGGATGTACCTAGAGATTGTCATACTGAGTGAAGTAAGTCAGACAGAGAAAGACAAATTTCATATGATATCACTTATATGTGGAATATAAAGAAATGGTACAAATGAACCTATTTACAAAACAGAAGTTGAGTTATTCACAGATATAGAAAAGAAACTTGTGGTTACCAGGGAGGAAAAGGGGGGAAGGATAAACTGGGAGATTGGGATTGACACACACTACTATATATAGAATAGATAACTAATAAGAACCTACAGAATAGCACAGGGAACTCTATTCCATATGCTGTAATGACCTATATGGGAACAGAATCTAAAAAAGAGTGGATATATGTGTATATATAACTGACTCACTTTACTGCACAACAGAAGTTAACACAACATTGTAAATCAAGTATATTCCACTAAAAAAGGAAAAATGCAGCCAGAAGAAAAAACACACACACACACACACACACACACACACACACATTATGCACCTAAGAACAAAGAATAACAGCAGATTTACATACAATTTCATAAACCTGAGAAGAAAGTAGGGCAACATCTTTAAAGTATTGAATAAAAAAAAAGAAAACTGTCAACCTAGAGGTCTGTACCCACAGAAAAGAGTTTTCAAAAATTAAGAAATTATAATGAGATTTTAGACATACAAATGCTGAGGAATTCATCACCAGCCTATTCTCATTTCAGGAAATGTAAAAGAACTCCTTCAGACAGAAGAATGATAATTGGTAGAAATAGAGATGAACAGAAAAACAGAAAGAAAATGTAACTATATGGATTTTTAATTTCCAAATCTCTTTAAAAAGATAATGCTCTCTAAACATAATAACAAAATGCATCAATTTTATTAAACAAAAATGATAGCAATTTAGTTTGGGTTTTTTAACATATGTAAAAATGTATGATGGCAGTAAATAAAAGAATAGAGGAGAGAAATGGAAGTGTTTTAAAGTATGTTATTATAGTATAAGTGAAGTGTTACAGTATCACATGAATATGGACCATAAATTAAAGATTAACACTATAAGCCCCAAAGTAATTAGTAAAATAAAAAAACAAAGAGTTATAGCTATCAACCAAAGGAGATAAAACAGAGTTTATTTAATAAAATAGAAATCATAATACATGTTAAAAATTGTGGGATTCTGATATTGCAGTACTTAGCAAGAGATTTGTTGTATTAAAAATATATATAATAAAAGAAGAATGGATTCAAATCATGCTGCTTCTCTTTTAAGAAACAACAGAATAAATGAAAACCAAACAACTAAGTAAAAACAAAATGACAACAAAAAATAATACTAAAGATCATAGTGGAACTCAGTAAAATAGAAACAAAACAAAATTCAATAAAATAGAAACAAAAAAATTCAATAAAACCAAAAGTCATTCTTTAAGAAGTTATCAAATTGATACCTTAGTCAAAATGACCAGAAAACAATGAGTTACCATTTTCTGAATTGAGAGAGGTACAATCACTATAAATCCTATAGATATTAATAAGAAAATAAGGGGGATATTATGAATGACTTTAGGCTAATATATTTGACAAGTTAGAAGAAATGGGCAAATTCCTTGAAAGACACATACTACCAAAGCTCACTTAAGAAGAAATTAATAACACGAATAGACCTATATTAAAATTAAATTAAATAAATTGAATTTGTACTTAAAGTCCTCCCTACAAACACATCTCTAAACCCAGATGACATCACTGGTGAATTGCACAAAATTTTTACAAAGAGACCCAAATGAAATGAGGTATTTAACCAGGCGACTCTGGGGAAGGGCATTACAGGAAGAGGAATAGATAACACAGAAGCTCTGAGTCAGAAAGATGCATTGCCATATTTGGTAACAGTTTCAAACATCTTTCTTTCCTTGGTTCTGCTTATCTCATGAAACTATTTCCTCTGGTACAGGATGGTTTCCTCAATGGATATTTTACCTTTAACCTGTCTGCATTATGAGAAGTCATGACAATATGGATATTACAGGAAGAACTGCAATGTTTCTCAATTTTTTCTCACTAGATTTCAAGCTTCTATGATACCTGGAACACATTCTGGCAAGGGAGATGCTAATAGTCTACCTGAATTGAGAAATGAAGGGATAATATTCTTCCTTGTCAACTGGTTCTTCAGAATTGTTTACCCTAAGACACAGATTCAAAAGCCTTTTCTATTGTGAGACACACCAAAGAAGAAATGAACTTGAAAGACTAGGAGAAAATATGTCTTTTATAGTATTTCTATTAGCTTGATACAAGGTTGAAGTGGTCCCTTATTTATTCTGAAATCTAATATACACGATAGTGGGGTAGTAATCACTGAACATTCCCATATGTTGGGAATAAGAGATATGGTAGGGAGCTGTGTGCTAAAGTAGCATCTGTATTCTGCAGAATGCCAGCCCTTTCTCTGTGCATTGTATTCTTGCCACTGTCAATGCTGCATACTGTTTCAGTGTCAGTCTGATCATTTTTATCTTTTTATAAAAATTTTTATTGGAGTATAGTTGATTTACAATGTTGTGTTAATTTCTGCTGTACAGCAAAGTGAATACATTATATGTACACATATATCCACTCTTTTTTAGGTTATTTTCCCATATAGGCCATTACAGAGTATTGAGTAGAGTTCCCTGTGCTATACAGTGGGTCCTTATTATTTATCTATTTTATGTAGAGTAGTGTGATCACTTTTATCTTAATCAGCATTATTGCTTGTCACCTTGAAGCCTAACTGTAACTTTCACCTCACTCTTAATACTGGAATTTAGAAGTACTTAGAAGAACTGGAGTAATGCCAAACACTGTCTACTTGAACGAAGATAGAGAACTTTAAAATTCTCTTCTAGATCACTGTCATATTCTGATTCCACAAATATACAATCTAGACTGCATTTTAACTTCAATCACCATTTTTTTCCTCCAAATAAAATTATTTTTTCTATCTTGCAGTTTTAGGCATTGTATGGATCAGAAAAGTGGCAATATTTTTCTTCAAAAAATTTTCATATTAAACAAACAAACAAACATAAACACAATATAGTGTAAGTGATGTCTAAATAGAACTGGTTTCTCTTCTATTTGTGAAAATGAATTAAAACTCAGGCTATATTGTGGGCTAGGAAATGACGATATGCTTGTAACTGCAAGCAAGGGGTAAAGTAAATGAATAATGCTTTATATTGTTTTTCTGAACTCCCTTTTCTATATTGGCTTCATTAAAATGATAAGTGCACCTGGCTGCTTGATCCTCACACAAATGATAAAGAGCTAAGGTTTTGCCAAAGCTCTTGATATAGATTTCCTACATCCTGTGCCTTTGGCTAAAGGGAAATAATAGTTAAGCAAATCCAATTGGCAGTGGCAGTCAAGTATTCCACTATTTGAGGACAGCTCTAAATAGCAGCTGTATCAGTATGGGCATACTAAGCTTCTGGAATATCCTTGTGCATCTTTCTTTTCATTCAAGTCCTAATAGGCAACAACAGTCAAATGCATTTGTAAAAATAATGATAGTCTTCTGAAAACCTCTGGCATAAGTTATTAAAATTGTAATAGGGCCTACAGTTACATATCCAGGAGTAAAATATGTGCATTTATTGATTAAATGCAAACATTTCCCCTCAAAATGTGACTAAAAGCAATGCCAATTTGATTGATGAATACTTTACCATAAATCTAAGCACAGGATCAGAAAGAGCACTAAAAGAATAAAATGTAAAGTGACTTGTTCTTGGATACCAAGATGCAGAAAGCAAATAATCACAGAATACATATGTTGGTAAATTTCAAGTAATACATTTCAATAATGGCCACAGAAAATGACCATGAGTTTGTAATTGGGGCAGCCCAATTTATGTTGGGGAAAAAATCATTGCTCACATTTTCATGTCAAGTAAGGATAAAAACAACAGTATTCTGCTTCAACAAAATGATATTTCTGAAATCAAGGGTGATTTAGACTCTGAGACACCACCGTATCACTATCAGTGCAAATAAGGTTTCTGTTCTAGCTCAAATCCCTCCTATGGGGACCCACCCAACACCACTTTTTGTTTAATTTGTCAATCTACACCAACAATATAATGCAGAAACTAAAATGCAACTGGTTTAGCTTTACAATTATTTTTCTATGTATTTTTTTCTTTATTAGTCAAAATACTTATAATTGTGATATAAGCATTAATAAAAGATTCAGGGTAAAATAGTTATTTTACATTTTTACTAAATTATTTGTTGTTTGTGAATTATTTCAGTTATCTAACAGTGGTCAAAGTATTGTTTTGTTCCCAGACAACATACTCTACATTTATTAGGTAACAATAAAAACAATCATTAGTATTATTAATTTATTAGTAAAATTTCTGTAAATGTTATCTCTATGATGTGTTTTAAACACTAGTCATTTATAAATACACCTATAAATATATTTTCTTTTCAATTAAAAAAAACGTATATAGCATAAATTCCAAATATTAAATCATTAAAATGCTCATTTGATTTTTTTTTCATGTAGATTCCCTTGATACATTCTCCTTTGATTGGAATCTAATTGGAAGTAATCTATATGGTGAGAAGAAAAGAATCACAAAATGAAAATATAAATCATTGAGATTGAAATTATACTTTGCTAGCATTTCCCACCAAAATATAAGAAATATATCCATTTTGTGGAGGTGTGAACTGCATTAATGAGAGATGTCAGAAATTAGTTACTTCTTTAAGGCGTATGTTAAACGTGGTTGAAGAGAAATCCTAATAATTTTTAAAACCCTACCTGTTACATTCTTAGAGGAGACTGTCCTGTCAAGTTATGGGACAATTTTGCTTTGTTAATGAATACATATTGAATCCAATTCAATAATATATAATTCCTGTTAAAATATACTTGTGATATTTGCCATGATAAATAGTAATTAATTTTATAGTGCATAGCTCTTCATATATTTCAGAGAAATGAGTCATAATGTTCAAGTTCTAATAGTCCTGATTATTTAACCATTTACAAACTTCTTTCAGTGTGTTGACCATACTGTCTAGAAATAATAAAACCTAACTAATGTTGGACATTCCTAAAGCTGTTGTCTGAGAACATTATTTATTAAATAGGTATTTTATAATACATTTAGAATTTTAAATACTATAATTTCTAAAAAGTCTGTATTGGTGTAGTGATGTACCTCCTCCACATGTTTCTGATTTAAAATCTGAAACTACTCTAAAACTGTATTTCAATAGCAATTTTTAGGTTAACATATGCATACAGAGACAGAAATGTGGAAAGGCAATCTTCTTAGTAGAAAATCACTTTATAATTATATTGCAAACACAAGATAAATGTATAGGGCTTCCCTGGTGGCGCAGTGCTTGAGAGTCCGCCTGCCGATGCAGGAGACGCGGGTTCGTGCCCCGTTTCGGGAGGATCCCACGTGCCGGCCCCCAAAAAAAAAAAAAAAAAAAAAAAAAAAAAAAAGATAAATGTATATATCTTTTAAAATTTTGTCCCTGATATTTTCATGTTCTTGTATTCATGATTTCATTGTCAGTTATTTCCTATTTCATGCCATATACCTTCCTTCCTTGTCTCATTTCTTTCCTTCTTCTTAGCATATTGACTCATGTAAAGCAAATAGGTAATTTCTCTAATTATTGAGTGCATTCTTTTAAATTTTGTCTCTGTTCCTCCTCCCTTCATTCACAGAGAGTGCCAGTTATAAAGTTATTGCCTCTCAGCTACAAATTTAAACTTCCTTGCCTGCTCTGTGAAAATGGAGCTTGGCCCTATAAATATTTGGTTTTTGCTAAATGGAACGACGGTAATCTTTGTCAATTGCAAGAAGAAGGGGCTTCTTTTCTTGTTCTGCTATGCTCCTCATCATCAGCTGCCACAGTTACCTGGCTTCTCCAGTGTCTGGTTCCTGCAGTGTGTGCAGCTTTTCTGGGACTAGGCTTCTAAAATATAGGCAAGTTCCTTAGTTCCAGGCTTCTTTCTGTAGCACTGGTGGCTTCTGATAGGCAGCCTCCTACAGTGCATTTGTTTCTCCAGTGCCAGGATCCTTCATTGTGTGAACATTGCCAGAACCCAGTTTCTGCAGTTCACACGGCCTCTCCAGTGCCAGACTCCTGCAGTTATCTGGCAGCTACCAGCCGTCAGGTGCCATAACTTTTTCATAGACTCCCCCTCCAATGTCTCCTAGACAAATAACTCTGGTGAGACACCTTCTCATGAACAATTTTTCCCAGCATCTAGAGAATATAGATTTCCAGCCAATTCTACCAGTGCAACACCACAGTGACTTCTTTGCCATTCAGTGAGACACAGATGGACACTCCTCATTGGGAACTCTATCTCAGCTCCAGGATTAGTGGCTTTATATCCACTATTCTTATATACTTTAGATTTCTCTTACTGGCCAATACATTTTACTGTCTGTTATAGTGACTGTTTTTTATATCAAACTTTCTCCATGCAAATAATCACGAGGTTGCTCTTTCCTTACTGGACCCTGATTGATACAATAGTCAAACTTTCCAAATGCACAGTAAATACTTTGCTTATTTCTATTTCTACAACTGTATTTGAGAAAGTTGCTCTCACCACTTTGCTTAAACTGATATTTTGTTTATTCACTCATTCATTCATTTACTTAGTATTTACATTTATTCAGTATTTGCAATGCAAGAGGCACTATGCTGATGGATGTGTAAACCAATTGTGTTTAACACAAATTCAGCAATGAATCACAGAGAATTAAAGAGAAGCACAATCTAGTTCAGAAAAGACCTAAGAGAAAAAAGAATTAGTGTATTTGTACTACTCAATAATTTACCCATTTTAAAGTTCCTTCAAAAGGACACATGTATGCATATATAAAATTTATTGAGCTGTAGAGCTAAGATTTGTGCATGTTAGCATGTATAAGTTATACCTCAATTAAAAAAATAAGAAATAATAATAAAGGGGAAAAATAAATAATAATAAAGGGGGAAAAAAGGACACTTGTAAGTAGATAGAAAGAGTAAGAAAAAGTATTACATACAAGTTTTTTTTTAAAAAAAGAAAGAAAAATTGCTATGTATCAAATTGTGATCATTTCATCATACTCCAGACTCCCTGTAGAGAAAAAATTATATCCCTCATAAAAAAGACTAAAGCCATACCCAAGGCAGGTGATAACTTTAAAATATAGACACTGGGACTCCGGAGTTAGAGTACTATCTAGTGCTCTAGAAATTAAACAAAAAACAAAACACCAATTCATGTGAGATCACATGGTTGACTAAAACATATTCTACATGTAGTGATTTTGTTTCATTTTAATTTAGATCATCAGTACTTTATTTGAACGTTAACTTCTCTAAAACTCATCAAAGGAGCACCTGTAAAGTGGGAAATTAACAGGTACATTGCTGTCTTTCTACCTCTAGGTAGGAGAGATATCTAGATCTAGATGGATCGATCTATCTATCTACCTATCTATCCATCTATCTACGTTTCTAAAACAAAGAAACTGAGACACACTGCAAAAATCATCTGAGCCCTTCCCAGTTGTACTATAGCAGTCTTTCATGTCTTACTGTACCTTTTAAACTTCTAGACATCTATTTTTTTAACAGAAGTAGTCCATTCCCCCTCAAGCAGTTCTGTCAACAAATATATTACATGCTTTTATGTCTGGCAAAATACTGTATTCTGGATTGTCAAAGATGAATAATATAAGTTCTATCTGTTATTTTTTCTTAAAGAAGTTATACTCTAATGAAGACTTTCACTGTATTTAGGCAAAACCTCAAAGAGTAATCTCCCAAATGGAAAAAGGAAATAAAAAGCATCCCAGGTAGAACAGATAGAGGAAATAGTGCATGCAAACATTTGAGGATATAAAAAGGCAAACAAAAACTATACAGAGTGAATGCAGAGAGAATAAGTAGTTTAATGATCCTTAAGAGATGCAAGAGGACCTATGGAAAATTCATTTGGAGAAGTTAGCAGGGACAGATTTTGAAGGACTTTACGTCATGTCTAATTTAAAAGTCAGGGCACAATCCTGTGACTATGGATCTTAATTTTTACGATAGTTAAGCCAACTTGGAAAGCCCTACTATTATGTAGTAATCCAGTAAAAGTAAATACTGTGATTAATCAGAAAAATAATTTTATAATAATTAAACCTTTCCTGAGGATAAAAGCAGTCTTTGAGTATAATACAAACTGATAATTACTTATGTGTTTAATTTTTGGTAAACCAATTAGTCTTAAATAACAAGATTATTATAGGTGCCTACGATGCCTAAATGTAGCGAAACTGCAAAGGAATAAAATATAAAATAGATATGTGAGCTACTTCTTGCTTAAAATAACTTTTAAAAGTAGGATAAAGAAATGAAATAGTCCTTATGTTACCTTACAGATTATAAAATAGTTCTTGAACATCACTTAATCCTCTCTCAATCAGTGCCTTGAATTTAGTAAAACAATTTGAGAAAGTTTATGCTGGGACTTAACCTACAACTAATCATCAGTTCACCTTATCAAATGCCTTTTAAATTACTTCAGTGCGTATTTGAGACTCTAAGTCTCAGTACAGAATTGTCAAATGCTAATTGTTATTTTGTCCTTATCACACAGAGACAAGCATATATTCTTCAAAAAGGGAGACTTTCAGGGAGGTAGATATGATTCAGTTCTAAAACAGTTGAAGAAGGCTAATGCAGGTATTTTCTTTTTAATTGTAATCACTTGTAAAATGGACAATAAAATTTTATGCTTTTCAAATCATGCAAGTACAATATGGAACACTATTTCATAAATAAATCATACTACTTTTTTCAGTGTTATCAAACATAATGACATTGAGCCTTAACATTATGAAATCACTATATTCAGCAGTAGGTAGGAACCAAGTATATAGATAGTAATTGTCTGCCTTCAAAGGACTTACAGTAAAAGATATTCAATTGTTAATTACAATGAAAAAAAGTCATAATTATTACAAATTTTGTATAGATCTTCATGGAAGACTTCACAAACAAACCATCCCTTGAAGTATAGAAAACAGATGATGAGAACTGTGTGAGCCAAGCCAAGGATGTGGAAAACAAAACTGTTTTTGTTTTTGTTTTTTAAGAGATATTTACTTTTGACTGAAATAGAAAATGGTATAAAAGAAAAGACTGGAACTTTGACACAGCAAATAATCTTGTATATTAGAAAAATTTATTTTTACTTTGTTCAGTAGGATAAAAAATAAAAAGAGCCAGAAAATGCCATTGAGAAGAAAGTTGTAATATCCAAACAACGCTTTACGAAGATTGATATTCAACAATTTGAAGATATATAAGACCATGGAGACCATGAAGGCAGTTTGGTTTATATGGGTGATATAAATCTAAGTAAAGTTTCAGGAATGACTTAGAATAGCCCCCAAAAATATGGTTATGAGAACTAAAAGCACAGAAAAATATGATACACATTTTAAGAAAAGAATCTTGATGACTTAATGACTGCCTATTTTCAGGGAAGAAGGAAATGTCAACAGAAACTAACACATTTCAGTTTGAATGTGAAGAGTGTTAACAAATTGAGTACAGAAAAATGAAGAATGTCCCCATTTGGAATAACCTTTGAAAGCACAATCGGTGCATTAGATGATTAAATTAAGAATAATTTTCAGCAGG
>NW_006798942.1:748472-751745 GCF_000442215.2 Lipotes vexillifer | reverse complement strand
CAGCAGGAGGGTGAAATGCTACAAAAGCCCAAGGAAAGGAATATTTTTAAAAAGTCAACAGTGACCATTTTGGAATGAATACTTTCTCCTATATATTACAGGGAGCAAAACAAACAAACAAAAATGGTGGACATTATATATATTTTTTTACTTTAAATAGTTTATATAACTTGAGTATTAACTTATTACTGTATATTAATGGCCTAATAGCCTGAATGTCACTTGTCATCTTTATGTGATATACAATAGCCTGCAGTTTTTCTCCCTGACAATCCAATTATAAACTCTAAATGGCAGATGAAAATACTTTCAGAGCCACTTACAACTGACTTTAACATGGAACTATGGAGGTGTCTCTTCAGTGCAGCACCTCTTAAATAATACTCATTTTAATAGAGGAGCTAAAACAAATGTAGGTGAGTCCTTATGTCACTTGGCAATCAGAAATACACAATAAGTATGGACAACTAGCTACTTGATTCAAATTAATGTAATTACAAAAATAAAGCATTAAACTAAAGTTGGTATTACTGATAATTAAAATTAAGTGTAAAACCAAATAATAATAATATATACATTAGGATAAACTAAGCTATCCTAATAGCTGTAAAGTAAAACCCTCAGATTTTAGTGGCTTAAGACAATAAAAGCTTATTTTGCACCCATGTGGAGACTGGTGTGCCACTAGGTGCTCTAGTGGTGACTCAGAGATACAGGATGCTTTGTTTCTATGGCTCCACCCTCCCAACTACAGCAATAACAGGGCAGGGGAAGGAAGTAGAGGATCTCGCACCACGGATTAAATGCTTCCACAAGGAAGTGACTCATGTTTGTTTACAGCTCATGGGAGAACTTGTGGAATACCCCAGCCCTATGACAAAATATAAGGAAAGGACTGTCATCCTTATCAATTAGAGGGAAGGAGCATCAGATTTCATCGAGAATAATTCATATTTGCCAAAGATATAATACTGAAAAGTACTAAAGAATCATCCCAATAACACACTATTAGCAGTTAGTTCATTATTTTCTTTCTGTGAGTATTACTTATGTAAAAGATTATTTTTCCCCGAAGATTACCTGGGATATTGTATTCAGAGTTTCTGATCACCATGTACCTTCTGTAATGAGAATTCCTGCCAAAGCAAAGAAACATACTATGTAGAGGGTCTTCAACATCTTATTAACCATTATTTTGGAAATATTAAAATAGTTTACAAGTTTTCGTTACTTCATTGCACAACTCTTAGACTGCTTTACAAGTATTTCATTGGGAACTTATATATATATGTGTGAGGGGTTAGTTTTATTTGTGTGTGTGTGTGTGTGTGTATGACTGATCTTTTCACTTTCTTGCTTAGATTACTTTAATATCAACCTAATGCTCTTGGGTTAAAGTTCATAAAATTTAACAATTTTTTCACACCCATCATAATCTGGTCCCTATACGTGTTTTATTCTTAGCCAATTCTCCCTCTTCCTTATTATGCTCTGATCACATTAACCTTCTCTTTGAATGTGCCAAACACCTTCCATCTCAAGATCCTCATGGTATTATCTACTCTTCTTAGCAATTCCTTTGTCCATAAATTTGCTCAGTCAACTTGTACTGAATATTTACTTTTCAGATTAAACCATTTGATATTCTTTCATTCAGAAGTTTTTCATCTTGACTCAATCCACCTTGCCTCAAAAGACATTTATATTCCTATATGTTGTTAAAAGAATGGAGATTTTTCCACTATTAAATGTCTTTACCTGTTTCATATTTACAATTTTTCTGTATTCAAACTCCATGCAAGTTAGGATATGATTACTGCTACATCTCTAACGTCTATCAGAGTGGACATTCCATAAATAATATTTTTATAAAGGAAAAAATAAAAATATTTAAGTTGCATATTAGTTTCTCTAATATATCACATACATTTCGTTCTTTTTTTTAACATCTTTATTGGAGTATAATTGCTTTACAATGGTGTGTTATTTCTGCTTTATAACAAAGTGAATCAGTTATACATATACATATGTTCCCATATCTCTTCTCTCTTGCGTCTCTCTCCCTCCCACCCTCCCTATCGTTCTTTAAATGTGAATCAAGTTAATGTACTGGGTTTTTTTTTCTCTCACATTTACAACATGAACATAATTTCCTCTCACCGATGTGTTTAGAAAGGTAAAACATGTCTTTGAAATATAAATAAGTAAAACAATCCTAACTGCCTTGTTTAGGCAATGTGTTTGGATGTATATACATACATACCAGTACAATACTCAGAGAGAAGAAGAGGAGGGGGAGAGGGAGGAGAAGCAGGAGGAGAAGGCAGCAAAGAAGACTCTTCTGATGATGAAGAAGCAGCATCCATTGCCAGGTGATATTATATCTGTGTACAATCAAAAGGACATTCAAATCAGAAAGGACTCAATTTCCTCAAGATTCAGGGCAGGAAGTAAGCTTACAATTGAATGCTCTCACTTGCAATATGTAGTATTCTGCCTACTTCCTTTGACTGTGGCCACAGGACAGACTTCTTTTGGATATCTAGCACTGACTGGACTCCCAGAATTGGCTCTCAGCCCTGGTCTATCTTGTTGGTCTGTGGAATACTCCTCTGAGAGATTTTATTTGGAAATGTAAGCACTCTAATGAGTATCACAGCACTAAGATTTTCAGGTATGACAACAATGTATGCAGTTATAAAACTGTACTTCCCAAAATCTTTCCTAGAGTAAGAAGGTAATTGCCAAACTTTCAAGTGTCTGGAATTTCTACTTGAAGTGGAAATGTGGAACATACTTGGGAACACTTGGGACTAGAACAAGAAGAACCATAGAAAACAATAAGAATGTAGAGTAAACCATTAAGTAACAGACTTGGGTTCAGATGGAGTCAGAGACCAAATATCGTGATAGAGCACTTTGTTAGGTTGAGTGTATTAGTTTTCTATTGCTGCCATAAAAATTACTGCTAATTCCATGTCTTAAAACAAGAGAAGTTTATTATCCCACAGTTCTATAGGTCAGAATACGGTAGGATCTCTTGGTTTCTCTGCTTAGAGTCTCACAAGACCAAAATCAAGGTATCAGCAGAGCCAGGTCCTGCTCTGGAGGATAATTCACTTTAGGTTTATTCAGACTGTTAGCTGAATCCAGATTCATGCAATTGTAGATCTTGCTCACTTGCTGGTTCTAGGCCTGTGGGTCATTCTCAGTTGCTAGAGGCTGCGTGCATTCCTTGGCACATGGCCTTCTTCATCTTCAAGCAACAATGGC
>NW_006798942.1:742531-748458 GCF_000442215.2 Lipotes vexillifer | reverse complement strand
ATTCCTGCTTCTTCTTCTACCACATCAGTCTGAATAGCTGGAGAAATGGTTGTACTTTTAATGGTCCATGCAATTAGATTTATACCAATCTGGTTAATCCAAGATAATTTTCCCCTCTCAAGGTCTGTGATCTTAATCACACCTATAAATTCCCTTTTGCCATGTAATCTAAATATATTCACAACTTCCAGGGAGTAGGGTGTGGCTATTTGGGGGAGGCCTTTATTAGCCTACATTGGACTAATAGAATTGGATAACCATACATTCATTCTTTTGAGATCAAGAGTGAAAAGAGGATCAGAAATGCAGTCAAAATAAACCATGAATTAGTTATGCTAAAACTGAAACAATTTTCTTTTACCAATACAAGTGTACCAAGATCAGATGCCCAGAGTTTTAGTGAAATGTTCTTGTTTAAACATATGGTTGAGAGATGTCCAAAAAATAAGATGTTTCTGAAAGACAAATGAATTACCAGAAAAAATCTAATCCTTCTTACTTTTCCTGGCCACAATTATTATATATGATATGATATAGTCAAATACTGGCCCTTAGTGCAGACATGTAGAATGTACATTCTGGAGCAACTTCCTTAATAATATTAAGGTTTATTAAGAACTAGAATAGATTTATGCTACTTATTTAAAGTGGCATGAGATAACTGAGTTACACTGGATTTTTTAAAACTTTTATTTCTCGATTTCTTTTTATCTCAGTGAAATGGCAATGGAGACATATTTACTTGATATATGTAGGGACTGTAGAATTTCATGCTGACTTTGCTCCAAGCATTAGCTCAAAAGGCACCTTAGAGTTCTTTAAGGGAAATTCTGACCTAATGAATCTCTCCTTAATGACAGATAACATGATAAAGCCATGAATTTTGCCAAATGCAGGGGTTGTTTCTGCTTGGCTTTTTGTGGTAAATCTGGTGTCCCTCATTACAAAAGGAGGTAGTAAATGAAGATTCTTTTTCAGTGCGTGCAACGTCCAACTACCTATAAATCCATTTTGGCACTGATATTGCTGTATTCTCCAGTTGTCTATTTTAGGGAGTTCATAAACACAGCTTAACTTGTTTATTAGAGTTCAAAAACCTGGCAAAGTACATCACTGCAGCTCTTTTTCATCTGCTGTGTTGACATGAAGATCAGTGACCCTTTTTGAATGATCGAAATCTTGACAGCTTAATTTCTATGTCATGAGTTGCTAAGGTAACACTATTTTTGTGAATTCCACTGTATAAATGCTTAAGAAATGTCTTCCATTTTTAGTATTGAAACTAATTTAATGTTAAAGTTAAAAGACTTATTTCTCGGTTCACTTTGCATTCACTGAGGAAACTCAATCTACTTGTTGCCTATTGCCCTCTTCCATGGAATATCTGATTCAACCTGGACAAAAAAGAGACTTAAAATACAATGACATTACCTGCAAAGGAAATAAGGTATCTTAAATAAGAAAATAAAGCAATATCTTTTTATTAGCTGGATTCAGCTTTTGAGACGAGCTGACAAAAGTACAGTTTACAAGGCTACCTTTAGATTTGAGAGTTTACATTTTTATATTCAGAGTGTGGTATAGCTCTCAATTTATATTTGCATATACTCAAATCATTTCCAGAGAAAACAGATTTTTCAGTGCTGTTTAACAAATTACCACAAACTTAACTACTTAGCACCCATTTATTATCTCATAGTTTCTATAGGTCAGAAATCCACACATGGCTGAATTGAGCTCTCCACTCAGGGTCTCACGAGGCTGAAAGCAAGGTGTCATCTGAGTAACCTTCTTTTCTGGAGCTCATGGTCCTCTTTTAAATTCAAATTATTTTTGGCAGAATCCCACTTGTTGTGCTTGTTTAACCATTCTCCTGCTGTCTGTTGGACAGGAACCACTTTCAGCTCCAAGAGGCCACCTACACTTCTTAGTCACTTGCCCCCTACACAGGCCATCTCAACTGCCAATGCCTGACTTCAGAAATGGCCCACTTGATCAAATCAAGCTCAGTGGGATCATCTCCTTTGATTAAATCAAAGTCCACAGGATCACAGGAGTGATATCTCCATATTCACAGGTTCTGCCAGAACTCAGGAAGATGGGGTTATACAAGGTTTATACAGCAGAGGGCAGGAATCATGGGGGGCATCTTAAGATCCTCTCTACCAAAAGTAGATTGTGTACTTTCAAATACAGAGTATTGCTATTCATAAGCTAAATAATTCCAAGCCCATTCTGGTGGTTGGTTGAAGCCATTTTAAAAGATAAAATCCTGAAATTTTTGCATTTACAAAAGTCCTTATTGTGATTTCCTATTGTGAGTCTTTATATTCATAAAATAGAAAATAATATTCTGGCACAAATGTCTGCTTATTAGCTAATAATATAGACAGATTATTGAACTTTCAAAATTGCGTATTAATATTTAAATAACTGTAATAGTGACATCTTTACAACTATATAATATATATAAAATAATTTGGTACATTTAAAAGAATTACTTCATACAATTCTAGACTTTCAAAATATAAAAAGTTCTAAGAAAAATTTCAATTTCCAGGAAAACATTTGAATTCCTAAAAAGCATATATCATATGAAACAGAAATATAAAATAAGTACACAGCTTGAGAAATATACACTAAGTACAAGCCATTTCAAGAATTTGATAGAAATTAGATGCCTTGCTGGAGAAGAAAAATTGGTTAGACATGTTAATCCAGGGAGATTTATGAGATGACAGTAAACATCATATGAGAAATTAATCACCTGTTACAAGCAGTCAGCAGCATTATCCTGAAGATTCAGAATAGAATTATGTCACATATCAAATCTGCAAGTAAGTTACCCATCAATTCAAAGTATTCAAATGGACTGCAAAGCCAATTGTAAAAAATATTAAAATAAACAACAACAACACAAATATCTCTACCAATCTCTCCTATATAGGAAAAGGAAGGAAATGTCTTTGGTCAAAATATGATGGAAACTACAATATCACATAAATGAAACCAATAATATATAAATAATTTTACATAAAGCATATAAATATATTTCTTAAAACTGTAAAAATGTATGTAGATAGTGAGGAATCCATAGAAGAATTAAAGAAATTTGTAGATTATTATGTTGCTAAAATCCAGCATCTAGATATTGAAAACTGAATTTCTTTTCTACTGTTTCAAAGATTTTTCTTCTCCTGTGTTCTAATATTTTCAAATATAATTGCTGTCTACTTAATCATAGTCAATACAACATTCTACCTCCACCATTAGAACACATCAAAGTATCTTGATTTCCGTTCACAAAAATGTCTTGAATCTATTTTTGTCTTCTGTGTTCACTGTAATTTTCCATTGGTTCTTTACAAATTATGGGCATCAGATAAAACTATTGAAAATTTTAATATATACACAATCAGTTCCCTCATCTTAAAATTCTGTTTCAGAAAGTGTGGATTGGAGCCCAAACATCTATCTTTTCTAAAAGCTTCAGATGTTATACTAATGAGGCTTTTTGGTGAAAACTATTATTGGTTTTCTGGCTTTCACTATTGATATATAGTCCTAAATGGCTTTCTTTTTAATAATTTATTTCCTCATTACCCATACATCATCTATAAGTTTCTCAGAATACCCAACCTTAAAAATCATTGTCATATTAATTCTCCATTTGCACATTTCTATATTACCCCATCCTTAGATGATAAAGCTAGAACTCGTAAGTATGGTGCCTAGATTTATCAAAATGTATTCTTGCTGGTCTCATCTTGCACCAATTATAGGCTTTCTTCCAGTAGTATTGAATTCTCATTACTTACTGGCATGATATACATTTTCACACTCCTGTGACTTTTTTCATACATTTGTATAAGTTATTCCTATTCCCAAAATATTATCTGCCACTTTTTCTGTCCATGAAAATTTCTATTCATCCTTTAAGAGGTGGCTTATGTGTTATCTCCTCCATGAAATCTTACCTTACTTGTCCTTAATTAGTTTATTACCTCTCTGTGGTGCCCCAAGTTTTCTTCGTCTTTTAATTAAGTATATATATTATAACAAGTTTGTCTTACACCAAACTTCCACTTATTCAAAAATAGAAGCCATGTCTTTTACATCTTTGTGCTAGCCATGCTCCATATAATTTCATACAGATCAAGACACACAAGACTTTCCTCAATACATATTTGTTTGATGGATAATGAATCAATAAATAAATGTGCATGTTTGTATCATTGGGAAGAATCTATTTCTTTTCACTGAATTTTTCCACGTATATTTCAATAGAGTTGAAATGATGACAATAAAATTATGATAATTTGATTAAGTATAAAAAATACTATTTGTCCCTAAATTAGTCGTGGAAGTATATGTGTGGACCTTTATCAATTTGTCTGAAGTGATAAATATGAAAAGCCCTAATGTAAAGTAAAAAAGTGACCAGGCCATGTACTTTGACTTAAACGTATCATTTTAATTCACCTCTACATTTTTTTCAGGAGCATGGCTGGGTTGAGAGAGAAAGCTGAGATACCAAGTATCAGAGTAGCTGATTAAAGCATCAGGCCAAAAACGAAAGAGGTAAGCCTTCAATCACTTACTGTAACACTGTAAGCAAGAGGCTAAAACCCAAGAAACAACCAACTCCCACTCTTCCATGTTCCCCCATGGAACAGCACACAAGTAGAGGGTCAGGTAGATCAGCACAGATGTGGAGGTCCTCTTACTATTGAGGGAGCTCCAATCAAAAGGAGGTGAGAGTTTTATGGACCCTGGGGTTGGGGTGAGGGCAAGGAGGAAGGGCTAGGAATGGCAACTACTGAGTAGTGAGTCAGAGTGGAAAAAGTTGTCCTCAATGTTTTCCCTCCTCCCTCTCTGCAAAGGAGGAGACCTCAGCAGAGGCTCCTGGAAGACCTCTGACCAAGGCCTCAGATAAAAGGAATGAAGGAATGAATATGAGCTAAAAATTCAAATATGCAAAACAGCAAGACCTGCCAGGGGTCCCTGACTGCAGTATATTTGGTGTGCCCTGGCTGGTGAGAAAGGGCAGCTTTCCCTCATGAGGCCTGCCAGGTAAAGCCTTTGTGATCTCCTATAATCTGAGCTAAAAAATCACATAATATTTTGGCCTGGAGCTGGACTCCTCACATTTGACAGGAAATTAAGTGACAAATACATGCATTTGGTAGGAAATAAAAAGCAGCAAAAAGTATTTAGCAGCAAATTCATGTTTCATATGATAAATATGATCTTCCATTAATTAATTATGCCCATTTGCATCATAACTTACATAAATCTCCAGCTGGTGGAAATCTAGAGGGGACTGAGGAATGAAGCAGAATCATTGCATGAGAAAAATGCTGTCCAGTAGGATACTTGACCAGAACCAGAAATCAGCACAATGACCAAATAAAAAATAAACCTGACTACCTTACTTGTGAAGGATGTTATAGGTTTGTAACATCATACAACAAATATTAAAAGGAGATTTCCTATGTGTCAGAGACACAGTCTCTGATTTCACAGACTGTAAACGAAACCCCGTTAGGACAAAAAATTTTGTAGGCTAGGAGTATTGCAAAACTGAGTTGCATTCTTAGGTAAAAAAAAGGTGTAGTACAGAAAACAGAAATCTGAGATCCCTGTACTTTGAGAGACAAACATTCTTCAAATTAACGTAAAATTACACCATTAGTGATGATTAATTTTGTGGCTAGGCCATGGAACCCAGATAGTTGGTCACAAGTCAATCTAGATGTCAGTCTAAAACACTGTGAAGGTGTTTTTTAGATGAGATGAACTTTAAATCAGTAGGCTTTGAGTAAAGCAGAGGCTCCTCCATAATGTGGATGGGCCTCCTCCTGAAAGCTGAAGGCCTTTCAGAGAAAAGTCTGAGGTTCTCTGATGAAGAAGGAATTCTGCCTCCA
>NW_006798942.1:742305-742521 GCF_000442215.2 Lipotes vexillifer | reverse complement strand
TTCCACCATCCGCTCTTCCCTGAGTCTCCCACCTGTTGACTCTACCCTGTAAAACTCACACTTGCCAGCTTCCTCTGCCTCTTCCACACAAACCCCCAAAATTTCTTAACTTCTTTCTTTCTCCCTCTCTCATCCTATTGATTCTGTTTCTCTGGAAAACCATAATTAATACACCATCTAGTCTTTAATTTTTTTTCCCTGAAAATTATTGGCCAT
>NW_006798942.1:707412-742295 GCF_000442215.2 Lipotes vexillifer | reverse complement strand
TCCCTTCAATCAAATTATTTGCTCTGCCCATGACATTTAAGAATATGTTACACTGGCCATTGTTTGATCTATTACTTAAATGAGTTTTATCTTTCTAAACTTCTTCTAACCTCTTTTTGTTTAGCCATTTCTCAAAAAAGATAAACGTTTTTTTATAAATAGGTGTTTCATAATGCTTCTTACAATGCTCAACAAATAACTTTATATGTAAAAAGCATTCAATATGTCAATTATAATTCAATTTGATAGCAGTTTAGGGGTAATTTTGCCTCTATTCATTTTTCTGATGAACCATGGTGTGCCATTTGGCTGCCATATACAGTTGTGTAGGGCCTTATTTATGTGCCTTATATGATGGCCCTTGTAAACAGAAATGATAAATTAAAAAAAAAAGAAAAAAACAGGCTCGGAATGGACTCATGACCCATCCACCTTGACCAATATATATATGTGTATATACTTAAAGTGCACCCAATTCAGAAATGAGACAGTGTCTTCCAGAGGAATTCTAGATTTAATAACATTAGCTTGTAAAAGAGCAAGTTATCATAACTGGCTGTTTTGGGTTACAATTGCCCTGATTTTAATAGAAGGAAAACAACTCTATAGATTTAACTACTTTTTTTGCCTATATCTTTATGGGGATCCATTTCATCATGTATTTCATAGACATACAATCAATTAATGGGACCACTGATCCTCTAGGAGTTACATAATTCAATTATAACAAATTAAAATTCAATATTTATTGATCCTAATATTGGTTATTCCTGAATAACAACTTTAGAAAAGTTTATAAAGTACTTGAAAATTTTTACCTCATTCAATATGGAAAATGAAATAATGGCCTACATATTTTCTATTAAAACTTTAAAATGATTCTTATAATATTTTTCTTCCTTCATAGAGTTTATAATATTTTCATGGGCCATTAGACTTCTAGGTACTTGTTGAACATGTAAAAAATCCCAATGAAAACAAAAGAATTTATAGACCTATATTGTATTTAAATTATTTTAAATTTAACTCACTTATAAAAAATATAGATTTGCATGTTAAAACACAATCTAAAACCCAATTTATATCTTATTATATTATACACTATATGTTAATATAAAAATAATTATCTTGGTTTACTCTCATGTACTTTAGTTTTTCAGGAGTATTTAAAATATTGAGCAAAATTTATATATGCATATGACTGACCATGCCCAGAAGAAGATATATCAGCCTTGTACTAAAAAGCCCTAGGTGGCTTCTATCAGAATAGAATTAATGTAAAGTAAGTTTTCTTGCATATTCATTTTTTGATAAGAGTAACAACCTTCTTAACAGAATTAGGTAGGTTCCCTTTCTTTTGAGATCCAAGTGTTGCCAAAAACAGCTTATTTGTATTTAAAAAGAGAGACTATAGAGTTTTCAACACACATTCATGGAAAATATATATTTAAGAAATACTGTTCTGGGCACTTCCATGGTGGTCCATCAGTTAAGATTCCATGCTTCCACTGCAGGGGGCATGGCTTCAATCCCTGGTTGGAGAGCTAAGATCCCACATTCCTTGAGGCGTGGCCAAAAAAAAAAAAAAAGAAGTACTGTTTTGAACATATAAATGTATTGCTTAAAATCATGTGCATCATTTATTATCAAATATTTTGTCATGTATACTGAATCTTCTTTCTTAGACTCACAAATATTTAAGATAAATGCCAAATAGAACTGTATTTAAAATAGTTTTTATTTACAGCAATTTATTTTCTTCTACATATTGTCAGTAGGAAATAAGCTCTCCAAAGAGTAAATTTAATACAATTATTAAAGGCAGAATCACATTATCACATTTGAGCATTGGTTGGGCGAATCTGACTTTCTCATTGTTTTGTTTTCAGCAAATTAAGCTCAGAGACTGAGATTGTCTTTGCCAATAATTTATTTAACACAAGTTCACTGTGGAAATTATAATTTGTAACAATATTTCACGAGCCAATAGCAAACAAAATAATGTCTCTTAATAAGACAATAAGGAAATAACATACTCCAAAACAATGATAAATTAATTACACTATTGTTCCAGGAAAAAGGGGAGATTAAAGAAATAAAGTCTGAATTTATTTGAGACTTACCTTTCCATGAGTTGATTCTTGGAAGAGTTGGTTTAACCAACCAAGAGCTGCTGTCCAGCTGCCAGTGCAAATCCAAAGCCCCTTGTCACTAGAGCACAATGCTAGTTGAAGGAACGCACTGGTATTGGCAGGCAAGACCATCTCTTTCAGGAGCTTTTTGCATGGTTTTCATCCCTGCCAGCAGAGCAGCCTTGCCACAGCAGGAGCTAATGTCCCAAGGTCTTTGGAGAGCTATTTAGATCAGCAAAGAGCAGCCTTGCCCACACAGAAAGCTCTCAGAAAACCCTCACAACTTCTTGGTATTTTACGTTTAAATGTTCATTACATCCTAGTCTCTCCTCTGTATGTTCATATCCATAAGCACTCAGTCACACAACAATTTTGATGAATCATACTGACACGGCCTCCCCAATGTAAACAAATTTATCCTTCGGTTAAAACAACTTCACTTAAGCCATAAGTCGATTTGAAATCATGAGAAACCTATACACACACCCTTTTCCTTTTTTCCTGATGTGATTTGAAAAACACTCAAAGAAGCTTCTGCTGACAACTGCCAGGATCACATGTAACTGGATTGAAAGGGGTCTTCCAGATCAATGATTCTAAGTCTGGCTGGCAGACTTACATTTCATGGAATCATAAGAGAGTACTGAAGTAGCTTCAAACTCGTGTAAGCTGAAACTGTGCCTACAGGACATTCTTAGCCATGGCAAATGTTTCCAAAACCTCTTCTCTAACAAAAAGAAAAAAGAAAGCACAGATTGAAGTGTAGAAAAGGATATTTTACAATGGAAAATTTGAAAAGAGCTAAGGAAGAAAAAGAAAAGGGAACCAGGTACAATTTCACAAAAATCAATCACATACAAACAGTGTAAAGTTATATGAATTTAGCATATCATTAGTTCCTTTAGTTTTTCCATTTCTCATCATAGCCTCTCTGACATAATAAAAATCTTTCTGATTGTTTTTAAAACTATTGCCCTAGTTTTTCTAATCCTATAGAAGTCCCCAACAAAAATACCATTTTAGTCACATAGAGTACAGTCAACTAGATCCATACTTAGATTCCAAAGCACACAAAAATTAATGAAGCATTCTTTTTTTTGTATTCTGTTATACCTCATTATTATCCCTTATTTACTGTGAACATATTTCTAATTGTTTACATGTCTGTGTTTGTTTACTTTACAATTAGCCTATATATCCCTAGTGCAGAATAATATTACTTGTACTTAGTAACTTACCAGTATATTTTTGTTGAGTAAAGATTTCTCTAGCAAATCTAGGATATTGCCAAAAGTTACTGTTCTGTTTTATCTGTTTTGCTCTATTTGTATCCAAATAAACATTAGGGAACCATTTAGATGATATGGAAGTTCTGCCTTCCAAACAAATAACTGTCTTTTTTGTTTTCAGACATAGTATGGAAAACTTAGAGGAAGGAACACAGGAAAAAACCCCAAACCCTAAATAACTGTATAATATAAGGTTGGAAGTTGTTTTTGTTTTGTTTTGTTTTACATAAGATCCTTGAAAAGTGAGGGGAAATCTATTGCCTTTTCCCATTGTGTACATTGACCTTGGTGCAGCAAGAAATGATCATTCCAAAATTAGCGTCTCTTTGGAGTTACTCACAGTTCACTTTTATGCAAGTGAAAAGGATGCAAAGACATATTTTACTGAAGCAGACCTGCAGCTAAATGACTCGATTTTCACTTCAGTTGTGTGTCTTTGAGATAATCCATGTTTTATAATTTAACAATTCTTATATTTAGAATAACTTGAAAAACAGTGTCTACTTTGGAAGTGACAAAAACTGCTTCAGGGTTTTGCTTTTAAAAACAATAGAAATAAGTGAATAAATTCAATGGAGTTTTTTGTTTTTTTTTTCCTGATCAAAATGCTAAGCCCAAACACATTCAGTATGATTAATTTCTCAATTTGGAAATTCCAATCCAATTAAACTAAAATAATATTAATAATAATAAAAAAATAAGGCAGCAGATAAGTATGTGATGTCTATGATCTTTTAATTTATAACATATAACAGATTATAAAATATAAAATTTTGAGGACCACGTTATCAGTTATGGTCTTGGCAGAAACTAGAGAGCCTACTCAAATTGGGTAATTTGAGAAGAATTTTATAAAGCTATTATTATCAAGGGTTTAGAGAGAATGCTGGGAAACTTCAAGACAGTTTAGTAGTGCTTTGTGGCTGTTGTTAGTGGGCAGACACAATTATCACTCTTTCAATTCCTAGGACTTCAGACAATGGAAAAAATGAAGGTAAGAGACGTACATATTCATTTATGTACAATAGAAAACAGTGTATAGTGATTTAATACTGTAAATTAAAACAAATGTTCAACAATAGAACATATGTTAAATAACTCATGTATATATTTGCACAATATAAAATATTAATGCTCAAATATTTTTCATAAAAAGACATCGTGAAAAACTGACTTTAATATCTTAAAAAAGGGAATACATTGTTAGAGTTCTATTAAGGTAAATTTATTGTACAAAACTACATTAACTTAAACTTTAAAATTTGATGAATTTTAATATATGCTTCTTTACACACTATGAAAACACCATGAAGATAATACTTTCTCAGGCCCCATTGTAATATATGCATTTTATTACCGTGGCCTAGCACAAACTGTATTTTAGATTAGTTTGCATTTTCCGGATTTGTTATAAAATGGAATCATAAGGTGTATACTCTTTTTTATATTTTTTCACACATCATATATTTCACAACAAAGAGGAAAAATAAATAACACAATGAAGTGTTAGTACAATAATACTATCAGACTAAATAGAATTTAAGGTAAGAGTAGTAATAAGGACAGTATATTTTACATTTTTAAAGAATCATTAAAATAATGAAAAATAATTTACTTCAATGTATGCAACGTGTCCCAAATCATAAAGCAAAATTTAAGTTTTAAATAAAAATATGAATTTGCAGTCAGAAGAGTTTAATACGACTATCCCAAATTTTATATTTGCTCTGATTCAGTCTGAAAAATAAATTAGAATATAGAAGTCTTAAACTTTTGTTATTTTTGCAAAAGAGCAAAAATTGACAATTTATGATTCAATATATCTTCCTTTTAATACATAGAAAGTTTTCTACCCAAAGTATAAAGAATGCACATTTGCTTAAATACCCAAGTAATATTTACAAAATAATGACCACACCAATAGTAAATTCTCAATGTATCCAAATAACCATTTATTTATATGAAAATTCAATACCTTAAATAAAATAGTAAAATTATTTAAAATTAAAACCTATGTTTGGATTCTAAAAAGCACATTCTTAAATAACATGTATTAAAATGATAATCATAAAAATAAATATTTATAATCAAGAAACAAAGGCATTATTGTTTATATAAATGGATATTTAAAGAAAATATATATTACTAGATGTAGTTATTAATAAATTAGGAAGACTTCAAGCAAATGAAGTGACTTATAAGATAGGAAATTTACTTTAATTTAAAAAAATGAAATAGAAACGATGACAGAAGAAATTAGGAATATAAAACACAAAGCGAAGTGATAATTATAACATACTTAATAATAGACAAACATATACAAAGCATTGTCAACAGTTATGAGATATGAAGAAACATTGTTTGTAATGAAAAGGGGAATACTTATAGTAAGACTAAAAAGTTATAGGAAAATATACTCACAACATTACAAATATACAATATGAACATTTATTAAATGACTATTTTCCTAGAAAATAATTCATGATTAAGTTTACTCAAGAAATATTTTAAGATGTAAACACATCAATTACAATTTTGAAGAGTGAATGAGTGTATAATAAGACACTAGATAATTTTACAAAGCATTTTATAAAATAGTTTGTCTTATACAACTCTTGCACAATATAAAATATTGATAATTCTACCCAAAACAATTTATATTTTTTATATGAATTGGCTATCAAAGGTGATATACAATCAATAAAAGTTATACATGATTCACATGAACATATAGATCCAATAATTCTAAATAAAAGTAACTGCAAATATGATATAGCAGTTCATTTAATGAATGAAATTAAGTAATATGAAGTTCAGTTAGCAATGAAATACTTATGAATGTATCCAACTTGGCACTAAACATTAAAGAGGAAACTAATGCTCTTCATAGGTGCAGAACAAAATGCTAATACAAATTAACTTGGGGGGAACTTTCAAGATGGTGGAGGAGTAACACATGGAGAGCACCTTCCTCCCACAAAATACATCAAAAATACATCTATATGTGGAACAACTCCTACAGAACACCTACTGAATGCTGGCAGAAGACCTCAGACTTCCTAAAAGGCAAGAAAATCCCCACGTACCTGGGTAGGGCAAAAGAAAAAAGAAAAAACAGAAACAAAAGAATAAGGATGGAACTTGTACCTGTGGGAGGGAGCTGTAAAGGAGGAAAAGTTTCCACACACTTGGAAGCCCCTTCACTGTCAGAGACAGGGGGTGAGTGGGGGGAAGCCTCAGAGCCACAGAGGAGAGCGCAGCAACAGGGGTGCAGAAGGCAAAGTGGAGAGATTCCCACACAGAGGGTTGGTGCTGACCAGCACTCACCAGCCCAAGAGGCTCGTCTGCTCACCCGCCGGGGCAGGCAGGGCTGGGAGCTGAGGCTTGGGCTTCAGAAGTCAGATTCCAGGGAGAGCTGAGGTTGGGGCTGTGTGAACACAGCCTGAAAAGGGCTAGTGCACCATAGCTAGCAGGGAAAGAGTCCGGGAAAATGTCTGGACCTGCCTAAGAGGCAAGACACCATTGTTTCAGGGTGCACAAAGAGAGGGGATTCCTTCCCAGTCTGCCCATAGAAGGCAGAGCACTACCTAAATGAGCTCCAGAGATTGGAGTGAGCCACAGCTATAAGCTCAGACCCCAGAGACAGGCATGAAACACTAAGGCTGCTACTGCAGTGACAAAGAATCCTGTGTGCAAGCACACGTCACTAGCCACACAGCCCCCCACCCCCAGGGCCCTGTGCAGCACACCACTGCCAGGGTCCTGTGATCTAAGGACAAGTTCCCCAGTAGAACACATGGTGCACCTCAGGCTGTTGCAACATCAGGTTGGCCTCTGCCACCACAGGCTCGCCCTGCATTCCAATTAAAATTACAGTACCCCTCCTCTCCCTGGCCTGAATGAGCATGAGCCCCCTAATCAGTCACTGCTTTAACCCCATCCTGTCTGGGCGGGAACAGATGCCTGAGGATGACCTACACGCAGAGGTGGGTTAAAAACCAAAGCTGAACCCAGGAGCTGTGTGAACAAAGGATAGAAAGGGAAATTTCTCCCTTCAGCCAAGAGCAGCAGATTAAATTCAAACAATCAACTTGATGTACCCTGCCACTGTGGAATACCTGAAAAGACAATGATTCATCTCAACATTGGGGCAGTGAATTTTGGGAGCAACTGTAGACTTAGGGTGTGCTGTCTGCAACTGATTTGTTTCTGATTTATATGTTTATATTAGTTTAGTGTTTAGTGCTTGTTATCATTGGTAGATTTGTTTATTGGTTTAGTTGCTCTCTCCTTTTTTAAAATTATTTATTTTAATATTTTTTTCTTTTTATTAATTTATTATTATTTGTTTGTTTTAATACATTTTCTTCTGAGCCATGTGGCTGGCAGGTTCTTGGTGCTCTGGCCTGGTGTCAGGCCTGAACCTCTGAGGTGGGAGAGCCGAGTTCAGGACACTGCATCACCAGAGACCTTCCGGACTCATGTAATATCAATTGGCAAGAGCTCTCCCAGAGACCTCCACCTCAAAACTAAGACCCAGCTCCACTCAACCACCAGTAAATTCCAGTGCTGGATGCCCCATGCCAAACAACTAGCAAGACAGGAACACAACCCCACCCATTAACAGAGAGGCTGCCTAAAATTATACTAAGTTCACAGACACCCCAAAAGACACCACCAGAGGCAGCCCTGCCCACAAGTTAGACAAGATCCAGCCCCAACCCCAGAACACAGGCACTGGTCACCTCCACCAGGAAGCCTACACAAGCCACTGAACCAACCTCACCCACTGGGGACAGACACCAAAAATAATGGGAACTACGAACCTGCAACCTGCAGAAAGGAGACCCCAAACACAGTAAATTAAACAAAAGGAGAAGACAGAGAAATATGCAGATGAAGGAGCAAGGTAAAAACCCACCAGACCAAACAAATGAAGAGGAACTAGGCAGTGTACCTGAAAAAGAATTCACAGTATTGATAGGAGAGATGATCCAAAATCTTTAATAGAATGGAGAAAATACAAGAAGTGATTAACAAGGACCTAGAAGAACTAAAGAGCAAACAAACAATGATGCACAACACAATAAATGAAATCAAAAATTCTCTAGAACAAATAAATAGAGAATAACTGAGGCAGGAGAATGGAAAAGTGACCTGGAAGATAGAATAGTGGAAATAACTACAACAGAGCAGAATAAAGAAAAAAGAATGAAAAGAATTGAGGACAGTCTCAGAGACCTCTGGGACAATATTAAATGCAACAGCATTCGAATTAAAGAGGTTACAGAAGAAGAAGAGAAAAAGAAAGGGTCTGAGAATATATTTGAAGATATTATAGTTGAAAACTTCCCTAACATGGGAAAGGACATAGTCACTCATGTCCAGGTAGCACAGAGAATCCCATGCAGGATAAACCCTAGGAAAAACACACCAAGACACATATTAATTAAACTATCAAAAATTAAATACAAAGAAAAATATTAATAGCAGCAAGGGAAAATCAACAAATAACATGCAAGAGAATCTCCATAAGATTAACAGCTGGTCTTTCAGCATAAACTCTACAAACCAGAAGGGAGGGGCAGGACATATTTAAAGTGATGAAAGGGAAAAACCTACAACAAAGATTACCCTACCCATAAGGATCTCATTCAGATTCAATGGAGAAATTAAAACCTTTACAGAGAAGCAAAAGCTAAAATTCAGCACCACCAAACCAGCATTACAACAAATGCTAAAGGAACTTCTCCAGGTAGGATACACAAGAGAAGGAAAAGACCTACAATAACAAACCCAGAACAATTAAGAAAATGGTAATAGGAACATACATATTGATAATTACCTTCAATGTAAATGGACAATAATGGAAATCAAAAGAAAGCTGGAGTAGCAATTCTCATATCAGACAAAATAGACTTTAAAATAAAGATTACCAAAAGAGACAAGGAAGGACACTAGATAATGATCAAGTGATCAATCCAAGAAGAAAATATGACAATTCTAAATATTTATGGACCCAACATAGGAGCACCTCAATACATAATGCAAATGCTAAGAGCCATAAAAGTGGAAATGGACAGAAACACAATAATAGTAGGGGACTTTAACACCCCACTTTCACCAATGGACAGATCATCTACAATGAAAATAAATAAGGAAACAGCTTTAAATGACACATTAGACAAAATAGACTTAATAGATATTTATAGGACATTCCTTCCAAAAACAACAGAATACCCTTTCTTCTCAAGTCCTCATGGAACGTTTTCCAAGAAAGAACATATCTTGGATCACAAATTGAGCTTTGGTAAATTTAAGAAAATTGAAAACGTATCAAGTGTCTTTTCTGACCACAATGCTATGAGACTAGATATCAATTACAGGAAATAAACTGTAAAAAATAAAACACATTGAGGCTAAACCATACACTACTAAATGACCAAGAGATCACTGAAGAAGTCAGAGGAAATCAAAAAATACCTAGAAACAATCGACAATGAAAACACAACGGCCCAAAACCTAGGGGATCCAGCCAAAGTAGCTCTAGGAGGGAAGTTTATAGCAATACAATCCTACCTCACAAAACAATAAACATTTCAAATAAAAAGCCTAGCATCACAACTAAAGCAGTTACAGAAATAAGAACAAAAATAACCCAGAGTTAGAGTAGGAAAGAAAACATAAACATCAGATCAGAAATAAATGAAAAAGAAATGAAGAAAACAATAACAAATATCAATAAAACTAAAATCTGGTTCTTTGAGAAGATAAACAAAATTGATAAACCATTAGCCAGACTCATCAAGAAGAAAAGGGAGACTCAAATCAAAAGAATTAGAAATAAAAATGAGAAGTAACAACTGACACTACAGAAATACAAAAGATCATGAGAGATTAGTACAAGCAACTATATGCCAATAAAATGGACAACCTGCAAGAAATGGACAAATTCTTAGAAATGAACAACCTTCTGAGACTGAACCAGGAAGAAATAGAAAATATAAACAGACCAATCACAAACACTGAAATTGAAACTGTAATTAAAAATCTTCCAACAAAAAGAAAGCCAAGAACCAGATGGCTTCCCAGGCAAATTCTATCAAACATTTAGAGAAGAGCTAACACCTATCTTTCTGAAACTCTTCCAAAATATAGCAGAGGGAGGAGCACTCCCAAACTCATTCTTCAAGACCACCATCACCGTGATACAAAAACCAGACAATGATGTCACAAAAAACGAAAACTACAGGCCAATACCTCTAATAAACATAGATGAAAAAATCCTCAACAAAACACTATCAACAGAATCCAGCAGCACATTAAAATGATCATACACCATGATCAAGTGGGGTTTATCCCAGGAATGCAAGGATTCTTCAATATACGTAAATCAAACAATATGATACACCATATTAATAAACTGAAGGATAAAAACCATATGATAATCTCAATAGATGCAGAAAAATCTTTCAACAAAATTCAACACCCATTTATGATAAAAACTCACCAGAAAGTAGGCATAAAGGGAATCTACCTCAACATAATAAAGGCCATATATGACAGAGCCATAGCCAACATTGTTCTCAATGGTGAAAAACTGAAACTACTTCCTCTAAGATTAGGAACAAGACAAGTTTGTCCACTCTCACCACTATTATTCAACATACTTTGGGAAGTTTTAGCCACAGGAATCAGAGAAGAAAAGGAAATAAAAGGATTCCAAATTGGAAAAGAAGAAGTAAAACTGTCACTGTTTGCAGATGACATGAGATTATACATAGAGAATCCTAAAGATGCTACCAGAAAACTACTAGAGCTAATCAATGAATTTGGTAGAGTAGTAGGATACAAAATTAATGGACAGAAATCTCTTGCATTCCTATACATTAATGATGAAAAACCTGAAAGATAAATTAAGGAAACACTCCCATTTACCATTGCAACAAAAAGAATGAAATACCTAGGAATAAACCTTGCTAAGGGGACAAAAGACCTGTATGCAGAAAACTGTAAGACACTGATGAAAGAAATTAAAGATATTACAAACAGATGGAGAGATATACCATGTCCTTGGATTGGAAGAATCAACATTGTGAAAATGACTATACTACCCATGCAATCTACAGATTCAGTGCAATCCCTATCAAACTACCAATGACATTTTTCATAGAACTAGAACAAAAAATGGCACAATTTGTATGGAAACACACAGGACCCCAAATAGCCAAAACAATCTTGAGAAAGTAACATGTAGCTGGAGCAATCAGGCTCCCTGACTTCAGACTATACTACAAAGCTACAGTAATCAAGACAGTATGGTACTGGCACAAAAACAGAAATATAGATCAATGGAACAGGATAGAAAGCCCAGAGATAAACCCACTCACCTATGCTCACTTTATCTTTGATAAAGGAGGTGAGAATATACAGTGGAGAAAGACAGCCTCTTCAGTTAGTGTTTCTGGGAAAACAGGACAGCTACATGTTAAAGAATGAAATTAGAATACTTCTTATCACCATACCATACACATACACAAAAACAAACTCAAAATGTATTAAAGATCTGAATGTAAGGCCAGAAACTGTAAAACTCTTGGAGGGAATCATAGGCAGAACACTCTATGACATAAATCACAGCAAGGTCTTTTTTGACCCACCTCCTAGAGAAATGGAAATAAAACCAAAAATAAACAAATGGGAGTTAATGTAGCTTAAAAGCTGTTGCACAGCAAAGGAAACCATAATCAAGATGAAAAGACAACCCTCCAAATGAGAGAAAATAGTTGCAAACGAATCAACTGATAAAGGATTAATCTCCAAAATATACAGGCAGCTAATTTAGCTCAATATCAGAAAAAACAAACAACCCAATCCAAAAATGGGCAGAAGACCTAAATAGACATTTCTCCAAAGAAGATATACAGATGGCCAACAAACAAATGAAAGGATGCCCAACATCACTAATCATTAGAGAAATGCAAATCAAAACTACAATGAGGTATCACCTCACACCAGTCAGAATGACCATCATCAAAATATCTACAAACAAAAAATGCTGGAGAGGGTGTAGAGTAAATGGAACCCTCTTGCACTGTTGGTAGGAATGTAAATTGATATAGCCATTATGGGGAACAGTATGGAGGTTCCTTAAAAAACTAAAAATAGAACTGCCATATGACCCAGCAATCCTACTACTGGGCAATACCCTGAGAAAACCATAATTCAAAAAGAGTCATGTACCACAATGTTCATTGCAGCACTATTTACAATAGCCAGGATATGGAAGCAACCTAAGTTCATCGGATGAATGGATAAAGAAGATGTGGCACATATATACAATGGAATATTACTCAGCCATAAAAATTGAGTTATTTGTAGTGAGGTGGATGGACTTAGAGTCTGTCATACAGAGTGAAATAAGTCAGTAAGAGCAAAACAAATACTGTATGCCAATATGGAATCTAAAAAAAATGCTTCTGATGAAACTAGGGAGAGTATAATAATAAAGACGCAGATCTTGATAATGGACTTGAGGACAGAGGGAAGTGGAAGGGGAGGCTGCGACGAAGTGAGAGAGTAGCACTGACATATATACACTACCAAATATAAAATAGATAGCTAGTGGGAAACAGCTGCATAGCACAGGGAGATTAGCTCTGTGTTTTGTGACCACCTAGAGGGGTGGGATAGGGAGGGTGGGAGGGAGACACAAGAGAGAAAGGATGTGGATATATATATCCACATATAGCTATATATATATATAGTTGATTCACTTTGTTATACACTTTGTTATGCAGCAGAAACTAACATAACAGTGTTAAGCAATTATACTACAATAAAGATGTCAAAGAGTATAAAAAATAAAAATAAATTCGATGAAAAAGTAAAATAAATAAAAATTAACTTGTATTCATGAAGGGGAGCATATTTAAATGTAATTGGTCATCTGGAAATTTTCTTATATAATAAAATAATCAAAAAATTCTACAGTATTATACTTGACAGAACAATTATAGTCATATATTTTTAGTGTTAAGAATCGTAGTAGTTCACTTGCTATCAATCCTTGTATTCAAAAGTACAGTGATTGTCTGAGTCAATGCAATAAGAAAAGGAAAAAAATAATTAAAGATAGTGCCTGGGGAAGAAGTAAATAAAAGTGTTATTCTTTGCTGATCATATGGTAATCTACAGAGAACAGATTCATGAGAATCAGTAGCATCAATGGCCAGTTAGAATATAAAATAAAAGCTAAAAAATACCATTTATAATAGCAACAAATACAGCACAGTCAATGGAAATAAATCCATCAATATAATGTACAAAACTATTGTGAAAAATGTTACAAAGTATCATTGAAACTCAAAAAACACCTGAAGAAATGGAGGAACAGCCATTAAAATGCTAGAAATCCTCAATATTAATGTTTTTTTTTTTGAAAATCAAATTCAAAGTATTTAAATAGACAAAATAGTTGAATAATGAAGATAATTCTGCAAAAATAACCAGTAAAAATGACTGATTTCTATTATTAATTTTCAAGCCTTATATTTTTACTTAACTATATATATGTTTCACTTATTAATTTTTAGACCATATACTACAAAAGCCAGCTCATTTAATCTTCTTGGTATGAGGATGCATGATGAGCATTAGTATATTTTTATAATTAAATATTATCTGTAAGATGAAACATACTATTTACATTATTTTAAACTATAGCAATATTACACTTTTAAGTAATGTAAAATAAATATTTTAAGATAAATTCTAAATCTTAATAAAGAGCCCATTAAGAATAATTTGAGGATTTTTCAAGCAGCAGAATAGCTCCTCTTCTCTTAACATCCTATCCTTTACAAGGGACATCTAATTTCTGCTTATTACTGAATATAGATTCAGACAAGTGATGCATTTGTTTGCTCTCCATGATGTTATAAAGGACTATGACATCACAATTCTTGTTCTATAAACATAAACACATGGGACAGTGTTGGACAGTGATGGGACTATTTGTCCCATGGACACATGGGACTATTTGGACAGTGATTATTCCCAGGCTTATGATCTTTGCTGGATCATACGCATTCTAGTACTGAATGACCTACATAATTTGGCAAACCTAAATTATCAGTAGGCAGACTATTATATGGTAGCAAGTTGTGGAAAGCAGAACTAGTCACAAATTTTAAAGTATTAATAAAATACTGGACATGCACAGTCTGGATAGTGAAGAGGGGTAATAAATGCTTGAATATTATTTTCTTATCATCAGAAAAATCCAGAGAGTTAATATTAAAACACTAATGTGATTGTATAAGTAGGCAGCCTGAAAGCAATGGAAAGAGAAAATGTTATTTATTGAAATAATTATTTGAATCATGCATTTGACATTGTTCCATCAGGCTTTCAGTAGCCTAAGGCAGACTCCTACACAATGTGTGACAGAGAGAATGCATACTTTTAAATAATGAAAGCATCACAATTGCCCAAAACTATGCTAAGTTTAGTTATTTGAAGGGGTGGAGAAGAGGAGGACTTAGTCAAGGAGCACAATGATGGCAACTTAAATATAAAAGAGTTCTTGACAAACTAGTTCTTATTCAAAGCCTCTTTTACTGAAAGCATTGTAAGATGCACAATGCTAACCAACATAGAGCTGGTAATATTACATTGTGAAAGGTGTCTTTTTTTATATTTGGCAATTTTCTGAAAGAATAAAACCTAAATTAGAAATGTTATATGGTACATTTTGGAATGCCAAAGAAAGAAGAAGTATCATACAGGCAGTTTTGCTCTTACTAGGGCACAAAAGGGAAAGAACTTCAGGACAATGTAAATTATCAACTTTCTACTACAAGCTCCAAGTCAGGTGCTATTTCTATGTAGATGAATACCAGCCTGATTTCCTTACCTCTTCATTTCCTTTGGGTGGCTATTCTGTGATATCAATGGGATTAAGCAACCTGGCAACTTTAGTTAGCCTTCAGCATTTCTAACTTCTCAATGACTTGATGGCAGTAAATTGTCCAATTATTTGTGTCCTTCACCAGGACTAGAAAGCTTCTTTTGGGAATAAGTAGTTAATAAATATTTGCTCAATGAAATATTAATAATCTAACTAAGAGTGCTTAGAAAGACTGTTCTTTCCTGTGTCAGTTGTGTTTGCTCTTGATTCTGTTTAATTATCTTTTTCTCATTTTAGTTTCATTTATAATTTTTATATTAAAATGGTATATTATCATTTTGGAAGCACTGTTAAAGTGGTATGATACTTTTATATTTTGTACTATTCTATGTCTCTCTTGCTCTCTACATATATATGTACATATATACATATATTTATGTTTACATATAAACATATATATAGTTCACAGACTGCATACGCATATTGTGTGCAAGTGTGTGTATCTATTCATCATGTGACTAGCGAATACTTATATACTGTCATCTGTTCAAGGTACTAAACAACACACTAAATAATAATACCAAATAATAACTAACAATTAAATAGCAATTTATAGTTTATCTGAAATTCTTTCATATGTATTATCCTATTTGTCATACATGCACATAAATATTAGATGAATCTTTACATCAAGAGATATTACAGGTTGTTCAGATTTCTGTTTCTTATAAAAATATCTTCAAGGAAATGGAACATTTCATGAAAAACAAAGATTCAAAAGTTGCAGGATTGATATTAAAATTAATGCAGTTAAAAGTTTATCCTCACCCCCCCCAAAAAAAATTAAGATTATCTCAGTTCAACTAAATTGTTTACATTGCTTGAAATAAATATATTTTTACAAACTCACATAATGTTTTGACTTTTGGTAATTGTATGAATATATATTATAATAAGTATATTAATATATGTATGAATATATATACTATACGTTTTTACATATATGTATATAGATAAAGTGATTGATTTTAAGGAATTGACTCATGAGATTATAAGGACTGACAAGTCCTAAGATGTGCAGGATGAGGGTGAATAAGCAATGTGGACAACCAAGTGAGCCAATGGTGTAGTTCCCAAGCAAAGCTTGAGATCGAGGAAGAATTGATGTTTCAGTCTGAATCTGAAGGCAGGAAAAAGCTGATGATATCTGAGTTCAAGACGGTAGGGAAAAAGAATTTCTCATACTCAAGAGAGAGTCTGCCTCTTTGTCCTATTCAGCCTTAAACTAATTGGATGAGGTCTAATCACATCAAGGAGGGCAATCTGCTTAATTAAATCTACCAATTTGATGTTAATCTCCTCAAAAACACCCTCACAGACACACCCAGAATAATGTTTGACCATATATCTGGCGAACCCATGGCCCAGTATAGTTGATACATAAAACTAACCTTCACAGTAATGAATGGTTATTTCTTCCTCCATGTAGATTAAAATCATAAGCTAGTAGTGGATCTCATATTCTCTTTCTTTCTTCTTTCCTTCCTTCCTCCCTCCCTTTTTCTTTCTTTCTTTCTCTTTCTCTTTCTCCTCCCTTTTTCTTCTTTTCTTTCTCTTTCTCTTTCTTTTTCTTCCTTTCTTTCTTTCTTTCTTTCTTTCTTTCTTTCTTTCTTTCTTTCTTTCTTTCTTCTTTCTTTCTTTCTTCTCCTTCTTTCCTTCCTTCCATTCTTCCTTCCTTCCATTTGGTAAAATACAGTTAGAATGTTTTCATGTAATTTTTAGGTTGACTTGTAATTGTGTCAAAAAATTATCTATTTGTCCCGCTGGATTTACATGGTTATTATGTGTACAGTAGAATGAAGTATGTATGTGCATGGTAGATAGCAACTACTAAATATAAATAGTAATTGCAAAAAGTAGTTTTTCTTTTTATTAGAAAAAAATGTACACACCCAAGACTCATTCTGATTGACTTGATATGAGTTTGTCTATGAAATCGTCCCCATTAAAAAAAATAAAATAGCATAAATATGTAAAAAAGAAAAAAAACTACACTAAACACACACACACACACACACACACACGCACATAAATTCAGTGATAGTGGATAAGACATCATCAAACAGACAAACAACAACCAAAAATACATGTACAAACACACAAATTATGAGTGAAAAATGAGAGAAGGAATAGGTAAATATATACTCAGGGGATAGAGAGGGAGAGATCAGGAAACAAAATGTCCTCAGTCATTTCAATAACAAAAATGGAAGCTGGAAGACACTAGCACAGCAGATTTAAAAATTCTGAAATATTTATTTCCATTGAAGGATTTATAAGGTATTTTTTTTCCTCCAAAATAGCATCTAGGTTAGAAAGTGAAAAGACATATTAAAAGATGCACAAAAATCTCAAAAAATCACTTCCCACTCAACTATTCTATTGATAGTACTGAAGAATTTGATGCACCAAAGAGATTAATAACAAAGGAGGGGAAGATATGATATAAGAATTAAAGAATCCAATACAGAAATGTTATATCTATATAGATATATTCTATTTCTATATATCTATATAAATACACTCTATTTCTATAGTAAATTGCAGCACCAATACTAAAATCAAAGATACATACTCTTGGGGCTTTCCTGGTGGTTCAGTGGTTGAGAGTCCGCCTGCCGATGCAGGGGACACGGGTTCGTGCCCCGGTCCAGGAAGATCTCACATGCCGTGGAGCGGCTAGGCCTGTGAGCCATGGCCACCGAGCCTGCGCATCCGGGAGGCCACAACAGTGAGAGGCCCGCGTACCGCGCAAAAAAAAAAAAAAAAAAAAAAAGATACATACTCTTGAGTACTAAATTAATTGGCAATTTACAAGATAAAATTATCTGTTCTGTAAAGTTTTAGAAGTATATTTATAATTATATATATGGTGTAATTTTTAAAAAGTAATTGAAGAATATTTATATATTGACCTTTAAAGTTTTCACACTTTCATCATTATGAAGCTACACAAAACTGGCAAAATGACTTCCATAAAACACTCATAGTAAATTCATGTATGCTATTCAAATTAAAAACAGTGCATTCTGACTCTGGAACTTTACTATATTAAATATGTTATTTTAAATTAATACTAGCATTGGGACTTCCCTGGTGGTCCAGGGATTGGGACTTCACCTTCCAATGCAGCAGGTGTGGGTTTGAACCCTGGTTGGAGAGCTGGGATCCCACATACCTCACGGCCAAAAAACCAAAAACATAGGATGGAGGCAATATTGTAGCAAAGTTCAATAAAGACTTTGAAAATGGTCCACATCAAAAAAAGAAAAAGAAAAAAATATGTACTGATGGACCTAGTGGCAGGGCAGGAATAAAGATGCAGATGTAGAGAACAGACTTGAGGACACGGCTGGGAGTTGAAGGGGAGGCTGGGACATTGTGAGAGAGTGGCATTGACATATATACACTACCAAATGTAAAATAGATAGCTAGTGGGAAGCTGCTGCAAAGCACAGAGAGATTAGATCAGTGCTGTGTGACGGACGACCTAGAGTAGTGGGATAGGGAGGGTGGGAAGGAGGCTCAAGAGGGAGGAGATGTGACATATGTATAAAAATAGCTGATTCACTTTGTTGTACAGCAGAAACTAACCCAACACTGTGAAGTAATTATACTCCAGTCAAAATGTATTATAAAAAATCTTTAAAAAAACAGAATAAATTAATACTAGCATATTGGAAATTTGCATAAAGAAAGTAATATAGCTGATCATGGCTGTAAATTAAATAATAAAGAGAAGATTTAAATTATGTATATGAAAATGATTTTATCTTTATTAAAATCATTCATGCATATAGTTATAAACCAAACAGAAATATAAAGAATGTATCCACAATCGACAGGCTGCCTTCCATCTCTCACCATCCCTTTCCTAACTGCCATTGATCCAGCAACTTTCTTTTTCAAAAATTATTTCACTTTTCTCATGTTTTTAAAATGTATGTTTCTAAATAATATAGTTTACATGCTACTTCTGGATATGATGTTTGTTAATTTTAGACATGATGATTTGTTTTTTGTTATGAATAATGAGGTTTTCAGTTCCTTTTTCACACCCATATTTATATTTCCTTAAAACTTACCACATTTTGTTTAAGTTAATATGGAACACTTAATTACTCTGTATATGAAAATACTGTTACCTGTGGAACTAAGAGATGCACTGTGTTATTTGTTACTTATAGGTTTTATTTTCTTTCTAGGGTTAATTATTCATTTGCCATTTTCCCACCTAATTGTCAGATCTTTGAAAAGCCTGGCAATCTGTGCCTTAATAAGCCATATAGAGGATTCTGATGCAAGTTGAAGATTCAGTGTTGTAAGATAATTAGGAAATAAGTGATTTTGTTTTTTCATTTTGGTATCCCAATTAGTAACCTGTGGTAGTCTTTCTCTCTGTGGTCTCACATCAGATTCTCTGAGTCATGGTACACACGTGGTAACTGGAATCCTCCAAGTAGGTGGGAGAATAGAAGTGGTCATCTCAAAGTTCAGCAAGTAAATTTCTAATTAAAACTCTGCTTCCAGGACTGTGACTTGTGTCTAGTTTTCTTGATTCCAGAGCCTCTTTGATGCCATTTCTCCAAAAATCAAGCCTTCTCTTTACCTTTAAAGATATTCAAGGGAGGAGGCTGATGCAGGCTGGGGAGGTGTGGGGATAACCAATATGTGAAAATTTTTTCACATTTCACCTTTGTGCTTTAACTCCTGCTTTCTGGAGTACCTAGTGTTAGAAAATGCTTGGAGCAATTTACATAAGAGATAATTTTTCTTTCTTTTTTTCCCTTAAACAATAAACTAAATAATACAGTAATTGATTTCCCTATTGCTTTGGGTTTTATGATGATAAAATGTTGAAAATTAACTCCTGGAAAAATTATTTTTAATTGTCTGGTTGTTCCTTTGCTAAAAAAAAAGAAAAAGAAAAGACTCTGTCCACCATTTATTTAATTTACCTCTGGTAAAATGATTTATTTTGAGACACTTAGGTTTGGAAAGTCAACATTCAATAGTCCTTACACAAATAATTATTAAATATCTATTATGTTCCAGATATTGAGCTAGATGCAGGGTAACATTTTGCTGTCTTCTCCCTTAGGATACTTATAGTTGAGTTCACAGAAAACTATATACTCCCATAGGAGATCAAATAATGTTGCAATTTAGTACAAATATGTTATTTTGGAATAAGCAGACATCAGTGGGAATTAGAATTACTAAAATGGCTTTATTGAACTGGAAAGAAGATTTGGGTTGAAAGGAGCAGAGCATATTCCAGGCAGATTAAATTATTGTCAGATGATCTAAAGAAATTTAAAAAATCATGTAAATATCTTTATTCTGCTTTCCTTCTCTAAATATCCAGAAGAACATTTTTCTAATATAACTTGCATTGTATCTATATTTATGTCTATACATATGCATGTGTGTGGGTATATATCTAGAGACACAGAGCACTGTACTAAGCCCTAATATTTTTTTCTCATTTAATCAACACAATTTTATCATTTAAGTACTATTTTTATTATCATTTTTCAGATAAGAAACTAACTTTTCCAATGTTACACAGTTAATTAGTTAATGGAAGAGGAGGGATTCACACCCAGATGTTTCAACCTGAGGCAATAATAAAGGAGTGTGCTAGCCACAATTGTCTCTCATTCCAATTAACCATATTAAATAAATACATTATTTGAATACTTTATTCTCCAAGGAACCAGAGTGACTCGTGTTTTGGGGAACTAGGAAAACTGAGTTTTCTATCATGTCAGAGCTAAATGAGAAGGCAAAGCATACTTTTTTAAAGAATTGTTGAGCAGGTTGAGACATATGTGCTCCAAAAGGCAATTACTTGGAGAGCAGCCAAATTAAGAAGGATAAACCTGAATAAGTCATAAATTGAAAGTGGTAGGCAAAGAGGGAGAATCTGGGTAGAAGCCAAAGAAACAGAGAATAGCAGATAATAGAAAAACTCTGCACTGTTAGGCAAAGGCAGGAATGGACAAATTCCCAAGGAGAATTTGCACTCAGAAGAAACATCTGGAGATTATCTGGAAATTATTCCTTTTGAATAATTGAAAGGGCACCTCATATAGTTCCACTACTATAAATTTATTTCAAATTTAGATCATTTCCTGATTATAAAATAAATCAATGTCATTAATTTTTTTTTTTTTTTTTTTTTTTTGCGGTATGTGGGCCTCTCACTGTTGTGGCCTCTCCCGTTGTGGAGCACCCGTTCCGGATGCGCAGGCCCAGCGGCCATGGCTTACGGGCCCAGGCGCTCCGCGGCATGCGGGATCTTCCTGGAGTGGGGCATGAACCCGCGTCCCCTGCATCGGCAGGCGGACTCTCAACCACTACGCCACCAGGGAAGTCCAACGTCATTAATTTTAACCAGAAAAAAAAATTAAAATCTTAACCCCTGTTGAGGATTTACATCAAGATGATTACTAACTCTCCCCAACTTTTTTTGTGCATTATCCCTTAAATACTAATTAAAATGAAGAAATAGTACAAAACTTCTATTTCTGGCAATATGGCACACTGACGATTCTGAAACCTCCCTCAACATGCTGAATACTTCTGAAAATTCTTTAATCGCATAGTTTAGTTAGCAAGAACATTTTAAAAAATTAAAATAAGTTAAATAAAATATCTAGAAGAAAGCAAAAATTCAAAAAGGAAAGCCCACAAAAAAGCTACAGTTGCTTTGAAAAGAGATGCAAATTCTGGGAGGTTTTAGGCTTATGGTTTTAATGCAACAGATGTAAAGAAAAACAAAATAAAAGCCCTCAGACTGAGAAAGTGAAAGGTCAAACCAAGAGATCCTCAATATAAAGCCATGACTCCAAAATATGAATGCTGCAAATGGGAGAAAAATAGCACTCCCAACACAAGGAGGCAATAATTAAACTTGACAAATGAGGGAGTGGGGTGTAGAAATTCTTCTTTGATGATTTATAATCTCCAGTTTGGCCTGAAACAGGTTTGTTATCAGTAATCATATTATCTACAGAACCCAATACCTAAAGCACAAATTTTATGTAGAATTTCTGAGTATTGTCAATACTCCAGATACCTTGTAGAATTAAACATAGCCCTTTTTATAGCAACAGATGTTATCATAGCCCTTCAAAGTTTTCTGAATAATATAGTGCAATAGTCATTAAAATTCTTGTAAATTTTATTTATAAGAAAATAAAATAGGAACAGCCTACTGTGAGCAAGAGTTAACAGAATATATATAAATGAAAGAATCAGATGTAGAGCATTAAAAAGTGTGAGTAATATGTTTTAATAATAATAGTGGATGTTCTAGTAGATGAAAGAAAAGAGGATATAAAAATGCTGAATATGATTCGGAAAATAACAAAATAAAAGTTCTAGAATGGTAAAGAGCTCAGAGGTAAGATAGAAAGAATTGACATGCTGAGGAAAAAATGAATGAACTAGAATACAGATGTTAGTAGAATTACTCAGAAATCAGTATACAGAAACAGAGAAAAAATAAAAAGGAAATTAAGAGATTTGAGAATAAAGTAAAAGATTGTAGCACTTATCTACTGGGAAATTTAGAATAAGCTGGTGAAGAAGCTAGATATAAAGATGTAATGGATGAGAAAGTTTCAGAATTTCAAATAAAACTATTCAGATTCTCGAAACTTCATGAATCTTATGCAGGGCAAATGAATATAATTCCACACCTAGAGCTATCATAATGTAACTACAAAACATCAACGAAGGAGAAAAGATCTTAAATTAGCAAATAAATACATAAGATCTTCAAATGAACAAACATAGGTCTGAGCACTTCCACCAACAGTATTAGTGAAAATCAATGCAATAATATCTCAAAGTATTAACAGCAAAAACTTCTTATCTAGACTTGTATAAACATCAAATATGGTCAAAATCAAGAATGAAACACGTTAGTGCAGACAAACAAAATTTGAGAAAAGAGTGCCAATATGTATTTAATCGATAAGAATGAACCAAACAACTTAATGGGAAAATGGGTTTAAAATAAGAATATAGATAAACACTTAGGGTCAGAAGCATATGAAAAGATAGGAAGAAGGAAGAAATTGGGAATGACTGCTTAACGTGTATAGAGTTAGCTTTTGGGGATAAGAAAATGTTCTGGAACTAGATACGTGTGATGTTTACACAACATTGTGAATATACTAAATTCTATTCAAGTATATATATTAAAATGGTTAAAGCAGACAATTTTATTTTATTTTATTTTATTTATTTATTATTTTTTTTCCGGTACGCGGGCCTCTCACTGTTATGGCCTCTCCCGTTGCGGAGCACAGGCTCCGGACGCGCAGGCTCAGCGGCCATGGCTCACGGGCCCAGCCGCTCCGCGGCATGTGGAATCTTCCCGGACCGGGGCACGAACCCGTGTCCCCTGCATCGGCAGGCGGACTCTCAACCACTGCGCCACCAGGGAAGCCCGACAATTTTATATTATGTGTATCTTACCTCAATAAAAAATGTTTACAAATATATATTAACAGAATAGTGGTAGTGTATAATTGCTTAAAGTTTACTTCATAAACTATAGTATTTTAAGAGTTACTGATTTCAAGCCCTGGCTTCAGAACTTATTATCTGTGTATTCTTGTGCTATTTATGAGCCCATCCTTTGCCTCAGTCTTCTTCTATGGGAAAATGGAGGTGATTATAATAGTAACTACACTGCAAAGATTAATAATGTAATAAGGCATGGAAAAACCCTAACATAATAGACAGTCAATTTGGCTTATCTATTGTTAATTATAATTTATTATGATCATTAACATTATCATTATTATTATTACTAAGATCTTGCTTCTAATATTTTCTCAACTTAAGGTTTTCACACTGAATTTTTGTACCATCCTTCATTATTCAAGTTTTGGATCAACTCTTCCAGAATACCTTACCTGAAACCTCAGGTTACATCTATGTTTTCCTCTCCACTTCCCTGATTGCTGTATATAACATCCCCTTAATATTTATGTCATATTGAAATTATTAGTTTGTCTAGTTTTTCCACTAAAGAGTCATCTTCACAAGGCCAATGTCTTGTTCAACTTTGTCTCTTGAGTACATACTGCAACGTAACACACACACACACACACACACACACACACACACACACACACGTTCTGAACCCATATTTGCTCAACTGAACAGTATCATCTCTATGATCGACACATACTTTGTTGCTTTCATTGAATGTATTTTTGTCATTATAGCACTAAAAATGTATGAACCTCTTAAGGTTTCCCACATTAAAGTAAAAGAAGAACTTAATATATTCATTTAGCAAATATTTAGTAGCTCTAACTGTACAGTACTGGGGCCGTGATAAGTATTTCAAATATTAATTCTCAAACTTTTATAGCTCAGCAGTTTATATTAAGTTTAGATATAAGTACTTTATGAGCCAAAATGAAACTTCAGACACCGACTATAGTCTCCTTGCAGGCTGCTTAGGAGTTACACTGATTCCCAGACAGCTTTTTTTTTTTTTTTTTAATCTTCCTGGAAAAAAAAAATTCCTTAAAGAACAGGAAAAAATGAAAAATTAGAAGATTAAGCAGACACACATGTTTTTTACAAAGAACTTCTCTGTCTAACCACATGCTTGTCTAGTACTTAAAGTATGACTCAAGTACCTGGCATGATTAGAATGAGAGGAGCTATGGTACAGTTAACCTGAATAGCCATTATTTTATCAATTTAGCACAAAGGACCACAAAAATGGTGAGTTACATCAGCATATCATCAATCTACTGGGAAATAAAAGCTGAGAAAAAAAATCACAAGAAGCCTTCATTTATGCCCTGTTAATTCTGAGGATGGAAATACACATATATTAGCAATTGCTTTTTATCCAGATACTGAAAATTATGACATATAACACTATGTCTGACTGAATCCATTTTAATTTTGAATAGTGCTTGACAATTTCAGTGGATACCAATTAAATTGTTGTCAACACATTTTAATTATTATATTCATGCACAGCAGTCATTTCATAAAGCTTTAGCAGGTAAAGGTGCATCAATTAATGATCCTAGTTTGACTATTTAAACAAATGAATTTCCATTTTGAGATACATATAATACAGAATTTGATCTCTCTTTCCTGCATTTGTTTTTAGAACTTCTTCACTGGGATACAGAATATTTTGCCTTAACCATATATAATAAAATCAAAGCAATAAAGAACACTGCAATAAAGAGGGATCCTGCAAGTTCTTTCAAAACCAACATACATTTAGAGACATCTCCATTGAGCGAGTCAGTAAGGAAAGCAATATATTTACTTCTTTAGATTCAGGCATTTGAAAAATTTCTGACACAACAGAGAAACCATTTCTACCTGCCAAGCTTGAATTAAAGATTCACACCCTGGGATGACATATTTTGGAAACGGTTTACAGGTCTACCAAGATATCAGCTAGATTAAGAAATGTTTTGGGCATCCAGAGGATGCTTAGATGGCTATGTCATGACTCAGGAGGCTTGTTCAACTATCTAGACTTTTATAGAAGTAATATAATTTCCTCTGTGAGAGATTATGCTAAAACCTGTGGGAGTTACCAGAGCTGCTGTCTTGTATACAAGATAATTTGTAAAATGGTCCAGAGGGGACTAAAATCTAATCCCAGTTCTATTTCATCCACCAAGAAAAACAGGTCTTTCAATAATTTATGTGTGTTATTTCCTTCCACTTGATGTTCAATACCCACACAGAGTGTATCTGCCATGCTGTGAAAATAAAGAAAAGTGAGACTTTAAGGACATAATAAACAATGTGGATTATAATTATGATAGCCAAAAGTTGAATGTTCTCCTTGTTATGAACTAACATATATTTACCTATTTAATTTTATTACTGTTCAAAAAATAATTAACATTATTCATTTCTATCAAGAAACATGATCAGGTACTGTGATGAGCTATGTGCTTGGCAAGCTGCTGAAGAATGAAAAAAAAAGAAAACAACAACAACAAAAACCAAACAAGCAAAAACAAACAAACACACTTGGTCTCTCCTCAAAGAACCTTCACTCCAGTAGTGGAGGAAAATTATACAGTGCCAACTAATGGGGAAGATTTTATAAATGTAGTAGTGAAGGAAAAAAAAATCATACTGTGAGATAACAGTAAAAATATATAGTAAATAATTCTGATTGAGTGATCAGGTAATATTATTGCAACTAAAAAAAAAAATACTTGTCACTTAAAAGCAGGTAAAACATGTGACTCAACACAGAACGGAATGAAATAAGTGAAATTATCTGAAACTGTCAGCTCAATATTAAACTAACAGTTAAATTGAAAATCAGTTTTATTACCATCTAATTTTATTCTTCAAGTCAACTCCACTTAGCAAACTAGTCACCAAAGTAAATATCTTAAAAGACAGAGATTACTGATTAAATTTGTCAATACACACAAATAACAGAAAATTTCCTTGCTTATCTTAAATTCTTTTTCCCACTATATACATGAATATTCCCAGAGGTGAGTTTAATTTTAACATTATCTTCATACTCTTGAGATAAAACTTTGGGTCATAAATTCTTTTTAATTGCTGGATTAAGTTTGTTATTGTTTTTTTTTAGAATATTTTCACATTGATACATAAGTGATATTGGACTATACTCAACATTTTCAACTGTCTTTATCTGGTTGGTATTATATTAGTTCTGTACTGCTGAATAACAAATTACTACAAATTTAGTGGCTTAAAAGACCACCCATTTATTGTTCCACACTTTAGTAGGTTAGGACTCTGGGCTGGTTCAACTGAGTTCTCTGCGCAAAAACTTACAGGGCTGAAATCAAGATTTAGGGGAGGTTGAGTTCTTATCTGGAGGCCCGAGGGTAGAAGCACTTCCAAATTCTTTCAGACTGTTAGCTGAATTCAGCTCTTTGGGTTGGAAGACTGAGGTCCCCAATTCCTTGCTGATGGTCAACATGGGGCAGCTCTCAATTTTATGAAGCTTCCTGCTTTCCTCATTAATGTTGTTCCCTTTATCTTTGAGACAATACAAAGTTGTACTGGTACATGGAATCCTTCTAGTGCTTCAAATTTCTCTGATTTATATGTTTTCAAGTGTTTGTGGGATTAGGTTAGGCCCACCCAGATAGTCTCTGTATCTTAAAGCCAGGTGATCTAAGACTTTATATCTGCAAAATCTCTTTACAGCACTTAGATTAGTATAAGATAGAATATGAGGGATAAGAATCTTGGAGACCTGTCTTTAGAATTCTGCCTACCACAGGTAACAAGGTTTTTAAGGTTTTCTAAAATGAATTAGTTATCAACTTCTACTTACTTTCTGAAAGAATTTATATATGCTCCAATCTTTAAATACTCAAAAAACTTACTAGTAAAAATCCATTCCTTATTGTAGGTAGAAGTTACTGGCAAAAATAGCTGTATTTTTTGTTCTATTATTTAATTTTATATCATGTACATAGATTCCATTTCTTTAATGATTATATTTCTTGTGCAGGTTTACAATTCTTAGTTCTGGCAAGGTTTTGAATTAATTGGTATAAAGTGACTGAATATTCATTGATTTTTAAATTACCTCTGTATGTGTAACCATGCTCCCTTTCAGTCCTAATATTATTTATTTGTGATCCCTCTCTCTTATTCTTTCCCTCTCTCTATTAAAATCTGTATGGGGCAGGCTCTTTTCTCTTTTATTACACTTTTCAAATGAAATACTTTTGACCTTCTTGATCCTCCAAAATTTGTTAAATATTCCTTTGATTCTGAGCTTCTTTTACTATTTCTTTCCTTTCAATTACTTGGATCAATTTATTTTATTTTCATGACTTTTACATTGGATGATTAGATCATTCATTTTCAGACTTTTTTTTTTTTCAAACATAAGCTTTAAAAGATATATTTCCCCTATATTTTAAATGCATTTTACACATTTTACAATATAGTATTTTGATGACTATTGAAATGATATATCAAAAGCATATGTATTTTCTAATTTTTTTTTTTTTTTTTTCAGTACGCGGGCCTCTCACTGTTGTGGCCTCTCCTCTTGTGGAGCACAGGCTCAGCGGCCATGGCTCATGGTCCCAGCTGCTCCGCGGCATGTGGGATCTTCCTGGACCGGTGCACGAACCCGTGTCCCCTGCAACGGCAGGCAGACTCTCAACCACTGTGCCACCAGGGAAGCCCTCTAATTTTTTTAAAGATTATTTTTTGATACAAAAGCTATCTCTATGTTATTTTGTTTTAACTTCCAAACATATCCAATATACATTTCTCTACTGATGTTGAACTTGATTGTAATATGGTAAATGTGGCCAAAATTAATTATTCTTTATGTTTAAGATGTCTGTATATGTGTTGATACTTGTTTTATGACAATCCAGTGCTATAAATAGTCCACTATATCTTAAGGAGAGGGACTATTTTAGCATTTTTGAATGTAAGATTCACTACACTCATTACATCAAGCTTGTTGCTTGTCTTCTACTTGTTCCTATTCTTACTATTCTCTCTTTTTTTTTTTTTACTAACTAGATTTTATAGAATTATTTTAGATGAGAATTATTCGATAGAAGTTGAATGAAAATTCTACTGCAAAATTTATCCATTCAACTTAAATATGTGAATCATAATGTTTAAATTTTCATTCTATATGACTTTTCATAAAGTGTATTTGCAGCTATTAAAATTGTTTTCAAGAACATTTCGTGTTAGGGAAAATACAATATTAAGTAGGAAAAAAGAATGATACAAAACTTCATATGTAGTATGATAATTTTAATATATCAAATTATTACCAGTAACTAAGTTTGAGGTACAAGTACTTCTTTTTTATAGGTGGGTTGTATTGAAATTTCCTAAAATTTATTTCAACATGGCAGCGTTGAACCTAACTCATAGATTATTTTCTGTAGGAAACTTTTCTTTCTAGTTTCCTGAAAACTCTGTAGACTTCAATTTAATTACTTCAGGTTGGAAAGGAAATATTTTTGTTATACATAATGAAAGTTATCAATGGGATGCATAATATATTAGGAATCAGAAACCTAATAGTTTACCCTTAGTCTTATTATTTACTGTTACAAACTTTCTCCAAGATATTTCACCATTTTACATGACCCCCTTATATGATTGATTTAATGGTACTGATAGAGTCATGATTATTTTAAAATCATGTAATGTATCAATAATAGACAATGTGATATATACATTGTTCATTAAAATTTCTACCTCTTGGTATCAACAGTATCTGAACTAAATTCTTTTTCCAGATAATAATTCTTCAAAACCTTGAAAATAGCTATTTTGCCTAATTATTGTGTTCTGTTTCTGCCAATGAATAATTGGCCTACCCAGAATAAATGGCAATTTTTTCTGTGAATCACTCTCTTTCTCTCTCTGTGATATAAGACCTGGCCTGGAAAGAGATTAAAAAAAAAATACATGTAAAAATTTTGTGTTGTGTTAAATTTGCAAAATGACTATGGACATACCTGCAAGTAATTCTACCATGTAAATCTTAATATGAGAATTATTTGTCACTGATTTTATGAGGGTTGTGAATGAAACAATTAGATTTTTTTCCAATATGTAGAAATATGTAGGAAATATCACACTGGTCATAAGAGAACAATTCTCTTTCAAAATAAGGATAAGTGAACCTCTTGTCACTTTTGAGTGTGGGAAGGTTATGATGCTTGTTGAATAGAGCAAATATTTCCACTGCCAACTCTGATGAGACATATTTCATAGCCATGACCAATCTAGCTATTTTTTTTCAATCATATATATTGTTTTTAACTTAGCAACTGCCAGTGGTTACACAATTAAATGTTTTCCACAAGATTGTTTCAAATTGTATCACAAGACACCTAAAAAAATAAGATTATTATATAGGTATTTAAAACTATTTCTTCTTTTAACACATGCAATCCAAAAGGGCTGACTGGATGGATATATTTTGCCAGACATTTTGTTTGTCACTATGGAGTCAGTTAAAAGGCAACATTTCTCCCTTCTCCTCTGCAACTACAGATCCAATCCACCTCAAAAAAAATAATAAAATGGAGAAATTTTACAGATCATTTGTATCATTTATATATCTTCCCAAAACAGAAATGATATTCATGGAATATATTATTATAAAACAAGCCATGAAGTATAATCTATTTTATGATTTTAAATGTTTATATGTTTAAAAAATAAGTCATTTATGTATTTTAAAATGATCATGGGCTCAAATGCCTATTTAAGAAAACATGGGGACTTCCCTGGTGGTGCAGTGGTTAAGAATCTGCCTGCCAATGCAGGGGACATGGGGTCGATCCCTGGTCCAGGAAGAACCCACATGCTGTGGAGCAACTAAGCCAGTGCACCACAGCTACTGAGCCTGCACTCTTGAGCCCACGAGACACAAGAGCTGAGCCTGGACACCACAACTACTGAAGCCCATGCGCCTAGAGCCCGTGCTCCACAACAAGAGAAGCCACCATGATGAGAAGCCTGCACACTGCAACGAAGAGTAGCCCTCACTCGCCGAAACTAGAGAAAGCCCCTACAGCAATGAAGACCCAAAGCAGCCAAAAATAAATAAGTAAATAAGAAAGAAGGAAAGAAAACACATACTCTCTTTCATGCATTGAATATATATATATATATATATATGCACATATTCAATGTGAATATTCTATTTAGTTACAAATATTTTTATCAGACAGAAACTTTAACCAAAATGAAAATGCATTTTTCCTGTGACCCAAAGACCTCAAAATACAAAATAAGATTTTTTTTTTTTAAACTGGGAACAAGGCTTGAGAGATTCAGGGAAAGAAACATAAATTAGAGAAGTCAATTTTGTTGGAAGCAGTGCCTTTGACAGATTCATGACAAGATGGAAGAATAATTTTTGTTTTGAACAGTAGGTTGAAAGATTAATGGTAAGAAATAGAAAAATCATTTTTATTGGGAGACGCAGGGCTATGAGGTTTGTGATTTAAGAATCTTATTTTTCTTTATTTTTGGAAACTGAGAATCTAAGAGATTTTTTAAATCCATCTATTTCATTGTCCATAGTTTTTTCCTAGAGACCTCAGCTAGTGAATTTGTGAGAGCGAAAGTTGTTTGTTGATAGTTTTCCTTCATGCTAAGGTTATGTTAAAACTATCATAAGAAAGTTAATTTACAAATGCATCTTTATTTCTATATCTTTATCTGTTTATGTCAAAGGAAAACATGGGAGACTTAAGTCATCAAAAGGTAAGCGTATGTGCATATTATATTAAGTTCTATATTTTACAAGCTCTGGTTCCTCATATTAAAAATTGTGTCTTTGCTAACAGGTAATGCATATATAAATACTATGGATTTTTTGGATATAAATTCTTGCCAGTAAAAAAAATAATGTAAGACATGTTTACCATTATCATTGTCTGAAGTCAATTCTTTAAATTCCAGAGAGTTATTTTTTTCAAAGAGCAGTTGAGAAATAATTTTTGGGTCCCTGAATAATTTAAAGATATTAGAATCTGAAGTCATTGCATCATACCAATGTGAATTGAAAGGGGTTATATTATGTTATTCAAATTTTTCTATTTACAGCGGTGGCTGTAAAAAGGCAAGCCTTAATATAGTGAAAATGTTCATGATACACCTTAGCTGCTATATTTAGACTCAGTAAAACTGAACTTGAGTCCTGACTATTCCAAGTTCTTCCTGTGGGAATCTGACCAGGTTTTTGAACTTTTTAGTCTCTTTTTCCATGTGTAAAATGAAAATAGTGATAATTCATAATTCATTCCCTTGTTATGAGCCTTAAATTAGGCTTTGCTTTGAAAGTGATTATCATGGTGTCTATCATAATGTAAGAACTCATTAAGTGGATAGAATTATTTAGCAGTAGTTGTTGTCAGCAGCACTGTAGTAGTGATAGGTAGTTAATAACAGTTGGAAGAGAGCCCAGATTTCCTGTTTCCCCCTATGGCTCTCTGTTAGATATGTCATTCAGCTGAATCTTTCAAAGGACATTTTGAATATATTATTTCTTATTAATATTCTGGAAAGAAGATGCTAATTCAAAAATTCCTCCATATGGCAAGATATTTAGTCTCCCCCCAACCCACCAACTATCATCTTTGCCAAATTTGTTTGTGTGGTACAGTATACTGGAAATGGAATTTACTTTACTTTGAAATGCATAATATAAATATAATTAATAAAATAGCTGGAAATCATCTATAGTCTGAAATTTATTGTTCCACTTGTTATCTGCCTAATTTTAGCTGATATTTTAAAATCATAAAATTATCACTGAACATGAATGACAAAGTTTATTGAGTTCTTACCATAAATTATTCTATGTAATTCATTTCTATAAGTTACTGAATCATTATAAAAATAATATGACTTAGATAAACTCTGAGCCTTGCATTAGTTTTCTAGGCTTGCCATACCCATAACGAAGTACCACAGGCTGGGTGATTTAAACAATAGAAATTTATTTCCTCACAGTCCTACAGACTAGGAGTCCAAGATTATGGCGTTGGCCAGGTTGGTTTCATCTTGAGCCCTCTCCTTTGCAGGTGGCTGTCTGCTCCCTGTGTCTTCAAATGATCTTTCCTTCATACCTGTATCTTAATCTTCTTATAAGGACACCTGTCATATTGGATAAGGGCCTGCTCTAGTGACAATTTAAACGTAGTTACATCTTTAAAGATCTTATCATCTCCCAACAGAGTTGAACTGAGATACTACTGAAGGTTAGGATTTCAACATAAGAATTTTGAAGACACATAATTCATCCTATAAACAATCCTCATTTTCAACAGGTGAGGCAAACAAAGGGCAGAGAATCAAATTTGCTGAAGTTATGCTGCTAGCTACTCATACATTCGGGATTTAAATCCAGCTAATCTGATAAGAAAGATCTAATTTGTAGTGACAGCTATACTACCTCTGCTAGAAATGAAACGTCTAATTGTTTTTGCTATGATAAAAACACAACTATTTTCTTTTCCATTTAGCTAATTCTCTAGCCTTTTTATATACTATTTTGAAGGGTGGCAGTTACCAAGAATGTTGCCTCCATAACAAGGATGTCATGAAAGGAAATGATTTAGTAAACTTTTCACATCCATATGATGTGAATTATCGTGTTATATAAGAAAATTTTATTAAGAACAGGGCAGTGCTGAATATTATAACATAAAAATGGAAAGGAAAAAACTGAAAGAAAAGACTCAAAATGTAAACAGTTATTTTGTTTCTGTGGAAATTAGTAATGACTTTGAAATTCATTTTTATAAAAGTTAATATCATCTGATAATTAAGGCATTTGTTAGTTTTTGTTGAAACAATATAAACATCAGAAAATGAATTTAAAATAATTCAAATAAAAATGTTTAGATTTTTCCCAAAAGATTTTAATAGTCATTATACAATTTTCTCTAGTTCTAAATTGTGATAAAGGTAAAAATAAGAACTTATTGAGGATAAAGTGGGAAGGGGGGGAATTTTAAATTTACATGAGAAATATACTGGTATTACAGTGTAGGATCAGGCCAGTACATGGAAATAAGCCAACCATTAAGCAGAACAGAATACTTCGAGGACATTTTTATTTATTCAGAAATATTAATTTTAGGTCTCTGTGTAATGGCTACTGGGTATATATTAGCAAACAAGGCAAGGAAAAATCCCTACTGTCATGGAACAAATTCTTCAGCAGAGAGAGAAACAAACAAAAAAATAATAAATATTTATATTTTAAGTTAGAAGGTAATGCGTACTCCATAGTAAAATGAAGTTAGGAAAATGAGATAAATGCTGGATGAGGGTGAGATTTTAAATTTAATTTTAAATGAGGTATTCAAAGAAAGTCTCTATGGGAAGTCAACATTTGTGCCACAACTGGAAGGCAGTAAGTGACATGGATATTTGGGGAGAGGCATCCTAGAAAGAATAGTAAGTTGCAAAAGCCTTGAGAAAGGAAATCCCTGGCATGCTCAAAAATTAGGAAGGATAGTGTGCTGAGACTTGGTGAGCAGAGGGGGTGCTTGAGGTAAAGAAATAGCAGGAGCCTAGCTCCATTCAGGGAACTTAATAATTGTTAAGCATATAATTTGGCAAAAAATTATTCCAAGCCAGTTTGTATATATGCACCACCTCCATAACAATTACTTATGAAGAAAGTAAGTCTTGAAGAGCACTATTTATTAGTTATTTCATATTAAAGTACTTGTTCTTTTTATTTAAAAATATTTATGTCGAGGGCTTCCCTGGTGGCGCAGTGGTTGAGAGTCCGCCTGCCAACGCAGGGGACACGAGTTCGTGCCCCGGTCCGGGAAGATCCAACATGCCGCGGAGCGGCTAGGCCCGTGAGCCATGGCCACTGAGCCTGAGCGTCCAGAGCCTGTGCTCCACAACGGGAGAGGCCACAACAGTGAGAGGCCCGCATACAGAAAA
>NW_006798942.1:628190-707196 GCF_000442215.2 Lipotes vexillifer | reverse complement strand
AAAAAAAAAAAAAAAAAAAAAAAAAAAAAATATATATATATATATATATGTATATATTTATGTCGAAATGCATCTCATATGATGCAAATGCATCCTCAGTTTCTCTCCAATTTGAAAGTATGTTAGCAGTAAATAAATACCCATTTAGCCTTTTAAAAGAGAAATTTTTATTATTAAGGAATCTATCATATTTTAATAGATTATCACTTACATATTGTGCACACCTTAACAAAATTAAAATAATAGAAACAATACAATGCCTGCTCTCAAACCACAATGGAATTAATCTAGGAATCAATAACAGAAAGACATCTGAAAAAAATCCCAAAACAAGTGCAGATTAAACAATACACTTCTAAATAAAAAAATATGCCTAAGAAGTAATCTCAAGAAAATTGAGAAATATTTTAACTTAAATGAATAAAAGCCCCACAACTTATCAAAATTTGTGGGATACAGCAAAAGCAGTGCTTAGAGGAACATGTATAAAAGAAGCTCTAGAATCAATCATCTAAGTTTCCACTTAGGAAACTAAACAAAGAGAACAGCAATTTGAATCCAAAGTAGTTGAGCTCCATTTCAAGAAAAATGATTATTTTATGTAATTTAGTTTAATTAAAGACTTAGTTATGGTACCTGTAAAACTCATAAGTGTGGCAACAAATTAAGCTAAAAGTTTTTGTGCAAAAATTAAATTATCAAAGGAGAGGAAAGACTTTTATGTTTTATGTAGGAAATTATTAATGACTCTTTATTAGATAAGTACTTGAAGCAAAATAAAATAGAAGCAAAGGTGGTAGAATTTATCAGTGAAAGTGAAGAAAAATACTGTTGATCCTTGAATGATATGGATTTGAACTGTGAGGGTCCACTTATAAGCGGATTTCTTTCAATAGTAAATACTACAGTACTCTACAATCTGAGGTTGGTTGAATCCACGAATGTGTAGGAAGCATGGATTTCAGGGCTGACTATAAGGTATAAGCAAATTTTTGACTGCACTGAGTGTCAGCGCCCCTAACCCTCACATTGTTCAAGGGTCACTGTAAAGAAAAATGAAACGATGATTCAGTAACTTAAATTTAGTGTTGATATGTATAAATAAAGGCAAAAGCCACAAAAGAAGAAATATAATTACCTGCTGGTCAAACACCCCCAAAAAACAATTTTCCTAAGATAATCCACAAAAAGTTCTTACTGTCTACAAAGTAAAGTTACAAGCTTAGCATTACTCTTGCCACCTCTTTTGGCAAGAACTGGTCTAACTTTACACATCTCCCCTACATAAACTGCTTGAGTCAAACTGTGGTTATTCTAAAAACATTCTACTAATTCTACATCTCACGATTGTTTATGTCACAAAAGTTTTGTTTTCTGCAAATATTGCTGTGGTGCTTTTCTTCTTCTCTTCTCCATGTAAATAATATTAATTATCTTTGGAGGTCAACATGAGTTCTAACTTTTCCATTTATGTTGCACTGAACCCTTTAGTTTATATCAATCCACACATTCCTCTGAAGTTCTTTATAAAATTTACTATCTATTCTTACTACTTACTATCTATTCAGTTACTTCCTATATAATCTATCTCTCACCTTTAATGATAAAAACTGGTAAGTTTTTTAGTTATAAGTGCTTCTACTTCACCTAGATTTTAAATGTTTTAAAGACCTAAACCTTAACCTAAATTAGGTTAACCTGGGTGTTAGCTGAATTAGGCAGATTTACAATTTAGAGTAGAGAGTTCATAGATCAGGGTAGATGATGTCCATTTACATTCTTTTTAGAGAATACTCACACATGGATTTATTAATTTACTTTAAAAATAAATAATTATACATTTCACATATTGTTTACAGTTTTGGAGATGCAATGGAAATCAGACTTGAAAAGTATCTGCCCTCATAAAGATTATGTTTAAGTGGGCAAAAAGGCAATATGTCTGTGATAAATAAATAAATTTATTTATATTTATGAAGACTCTGTAAAGAAAAAAAAAAAGAAAAAGTTCTGTGAAAGAGAGTGACCCTTTTCTTTGAATAGGGTTGTCAAGAAAAAGAGAGGGACTGTTTTTCAACAAAAGCCAAATAGAGAAGGACTCCCTAGAAGTGTCACTCCTGAGATTGAAGTTGTCTGAAACAAGCTGAGACAAACATCTCACCCCTGAGAACTTGATAAGCTGGAAATATCAGTTCCACTTTGGCATCACCACTCAATATATGTTGAGAAATTGGTAAAAGAGCTTGGTCTGAGTCCCTTGGAATGTGTTGTCACATGAGAATATAGGCACTGATAATTGTTTCTTCCCTGTTCTCTTCTGATATCAGGAGTTTGTGGAGGCATCCTTTGCCATCAGGGTAAGTAATAATTGTGATGACGGGAGGCTGGGAAGAAATGTAGCTGCTTCCTTCCCTCTAAGAAGACAGAATTAGACTCATGGGTTCCTGCAACTCATATGAAGGAGCATGAAAAATAGAGAAGAAAGAAACAGCCTAAGGATGCTCAGGGGAACACTCAAATAATTAATGGATAACATTATTTGAAAAGGATATTTGAGGGCTTGGATATTTTGAGAAGCTGGAGGGAGACAGGGTTCTATACTCTAGAGAATCATTAGTGAAGGAGGGACTTGAAGTGAGACCCTCTAATATTCCCAAAGGAACCACACACTCATCCACACATTATCTTTGTGCAACCATATCAGTAAAAGCCAGTAGAAGGAATGAAACCAGGATGACCCAGAGAGTGACCAAAGATATGTGGGAACACTGACAAATAGCAATCTCAACCTGCTCAAAATGCAGGTGTTACACAATAAAATATGCAGGCATTTAGAGTTTTTAGAGAAGTCCTGCCTACAGTCTAGCCCACTGGCAGGACAGAATTCACAGTAGGTTCAGAACCAGTTCAGACAACACTGGGCCCTAATCCATTCCCTGAAGTAGTTCTGAGGCTATACATATGTCTCCCCCAAACGCATTCCCTGAAGAAAAACTGAAGAGGCTGAAAGAGTATCAGTGGATTAGGACAACTCATTACAGTTATTAGAAAAACAACCCACATGTTTGAGAGTGGCTCAGTAGATAATCCCAAAATGTTAAAAATAATTCCTAAGGAAGCACACATATCTTAATTAAATTAGGACTTTTCTAAACAAGTAAACTCTAAGATTGTTTGCTTTAATTTATAATTCAATTTGGATTTTGACTTCATACGGCCCAACTGCCTTTCATGGTAATAAAAACTGTATCAAGACACTGATGCCACAGTATAAAGAGAACGCTTTTACTTCTCACAGTTTTTTTCAGTATTTTTTCCTTTAATATTACAGTTGCAAAGGAAAGAAGTCCCACCCACTAACTTCTATCTTCAGCACCTTGTATTTAAAGAGAACGTTTGAAGTGTAAAATAATATATGATTATTACAATATTATAGATGTAATAGAGTCCATTTTGCTTTTCAAATAAGTTTACTGTCATTCTGAAAGTAAAATATCTGAATTCCTCTATTGGAAAAAGAAAAGTGATTTTGGTAAAAAAAACTTACTTTATAGTAATTGGAAAGTTACATAAATAGGGATAAATTCACAACTGCATCGTTAAGATATCTTGATAAATTACCCCAAATTTTTAGAAATCATTATACATATGTAATAATCAAATACAATAAGCTGAAGATCCAAGTAGAGCTCTTGTCAAGGCAGGATATATGAGAACCACAGTGCAATCTTTTCACCTGCCACCATTTCTTGTTTTGTTTCTAACAAATCAGTGATTTTTACATTGTTGCACAGTAGTTCATGACTAAAAGAGTCATTATTTTGGAATTGTTTAATGTGATACTTCCACTTCAGTGAAAGAACTAAGCAGTAATAATGAGCAATTAGAAGATACATATTGGTATTGCATCAACCTAAAACATTTTACAAGGAATGTAATGATTCAATTTAGGCTCCAGAGAGTAGAGAATTACAGTCTGCCAGAATTAGGTAGGTTTATCTTTCACTGTATAAATTATCATCATGTGCTCTCTAAAATTACCATCTAAAATGTGGTAATTTTAGGTCTGTAACATATGTGCTATAGAGGAAAAAAAAAAGAAAGAAAGAAAAATGTAGGTAGATATTCTAAAGAAAAACCAAGATTCTTTCATATGAAAAGTTACACCAGAGACACTGACATGTAAGAAGGAATGGGACTTCCTTTTCACCCAGTAAATTTCAGTACAATCTAGAAGGAAACTGGATGAGCAAGTAAATTCTTGGACTCTTAGCTGGTGTGCCTTCCCTCTCAGGCAGTTTATCCCACAATATCATCACTTATCAAATGGAAGCAGTGACCAAGAAGATCTCAGAGAGATGATGTATGTGCTCATAAATAAAAAGTAGGAACATCCCAAAGGTGACAAGACAGAATAAATAAGTTTGAAGTGTAATAAAAGAAATATTCAAAGTGAGAAGCTAAGTGAGATTGCTCATAAAACAAAGGTAAAAATTTTGAGGAGACTATGATAAATCAAGCAAGTTTAGAATGACATTTACCAAGTCATAAACTGAAACTAACATAGTGACTAAAAATCCAGTGGGAGGATAGGCTGTTCCACTGAAGAGTGATGATGCAGAAAGAGTCAAAAGAGGCTACAAAAAGTTTCTGCCACAACTGTACATTCCCTCAAAAATCTGACACATTCTGAAGAGTACTGTGGTTATCTCAGCCGTGTTATAAATGGTTGATAGAGAAATATCTATCTATTTATTTTATTTCAACCAAACTCAATTTACATCTCATTTGTTAATTCCTTGAAGAATTCATCTTCCTTCATTCCTTGTTCAGTGTCTGGAAACATTTGCTTCCTATATTTATTTGATATTCTGGTTGTTTATAGTAGAAGGGTAATTTTCGTCCTTGGAAACAGAAATCCCCTTTAAAAATGTTTAGATAATCAATAATATTACTTTGTTTCAACATACAATGATATATGTTATTTTTAGAAAGAATTCATTTTTGAAAACAGTGTTTGAATATAACCACTTTATAATTCACCAACATAATAAAAAAAATCAAGAAACAAGCATTTCAAAAATATTAAATACTAATTATTTTAAGGCCTCATTTTATTATCAAAAGTGTCCCTATTTTAAGTGATACATTATATGGTTATCCTACTTCTAAGTCTTTTAAAAGTAGTTTCAAATTTCCACTATTACATCTTTGCATGTGACAGCTCAGATACGAATGCAGATTGCGTATGTTAAACCAGCAACTCAAATACCACAAGAAAGACTGCCAGATGTGCTTTAATGGTAAATAATAATTTTAAGTGATGTTCTGATGGAAGTAAAGCACAACCTCTTTTCCATTAAATTATATAGTTACAGGAAAATTAATAGTGTATAAAAACATTAAAATATTTAGTCATCATATGTTAAAAATACTTAGATTCTAGGCTCAGTTAATTATGAATGGCTCTAGTGTTTATGCTTCTTTTTATTATGTTTTGTCTTGCTTACCTGATATCTGGTAAGATTGCTTCCATTCGCATGGAAAATCAAAAGTTGTAGTATGCAGGCTGCTTTTTTTTTATTTTGTGGTGTTCTTCCGTGTAGAAGGGAAATCTTAGAGCCCTGGTTCCACATACTGAGTGTTATAGAATGTCCCAATTATTAGGGGGAAAAAATCCAAATATAAAACAGCTTCTGAAAGCAGTTCTATCTCCTTTGAAAATCACTGCATAGCATTTTATGGGGTTTGCGTTAACTTCCATGAGGTAGAGACTTGTTAAAAGACCAGTAATTTGTGTGGAAATGTGGCAGGATGTGACATACACAAGTATGTATTTTAGTGGCTGTGTGCTGGATTAGGAATGAAAATTTGGCAGGATAATAGCAACAGGCAGAGAGTAGACTGCCTAGGAGGTTATTGCAAAAATTTAGCTCAGAAGTTATGAATATCTACGTAACCTATTTAAATATATCAGCATGGAGCAGGAGGAAAAACAAAAACAAAAGATATGTTTTCTGGGCTAAGATTCAAAACTACATAGGAAGAAAATTGATGGCAATAGATGGAAGGAAAATTTGGAAAAGGAAGAAGAGAAGGGCAACAAAGATAGACTGATATTTTATTCAGGTATTGGAGGAAATCTACCAATGTACACCTAAAAAGTGGGAAGACAAATGTTATATTTTGAAAAGAAAAAAGAAAAATTTTCAAAAATTGTAGTACATTCTAAGAGAGCAATCTTGTAGAAGGACTTAGATAAATCTGGGAAAGTAATTTATATATTAAAATAGAGGTAGTGCTTGGATGGAGTTTAAAAGGGGCTATTGATGTTTTTTTGTGATTATTAATATCTGACGTGCTGTCCATTTTCTTGTCAGTGATACCAAAAAAAGTAAATGGAATGATTCAAAATTAATTAACAGACTTTTCAGTTCCAAACCAATGTTCATGTTTTTAGGAATAAAGGTATTGTTAAAATCTTGGGCTTTGTATTAAATTTACTATGCAATATATCTTGAATTCCACACAATTCTGAGAACTTAACCCTTTTTTTAAATTCCAGTTTGCTGGGGTCAGTGTAACATTCTAAGATTCAGCAGTTCCACAGGATGAGGAAGATGTGGCCACATAAAATAAAGATATATACTTCTATTTATTAAAGATAAATTGTTGGAAAAATACTGTTGGACTATTATGAGTGCCAGATTTCAAATATTCACTATTAAAGTTATAAATTATTGTTAAGAATTTGAAATCCTAGAAGAAGAGGAGAGGAAGGAGGAAGAGAAGGAAGTATAAGAGGAAAAAGGGAAATTTAAGAATAACAGAAGAAGAAGAAAGTGTTCAGATCTTAAAATAAATGATAGTATATTTGACAAAGAAACCAAAACTCCTGGAAAATGATCTATTAGAATGTCATATCTACATAATATCAGTAGTGTATCTCCCAAATGGACTCACATCTATATCTAAAAATGTATATTTGTGAAAATAATAATACCAGCATTGTAAAAATAAAACAGTAAGAGCTAACATTTATAAAGCATTTGCTATGTTCTATGCATGGTTTAATGATCTTTACAAATGTTAACACATTGAATTCTCACTTAAAATTCTGAGGTAAATATTTTCTATTATTTTTCCATAGGCACATAGATGGTGTCCTCATTGCTTATCACTGAATGCCAGTGGATATCTTTAGCACTTTCAAGTAATGCTTTTTCAGGTAATTTTTTTAAGATGCATAAAAAATTACAAAGGTTCAGGTTTCTTGAGTTTCATTATCTATGGGTTTTATAATGCTTAAGTGTCCACAGCATTAAATATGAAATCATATAGATGGGTTCAAATTGTGTCTTTTTAACCTTACATAAAAAAATTTAGTTTAATTGTGCTCTTTCATAAAATTAGAATAACTATATCTGTCTCATATGGTTTTTAAGGATCAATGTGATATTTGTATAATAAACTTATTTACCCACTCAGAACATTAAAAAATGCTATTAAATCTAATGTATGAAAATGCACAAAACTGCTCATTATTGAAAACCTGTATAATCACTACTATAAGATAGACAAAAATTAAGAAAATGTATTTCAAAATTATGAGGATTATTTTAAATAATAAACAAACATATTACAAAATAGTTGATAAAATATTTTAAGTTTTCATGTTCACATATATATGTGTTTGTGTTGTGTATTTCTGTCAATTCATTCAGGCCACTATAACAAAAACACCATCATCTGAGTGGCTTATAAACAACAGAAATTTATTTCTCACAGTTCCAGAGGCGGGGAAGTCCAAGACCAAGGTGCTGACAGATTCAGAGTCATATGAGGTCCTATTTTCTGATTCATAAGCAGTTATCTTCTCACTGTGTATTCACATGGTGGAACAGACATGAAAGTTGTCTGGGATCTCTTTATAAGAGCACTAATCCCATTCATGAAGGCTTTGTCCTTGTGACCTAATCACCACCCAAAGGCCCCAGTTCCGAGTTTTAGCACATGGGGATTGTTTTCAACATATGAATTTTAGGCTATAGCAGTATCTAATAACTTATGTCATGTAGTGTCTTACTAAAGCTAAAGCAAATATTAAAATTTTGTTTTTATTAATGTAAAAACACTACCAAAGAAACTGAATGTATGAATGAATAAGGGGTCAAATATGCCTCCAGTTCAGAGATATACATGAGTCAAAATACACTCTGAGAGTTTGCATGAGATCTTGCATTGTCATAATTCAGGGCTTTAAATACTCAAAAAAAATTTTTTTTCAATTTCAGTAATGCCTTTATTCATAATTTAAAAGGTTTTGTTTTGTGTGTGTGGTACACGGGCCTCTCACTGTTGTGGTCTCTCCCGTTGTGGATCACAGGCTCCAGATGCGCAGGCTCAGCAGCCATGGCTCACAGGCCCAGCTGCTCTGTGGCATGTGGGATCTTCCCAGACCAGGGCATGAACCTGTGTCCCCTGCATCGGCAAGCAGACTCTCAACCACTGTGCCACCAGGGAAGCCCTTAAAAGGTATTTTTATTCTTCCTTCTTTTATAGCTTTTTTTAAGTGATTCTCTCTTCATTTCCATGTCGAACTCCATAAAAGAGTACATTATAATAACGGCCCACAGCCAAACTCTGAATTCCATTCCATTTCATTCTATTCTGTTCCATTCCATTTCTTCTCTTTGGTGTGAAAATATTTTAAGAAATATTATTTAAAAGATAAGGTAAAGAATTTTAGTATTATGAATAGTAATATGTGTGATGGAGTTAGTCATTAAAGTAATAAATAAAAAATCTCAAATTTTAAGTATAACAGATATAATTCAAATTTATTCTTAGCTTTTCATTTTTAACAAGGGAAGCATAATCCCATATTCTAGCATTATATGTCTTCCTCTCATCAGTGTTATCTATCAGTTCTCTACTTTATGTCATAAATATGACTTTGTTTATCTTTTCTTTTGCATGTTCTAATGACTTCCTTCAACTAGATTGTCAGCTCTTGGGGGCAAGGGTTAGGTTTGTTTGTTTTCTAACCCCACAAATATTAAGAGATAAGCTTGCCCAGAGAAGGGATATAGATTAGAAAATGTCTGGATTACTTTTCTTTAGAAAGTTTAGTTATCTATGATGTAGATATCTAGAATTAAATTAGTACATGAGCCACATACAAAAATCAAGGACTTTTTTTTCCTTATTATCTAAAGCTACTTAGAAGTAAATATATTCCTGTAGAAATAATTCATATACCACTTTACCAGTAAATTAACCATAATCCATTCCATGCATTGGACAATCAAAACTCAAGGTAAATATCTGCAGTATTAATATAGTGATGAAAATAATATTCATCTATTTCTAAATCAACACCCAAATTATTGCTAGATTTTCCAGTGCTTTCTAAATCATTAATGTAACCATATTTTCTTCTGGTTTAGAACATGTCAAAGTAGTCCAAATTATTTCCATTTTACACTCTACCATAACTCGCCCTGGATTGTCTTACTTAATCTTCTGCCCCAGCATATCCTTTCCATGTGCTCTTCTCTCTACTGCCATACCCTTAGCCATGCTACATCAATATAGCAAATATATACCCATTCTTCAAGACCCGTTTTAATTGCCACATCTCTAAAATCTTAAATCCTGAAGCCAAGATCATCTTTCCCTTCTATGAACTTCCACATAATTATGTATAACTATTGTGTAAAAAGGAATTACTGTTCTGTTATATATCTCTTGGGTACTTGAGAGCAGAGTTAAAGTCCTATTAATCATTTCCATGATGTAGAACTGTGCCTAACATGAAGTAGGTTCTTAATAAATGCAATGAATAAATGAGTAGAGTAACCATACTGATTCAGAATGACTAACAAGTGCCCTTTAGGTAATAAGTAAAATAAAATTGTTACTTCCAAAACAAGAATAAGCAATTTTTAATATCCCACAATATATACATTTCTTTTGCAGTAAAGCCCTGTTGTATTAAAGGAAGATTGCTTAATGGGGATTCATTTATTTAAGTATATAAGACAGATGGGGGACATAGATGATAGGAGAAGAATTGGATGTGTAAATAATAAAATGTGCAAGCATTCTTCTTCTCCTTAAGAGAGAGACCCTAGTGCATTGACTCAAAAGAGAAAGATATACAGTAATGAGAGGAAACTCAAAAGATGAGAAAAATCAATAAATTTACCATTGAAATAAATCTACCTTTAAACCACTATGTGATGTTATTATGTGACTAGAGGTTTAAAGTAGCCAATGCTAAAGCCTTCATTCCAAATATTAAATTTAAAAAAATATTTTTTATTATTATTTCTAATTTTTTCTATCAAAGTAACTTAGATTCACTTATCATATGAATGGGATTTTGTATGTACAATTACAATATGTGCAAAAAAGAAAAGGTGTAGATGGAAAAGGACCTAGAAATAGTAGCATAAAGAAAATTTGAAGAAGCATATCATTAGTAAAAATTTGAATGAAAGTAACTTAGATTATTTATAAGGATGGTACTATATTTTAAATTACTGTTTATTTATATACAATAAAACGTATTCTCTTTGATGAACAGTTTTATGAGTTTAGACATATACATCCAATCATGTAAACACCACCACAGTCAAGATAAAGAACTCTCAGATACCCAAATTCCTTCATGATTTCCCCTTTGTAGTCTACACCTTCCCTGAAATCAACTCCTGGAGATCACTGATCTGCTTTTTTTTTTTTTAACCTACATTTTTCCTTTTTCCAAAATGTCACATAAGTGGATTAATAAAGCATGTAGCCTTTTGGATTGTCCACCTTCACTTAGCATGATACTTTGAGATTCATCCATTTTCTTCCACCTATTAGTAGTTCTATCTACTTTATTGCTGAACATCACATACATTTCTGTACTATAGTTTGTCTACTCATTCATCAAGAATTTTTTCATCAAGTACATTTCAGTTTCTACTATCACATTATTCTTAGGATTTAAAAAACTGTGGAAATATTTAGGATCTGCAACATATAAAGTGCAATTTATTTTGTGTTTTTATTTATTTAAATATTTGATAAATCTAATTTAACAATTTTTAATTTAATTTAATTTAGTTTAATTTAATTTAATTTAATTTAATTTTGGCAGTGCAGCTTCTGGGATCTCAGTTTCCCAACCAGGGATTGAACCCAGGCCATAGCAGTGAAAGCCCAGAACACTAACCATTAGGCTACAAGGGAACTCCTAACAATTTTTTTAAACTAAAGTCATTTCAGTGCATTAAAATAGTGTTAAAATATTATAAAAGAAATATTAAGTAGATGACTCATAAATACATAGAAGGTAGATTTATTTTACTTCCTAAGACAGGAATATATATATATATATATATATATATATATACAAATTTTTTTACTTCTTAAAATAGGAGGGTATATATATTATATAATATATGTATATATATATATTCCTTCTTATCTTAAGAAGTTAAAAAGATATATATTCATATAGACTATATGTATATATCACCATAGATATAGATAACTATCATTCTTAATATATATGTATATATAGTATATATATATATAGCACCACATTTCTTGCCTATTAAATTCATAGATTTTCTGATTGTAATCTTGTTTATTTTCTTTCTATAGAACACATTTCATTCAGTTTCATTAAAAGCACAAGACATAATTATTAAAGATTTATTAATGTTATATATGTAGCAGTATAGTATTTTAATCTGCATTATTAAACTAGCTGAAAGTCTTCAGGACTTAAGTGTATTCAACAATGCACACTAGTTAACAGAATTTCCACAGAAAAATATTATTGGGGACCATTTAAAAATGGCAGGTAGTCAGTAATATTCTCAACCAAGTTGTTTTTTAAATTAATCTATCCATCTCTCAAATTATATGAGACAAGTTATACAAGAATACAATATTGCTGTCTGCCTGGAATTTGAGTTTCTTTAGAGAAATGCATATGGATGGATAGTTAGACAACTAATATTAAACACTGTTTGCCAAATTCTGTTATCTCCAATAGATACACTATAGAGATGTATCTGTCATATTCCCCATACATTTATTTATATTGGTATTATATGGTTAAAAATATAAACATATGTTGTAAAATTATTTTTATTTATAATACTTAAAGTAACTACAATCGGTTAATCAGGTTTAGATAAAATTTTTTAACATTTACCATCTGTAAGGTGTGACATATATGATCATATATAATATAATCATATTAAAGAGAAAACATGTCAAGTTTTAATGGAATTAAATACTGGATTATCACAGCTGCTTCCTATGATTAATAGTAGTGTATAAGAGGAAAGAAAACTGAGTAACACTATACATTGACATTAATAAAAACAATTTAGACAAAATTGGGCACATTTATAGATCATTGGAACAGGATAAGAAGCCCAGAGATAAACCCACACACATATTGTCACTTTATTTTTGATAAAGGAGGCAAGAATATACAATGGAGAAAAGACAGTCTCTTCAATAAGTGGTGCTGGGAAAACTGGACAGCTACATGTAAAAGAATGAAATTAGAAAACTCCCTAACACCACACACAAAAATAAACTCAAAATGGATTAGAGACCTAAATGTAAGGCCAGACACTATAAAACTCTTAGAGGAAAACATAGGCAGAACATTCTATGACATAAATCACAGCAAGATCCTTTTTGACCCACATCCTAGAGAAATGGAAATAAAAACAAAAATAAACAAATGGGACCTAATGAAACTTAAAAGCTTTTGCACAGCAAAGGAAACCATAAACAAGATGAAAAGATAACTCTCAGAATGGGAGAAAATATTTGCAAATGAAGCAACTGACAAAGGATTAATCTCCAAAATTTACAAGCAGCTCATGCAGCTCAATATCAAAAAAACAAACAACCCAATCCAAAAATGGGCAGAAGACCTAAGTAGACATTTCTCCAAAGAAGATATGCAGATTGCCAATAAACACATGAAAGAATTCTAAACATCACTAATCATTAGAGAAATGCAAATCAAAACTATAATGGGGTATCACTTCACACCAGTCAGAATGGCCATCATCAAAATACCTACAAACAATAAATTCTGGAGAGGCTGTGGAGAAAAGGGAACCCTCTTACACTGTTAGTGGGGAATGTAAATTGATACAGCCACTATGGAGAACAGTATGGCGGTTCCTTAAAAAACTAAAAATAGAACTACCATACGACCCAGCAATCCCACTACTGTGCATATACCCTGAGAAAACCATAATTCAAAAGAGTCATGTACCACAATGTTCATTGTAGCACTATTTACAATAACCAGGGCATGGAAGCAATCTAAGTGTCCATCGACAGATGAATGCATAAGGGAGACGTGGCACATATATACAATGGAATATTACTCAGCTATAAAAAGAAATAAAATTAAGTTATTTGTAGTGAGGTGGATGGACATGGAGTCTGTCATACAGAGTGGAGTAAGTCAGAACGAGAAAAACAAATACCGTATGTTAACACATATATATGGATCTAAAAAAAACAAAAAAAATTGTTATGAAGAACCTAGGGACAGGGAAGGAATAAAGACGCAGACGTAAAGAATAGACTTGAGGACACGGGGAGGTAGAAGGGTGAGCTGGGACGAAGTGAGAGAGTGGCATAGACATATATACTACCAAATGTAAAATAGAAAGCTGGTGGGAAGCAACCAAATAGCACAGGGAGATCAGCTAAGTGCTTTGTGACCACCTAGAGGGGTGGGATAGGGAGGGTGGGAGGAAGACGCAAGAGGGAGGAGATATGGGGATATATGTATACGTATAGCTGATTCACGTTGTTATAAAGCAGAAACTAACATACCATTGTAAAGCAATTATACTCCAGTAAAGATGTTAAAAAAAAAAAAAAAGCAATTTAGGGCAAAGCACCTGCTAAATATAAATGGGAGCACTTTTCCCAATTTCTTGCAACTACATTATTACAATGCTATTTTACTAAAAGAAGAAAAAAAAAACTGGAATTGGAAAGTGGACAAGAAAATATTAACAGGGGCAATTACTCACAAAAAAAGAGCAGTTACTAAAGTCATAGTCTAAAAATTTCACCTAAATTTTAGGTGAATACAAAATTATGAATATATTACTTATCTTATTCACTCCATTCATTCCATGTATGTATCAGGCTATGTGCTAGGAAATTAATCTTATTGAGAAAAAAATACAGTAGCAAATTTTGACATGGTAGAATGAATGCTTGGGAGTTATCAGAGTACAAGAGAAGAGCATAAGCCATTCTGGAGGTGGGAGGAGGGAAATAGAAAATATTCCCAAGAGAGTCTAGATATGAAGCAATGAACAGAACTTAGCCAACAGAGAAGGAGGGAGAAAGTCATTTCAGAAAAAGGAAAAAAGACATGAAAATTATAGAGATAGAAGAAAAGCAGAGTGAATTCAGGAATTTCAATTAATTCAGTATGACTGAAGGTCCTCATGTTTAACTATGAGTAGTGGAGTTAAATGAGATAAGTAGAAAAAGTTCAGATCAGATAGGACTTTGTAATTTATCCTAGAAGCAATAAAGACCCATTTTAGTGGTTTGACTACAGGAAGTAAATAATCAGAATTACAAATTGGGATCAAACCTTATTAAAATGTTTTGCAGGAAGTCAGTCTGAAGAGAGAACAAGTCTGAGGCTATAGCACTAAATTCTGGTGTTCAGAATTTCATGATGTGCTATTAGTAGTATTATTTACCAATGACACTCTCAGCATGGAAGATTCTGTTAAATACTACGTAATTTATGGTACTCTTGGAGATTCACAAAATATTCCAAAGGATCCTACAATTAATAAATATATGTTTAACACGCTTCCCAATCTTATGTGGTTTCTTTTGTTTTTGTTTTTCTTTTTTTGCTATTTTTAACAAGAAATCCGATAGAACCTTGATTGTTCCCTGAGCTACAAAATTATGTCTATAAATAACCACTGCTTGTATCACTGCAGAAGTTTCTCATGCTCCACACATTAAAAATGTGCAAATTTAAAACATGATTTTAGGATGAAAGATCATCTCACTCCATTGTTGAAATCATCTAATGGCTTCTTAGCCTACTCCTCTAAAAGTGAAATACCTTAGCCATTGAACAAAGTCTGTAAGATCTCAAAAGCTAATGCCTTTCTGACTTCAACTTCTGTTACTTCTCTTTTTCTCTCTCCTCTAAGCTACCTTCTCTTCCACTCACTTCACTTCAGCCACACTAAACATATGGCTACTCTTACCCCTTCAGGCTCAGAAGCCTTCCACTTTCTGTACATCTTCTCTACAATGCTGTGAGTGCTTACATCACTGCATGGCTCACTCCCTTATAGCATCAGACTTGTCCACTTTATCAAGATTTTCCTCAATCATTCTTTGTAAACTGGCATTCCTCCCCCCATATGCAAGAATTCTCTTTCTTTTTTTTTTTTTTTTTCCCACATCTTTATTGGAGTATAAATGCTTTACAATGCTGTGTTAGTTTCTGCTGTACAACAAAGGGAATCAGTTATATGTATACATATATCCTCTTATCCCCTCCCTCTTAAGCCTCATTCTTACCCTACCTATCCCATCCCTCTAGGTCATCACAAAGCACGGAGCTGATCTCCTGGTGCTGTGCAGCAGCTTCCCACTAGCCATGCAGTTTACATCTGGTACTCTATATATATCAGTGTTACTCTCTCACTTCATCCCAGCTTCCCCTCCATCCCTGTGCCCTCAAGTCTGTTCTCTACGTCTGAGACTTCATTCCTGCCCTGCTACTATGTTCATAACCACTGCTTTTTAAAATTCCATATATATGCGTTAATACACGGTATTTGTTTTTCTCTTTCTGACTTACTTCACTCTGTATGATTCTAGGTCCATCTACCTCACTAAAAATAACTCAATTTCCTTAGTTTTTATGGCTGAGTAATATTCCATTATATATATGTGCCACATTTCCTTTATCCACTCATCTGTTGATGGACGTTTAGGTTGCTCTCATGTCTTGGCTGTTGTAAATAATGCTGCAATGAACATTGTGGTGCATGACTCTTTTTGAATTATGGTTTTCTCAGGGTATATGCCCAGTAGTGGGATTGATGGGTCATATGGTAGCTCTATTTTGATTTTTTAAAGGAACCTCCATACTGTTCACCATAACAGCTGTATCCATTTACATTCCCATCAACAGTGCATGAGGGTTCCCTTTTCTCCACACCCTCTCCAGAATTTATTGTTTGTAGATATTTTGATGATGGCCATTCTGACTGGTGTGAGGTGATACCTCATTGTGATTTGGATTTGCATTTCTCTAATGATTAATGATGTTGAACATCTTTTCATGCATTTGTTGGCCATCTGTGTTTTCTTTGGAGAAATGTCTATTTAGATCTTCTGCTCATTTATGGACTGGGTTTTTTGTTTTAGTGATATTGAGATGCATGAGCTGCTTGTATATTTTGGAGATTAATCCTTTGTCAGTTGCTTCATTTGCACCTATATTCTCCCATTTTGAAGGTTGTCTTTTTTTGTCTTGTTTATGGTTTCCTTTGCTGTACAAAAACTTTTAAGTTTCATTAGGTCCCATTTGTTTATTTTTGTTTTTATTTCCCTTACTCTAGGAGGTGGGTCAAAAAGGGTCTTGCTGTGATTTATGTCATAGACTGTTCTGACTATGTTTTCCCATAGGAAACATGTTTCCTATGTATTATAGTGTCTGGCCTTACATTTAGGTCTTTAATCAATTTTGAGTTTATTTTTGTGTGTGGTGTTAGGGAGTTTTCTAATGTCATTCTTTTACTTGCAGCTGTCCATCCTTCCCATCACCACTTATTGAAGAGGCAGTCTTTTCTCCATTGTATATTCTTGACTCCTTTGTCAAAGATAAAGTGACCATATGTGTGTGGGTTTAGCTCTGGCTTTCTATCCAGTTCCATTGATCTATAATTCTGTTTTTGTGCCAGTACCATACTGTCTTGATCACTGTAGATTTGTTGTGTAGCTTGAAGTCAGGGAGACTGATTCCTCCACCTCCGTTTTTCTTTCTCAAGATTGCTTTGGCTATTCTGTGTCTTTTGTGTTTCCTTACAAACTGTAAAATTATTTCTTCTAGTTCTGTTAAAAATGCCATTGGTAGTTTGATAGGGATTCCGTTGAATCTGTAGATTGCTTTGGGTAGTATAGTCATTTTCACAATATCGATTCTTCCAATCCAGGAGCATGGTATATTTCTCCATCTGTTTATATTATCTTTGATTTCTTTCATCAGTGATTTATAGTTTTCTGAGTACAGATCTTTTGCCTCCTTATGTAGGTTTATTCCTAGGTATTTTATTCTGTTTGTTGCAACGGTATAATGATTGTTTCCTTAATTTCTCTTTCTGATTTTTTGTTGTCCATGTATAAGAATGCAAGAGACTTCTGTTCATTAATTTTGTATCCTGCAACATTATCAAATTCATTGATTAGTTCTAGTAGTTTTCTGGTGGCATCTTTAAGATTCTCTATGTACATTATCATGTCATCTGCAAACAGTGACAGCTTTACTTCTTCTTTTCCAATTTGTATTCCCTTTTTCTTCTCTGATTTCTATGGCTAGGACTCCCAAAACTATGTTGAAAAATAGTGGTGAGAGTGGACATCCTTGTTTTGTTCCTGATCTTAGAGGAAATGCCTTTACTTTTTCACATTGAGAATGATGTTTGCTGGGGGTTTGTCATATATGGCTTTTATCATGTTGAGGTAGGTTCCCTCTATGACCACTTTATGGAGAGTTTTTATCATATATGGATGTTGAATTTTGTCAGGTTTTTCTGCATCTATTGAGATGATCATATGGTTTTTAATTTGTTAATATGGTGTATCACATTGATTGATTTGTATATATTGAAGAATCCTTGTAACCCTGGGGTAAATCCCAATTGTTCATGGTGCATGATCCTTTTAATGTGTTGTTGGATTTTGTTTGCTAGTATTTTTTTGAGGATTTTTGGGCCTATGTTCATCAGGGATTTTGGTCTATAATTTTCTTTTTTTGTGATGTCTTTGTCTGGTGTTGGTATCAGGGTGATGGTGGCCTCATAGAACGAGTTTGGGAATGTTCCTCCCCTGAAGTTTTTTGGAAGAGTTTGACAAGGATAGGTGCTTACTCTTCTCTGAATGTTTGATAGAAATCACCTGTGAAGCCAACTGGTCCTAGACTTTTGTTTGTTGGAATATTTTTTTGAAACAGTTTCAGTTTTGTTACCTGTGATTGTCCTGTTTATATTTTCTAATTCTTCCTCATTCAGTCTTGGAAGGTTATAGTTTTCCAAGAGTTTGTCAATTTCTTTCAGGTTGTCCATTTTATTGGCCTGTAGTTGCTTGTAGTAGTCTCATGATCTTTTGTATTTCTGCGGTGTCAGTTTTCTTTTGTATTTTGCGGTGTCAGTATTTCTGTGGTGTCAGTTTTCATTTCTAATTTTACTGATTTGAGTCCTCTCCCTTTTCTTATTGATGAGCCTTGTTAGTGGTTTATCAATTTTTTTATCTTTTCAAAGAAAAAGCTTTTAGTTTTATTGATTTTTGCTTTTGTTTTCTTTGTTTCTATTTCATTTATTTCTGTTTTGATATTTATGATTCTTTCCTTCTAGTACTTTGGGGTTTTCTTTGCTCTTATTTTTCTACTTGCTTTAAGTGTAAGTTTAGATTCTTTATTTGAGATTTTTCTTGTTTTCTGAGGAGAGCTTGAATTGCTATGAACTTCCCTCTTAGAACTACTTTTGCTGCATCCCATAGTTTTGGGTTTGTCTTGTTTTCACTGTCATTTGTTTCTAGGTATTTTTTTGATTTCCTCTTCTTTATCTTCAGGTAAAACCCCAGAAAAACAACTTAATGAAGTGGAGATAGGCAACCTTCCAGAAGATGTATTCAGAATAATGATAGTAAAGATGATCCAGGACCTAGGAAAAACAAAGGAGGCAAAGATTGAGAAGATGCAAGAAATGTTTAACAAAGACCTAGAAGAATTAAAGAACAAACAGAGATGAACAATACAATAACTGATATGAAAAGTACACTAGAAGGAATTCGTAGCAGAATAACTGAGGCAGAAAAATAGATAAGTGACCTGGAAGGGAGAATGGTGGAATTCACAGCTGTGGAACAGAATAAAGAAAAAAGAATGAAAAGCAATGAAGACAGCCTAAGAGACCACTGGAACAACATTAAATACAACAATATTCACATTATAGGGGTCCCAGAAGAACAGAGAGAGAAAGGACCCGAGAAAATACTTGAAGGGATTATAGTCGAAAACTTCGCTAACAAGGGAAAGGAAATAGCCACACAAGTCCAGGAAGTGCAGAGTCCCATACAGGATAAACCCAAGGAGAAACACACTGAGATACATGGTAATCAAATTGTCAGAAATTAAAGACAAAGAAAAATTATTGAAAGCAGCAAGGGAATAAAGACAAATAACATACAAGTGAACTCTGGTAAGGTTAACAGCTGATTTCTCAGCAGAAACTCTACAAGCCAGAAGGGAGTGGCATGATATACTTAAAATGATGAAAGGAAAGAACCTACAACCAAGATTACCCTACTCAGCAAGGATCTCATTCAGATTTGATGGAGAAATCAAATCTTTACAGACAAGCAAAAGCTAAGAGAATTCAGCACCACCAAACCAGATCTACAACAAATGCTAAAGGAACTTCTCTAAGTGGGAAACACAAGACAGGAAAGGACCTACAAAAACAAACCCAAAACAATTAAGAAAATGGTAATAGGAATGTATATATTGATAATTACCTTAAACGTGAATGGATTAAACACTCCAACCAAAAGACACAGGCTTGCTGAATGGATACAAAAACAAGACCCTTATATATGCTGTCTACAAGAGACCCACTTCAGACCTAGAGACATATACAGAATGAAAGTGAGGGGATGTAAAAAGATATTCCACACAAATGGAAATCAAAAGAAAGCTGGAGTAGCAATACTCATATCACATAAAATAGACTTTGAAATAAAGAATGTCACAAGAATAAAGGAAGGACACTACTGGATGATGAAAGGATCAATCCAAGAAGAAGACATAAATATTATAAATATATATGCACCTAACATAGGAGCACCTCAATACATAAGACAACTGCTAACAACTCTAAAATAGGAAGTTGACAGTAACACAATAATAGTGGGGAACTGTAACACCACACTTACACCAATGCACAGATCATGCAAACAGAAAATTAATACGGAAACACAAGCTTTAAATGACACAAAATACCAGATAGATTTTTTTTTTTTTTTTTTTTTTTGCAGTACGTGGGCCTCTCACTGTTGTGACCTCTCCCATAGCGGAGCACAGGCTCTGGATGCGCAGGCTCAGTGACCATGGCTCACGGGCCCAGCTGCCCCATGGCATGTGGGATCTTCCTGGACCAGGGTACAAACCTGTGTCCCCTGCATTGGCAGGCAGACTCTCAACCACTGCGTCACCAGGGAAGGCCACCAGATAGATTTTAATTGATATTTATAGTACATCCATCCTCAAATGGAAGATTACACTTTCTCTCAAGTGCACATGGAACATACTTCAGGATAGATCACATCATGGGTCACAAATTAAGCCTCAGTAATTTAAGAAAATTGAAATCATATCAAGCGTCTTTTCTGACCACAGCACTATGAGATTAGAAATCAATTACATACAAAAAAAGCATAAAATACACAAACACATGGAGGCTAAACATTACTAAATAACCAAGAGATCACTGCAGTAATAAAAGAGGAAATCAGAAAATACTTAGAGACAAATAACAATGAAAACACGATGATACAAAACCTATGGGATGCAGCAAAAGCAGTTCTAAGGGGGAAGTTTAAAGTTATACAAGCCTACCTCAAGAAACAAGAAAAATGTCAAATAAACAACCTAACCCTACACGTAAAGGAAATAGAGAAAGAAGACCAAACAAAACCCAAAGTTAGCAGAAGGAAAAAAATCATAAAGATCAGAGCAGAAATAAATGGAATAGAAACAAAGAAAACAATAGCAAAGATCAAACTAAAATCTGGTTCTTTGAGAAGATAAACAAAATTGATAAACCATTAGCCAGAATCATCAGGAAAAAGAGGGAGAGGACTTAAATCAATAAAATAAAATATGACAAAGGAGAATTTACAACAGACATCGCAGAAATACAAAGCATCCTAAGAGACTACTACAATCAACTCTATGCCAATAAATTGGACAGCCTGGAAGAAATGGACAAACTCTTGGAAAACTATAACCTTCCAAGACTGAATCAGGAAGAAACAGAAAATATGAACAGACCAATCACAGGTAATGAAATTGAAACTGTGATTAAAAATATTCCAACAAACAAAAGTCCAGGACCAGAAGGCTTCGCAGGTGAATTCTATGAAACATTTAGAGAATAGCTAATATCCATTCTTCTAAAACTCTTCCAAAAATTTACAGAGAAAGGAACTTCCCAAACCCATTCTATGAGGCCACCTTCACCCTGATACCAAAACCACACAAAGATACTACAAAAAAAGAAAATTACAGACCAGTATCACTGATGAATATAGATGCAAAAACCCTCAACATAATACTAGCAAACAGAATCCAACAACACATTAAAAGGGTCATACTCCATGATCAAGTGGGATGCAAGGATTCTTCAATACACACAAATCAATCAATGTGATACACCATATTAACAAATTGAAGAATAAAAACAATATGATCATCTCAATAGATGCAGAAAAAGCTTTTGACCAAATTCAACACCCATTTATGATACAAACTCTCCAGAAAGTGGGCATAGAGAGAACCTACTTCAACATAATAATGGCCATATATGACAAGCCCATAACAAACATCATTCTCACTGGTGAAAAACTGAAAGCACTTCCTCTAAGATGAACAAGACAAGGATGTGCACTGTCACCAATATTTTTCAACATAGTTTTCGAAGTCCTAGCCATGGAAATCAGAGAATAAAAATAAATAAAAGAAGACAATTTGGAAAATAAGAAGTAAAACTGTCACTGTTTGAAGATGACATGATAATATACATAGAGAATCCTAAATATGCTACCAGAAAACTACTAGAGCTAAAAAATGAATCTGGTAATGTTGCAGGATACAAAATTAATGCACAGAAATCTCTTGCATTCCTATACACTAATGATGAAAAATCTGAAAGATAAATTAAGGAAATGCTCCCATTTACCATTGCAACAAAAAGAATAAAATACTAAGAATAAACCTACCTAGGGAGATAAAAACCTGTATGCAGAAAACTATAATACACTGATGAAAAAATTAAAGATGATACCAACAGATAGAGAGATACCATGTTCTTGGATTGGAAGAATCAATATTGTGAAATGACTATATCACCCAAAGCAATCTACAGATTCAATGCATTCCCTATCAAATTACTAATGGCATTTTATACAGAACTAGAACAAAATGTCTTAAAATTTGTATGGAGACACAAAAGACCCTGAAGAGATAAAGCAGTCTTGAGGGGAAAAAAAATGGAGCTGGAGGAATCAGACTCCCTGACTTCAGACTATACAACAAGGCTACAGTAATCAAGACAATATGATACTGGAGTAAAAACAGAAATAGAGATCAATGGAAGAGGATAGAATGCCCAGAGATAAACCCAAGCACCTATGCTAAACTAATCTATGACAAAGGCAGAAAGGATATACAATGGAGAAAAGACAGTCTTCAATAAGTGGTGCTGGGAAAACTGGACAGCTACATGTAAAATAATGAAATTAGAACACTCCCTAACACCATACACAAAAATAAACTCAAAATGGATTAGAGACCTAAATATAAGACTGAACACTATAAAACTCTTAGAGGAAAACATAGGAAGAACAGTCTTTTCACTTTCATTACTCTAGGAGGTTGGTCAAAAAAGATCTTGCTGTGGTTTATGTCAAAGAGTGTTTTTCTTATGTTTTCCTCTAAGAGTTTTTTAGTGCCTCGTCCTACTTTTAGGTCTTTAATCCATCTGGAGTTTATTTTTGTGTATGGTGTTAAAGATTTTTCTAATTTCATTCTTTTACATGTAGCTGTCCAGTTTTCCCAACACCACTTTTGAAAGAGGCTGTCTTTCCTACATTGTATGTTCTTGACTCCTTTGTTGTAAATTAGGTGGCCATATGTGCATGTGTTTGTCTCTGGGATTTCTGTGCTGAACCATTGATCTATATTTCTATTTTTGTGCCAGTACCAAACTCTCCTGATTATTGTAGCTTTGTAGTGTAGTTTGAAATTGGGAAGCTTGATTCCTCCAGCTCTCTTTTTCTTTCTCAAGATTGCTTTGGCTATTTGGGGTCTTTTGTGTTTCCATACAAATTGTAAAATTTTTTGTTCTAATTCTGTGAAGAATGCCATTGGTAATTTGATAGGGATTGCATTGAACCTATTGATTGCTTTGTGTAGTATAGTCATTTTCACAATATGACTCTTCCAATCCAAGGGTGTGGTGTATTTTTCCAACTGTTTATGTCATCTTTGATTTCTTTCACCAGGGTTTTATAGTTTTCTGAGTACAAGTCTTTTGCCTCTTTACATAGGTTGATTCCTAGGTATTTTATTCTATTTGTTGCAATGGTAAATGGGATAGTTTCCTTAATTTCTCTTTCTGATTTTTTGTTGTTGGTGTATAGAAATACCAGAGATCTATGTGCATTATTTTTGTATCCTGAAACCTTACTAAATTCATTGATTAGTTCTAATAGTTTTCTGCTGGCTTCTTTAGGATTTTCTATGTATAGTATGTCATCTGTAAACAGTGACAGCTTTAATTCTTTTCCAATTTGGATTCCTTTTATTTCTTTTTCTTTTCTGATTGCTGTGGCTAAGATTTCCAAAACTATGTTGAATAAGAGTGGCAAGAATGGACATCCTTGTCTTTTTCTTCATCTTAGTGGAAATGCTTTCAGTTTTTCACCATTGAGTATGCTTGCTGTGGGTTTGTCATATATGGCCTTTGTTATGTTGAAGTATGTTCCCTCTATGGCCACTTTCGGCAGAGTTTTTATCATATATGGATGTTGAATTTTGTCAAAAGCTTTTTCTGCATCAATTGAGATGATCATATGGTTTTTATTCTTTAATTTGTTAATATGGTGTACCACACTGATGGATTTGTGTACATTGAAGAATCCTTGCCCCTGGGATAAATCTCACTTTGTCGTGGTGTATGATCCTTTTTATATGTTGTTGGATTCTATTTGCTAATATTCTGTTGAGGTTGTTTGCAACTGTGTTCATCAGTGATATTGGTCTATAATTTTTTGTGTGTGTGATTTTTGTCTGGTTTTGATATTAGGGTGATGGTGGCTTCATAGAATGTATTTGGGAATGTTCCTCCCCCTGCAATTTTTTGGCAGACTTTTAGAAGGATGGGTGTTAGCTCTTCTCTAAATGTTTCATAGAATTCGCCTGTGAAGCCATCTGGTCCTGGATTTTTGTTTGTTGGAAGATTTTTAATTACAGTTTCAATTTTACTACTTGTGATTGGTCTGTTAATATTTTCTATTTCTTCCTGATTCAGTCTTGGAAGTTTATACCTTTCTAAGAATTTGTCCATTTCTTCCAGGTTGTCCATTTTATTGGCATAGAGTTGATTGTAGTAGTCTCTTAGGATACTTTTTATTTCTGCAGTGTCTGTTGTAACTTCTCCTTTTTCATTTCTAATTTTTTGATTTGTGTCCTCACCCTGTTTTTCTTGATGAATCTGGCTAAGGATTTATCATTTTTATTTGTCTTCACAAAGAACTAGCTTTTAGTTTCATTGATCTTTGCTACTGTTTCCTCATTTCTATTTCATTAATTTCTGCTCTGATCTTTATGATTTATTTCCTTGTACTGACTTTGTGTTTTCTTTGTTCTTCTTTCTCTAGTTCCTTTATGTGTAATATTACACTGTTTATTTGGATTTTTCTTGTTTCTTGAGGTAGGATTGTATTGCTATCAGCTTCCCTCTTAGAACTGCTTTTGCTGCATCCCTTAGGTTTTGGATCGTCGTGTTTTCATTGTCATTTGTTTCTATGTATTTTTTTTCATTGATTTCTTCAGTGATCTCTTGGTTATTTCATAGTGCACTGTTTCGCCTCTATGCATTTGTGTTTTTTACAGTTTTTCTTCCTGTAAATGATTTCCAATCTCAGAGTGTGGTGTTCAGAAAAGATGCTTGATATGATTTCAATTTTATTAACTTTTCCTTAATTTGTGACCCAAGATGTGATCTATCCTGGAGAATGCTCCATGTGCACTTGAGAATAAAGTGTTAACTGCTGTTTTCTGATGGAACGTCCTATAAATATCACTTAAATCTATCTGGTCTCTTGTGTCATTTAAAGCTTGTGTTTCCTTATTTATTTTCTGTTTGGATGATCTGTCCATTGGTGTAAGTGGGGTGTTAAAGTCCCCTACTATTATTGTGTTACTGTTGATTTCCCCTTTCATGGTTGTTAGAATATGCCTTATGTATTGAAGTGTTCCTAGGTTGGGTGCATAAACATTTATAATTGCTATATCTTCTTCTTGGATTGATCCTTTGATCATTATGTATTGTCCTTCCTTATCTCTTGTAACAGTCTTTATTTTAAAGTCTATTTTATCCGATACGAGTATTGCTACTCCAGCTTTCTTTTGATTTCCATTTGCATGGAATATCTTTTTCTATCCCTTCACTTTCAGTCTGTATGTGTCCCTAGGTCTGAAGTGGGTCTTTTGTAGACAGCATATATATGGGTCTGTTTTTTTATCCATTCAGCCTGTCTTGTCTTTTGGTTGGGACATTTAATCCATTTTCGTTCAAGGTTATTATCGATATGTATGTTCTTATTACCATTTTCTTAATTGTTTTGGGTTTTTCTTTTTTCTCTTTTTGGTCTTTTTCTTCTCTTGTGTTTCCCACATAGAGAAGTTTCTCTAGCATTTGTTGTAAAGCTGGTTTGGTGGTTCTGAATTCTCTTAGTTTTTGCTTGTCTGAAAAGCTTTTGATTTCTCCTTTGAATCTGAATGGGATCCTTGCTGGGTAGAGTAATCTTGGCAGTAGGCTTTCCCTTTCATCACTTTAAGTATATCCTGCCACTCCCTTCTGGCTTGCAGAGTTTCTGCTGAAAAGTCAGATGATAAATTTATGAGGTTTCCTTTGTATGTTATTTTTTTGTTTTTCCCTTGCTGCTTTTAATATTTTTTCTTTGAATTTAATTTTTGTTAGTTTGATTAATATGTGTCTTGATGTGCTTCATCTGGGGTTTATCTTGGATGCCACTCTCTGTGCTTCCTGGACTTAGGTGACTATTCCCTTTCCCATGTTACCAAATTTTCCACTATAATCTCTTCAAATATTTTCTCAGACCCTTTCTTTTTCTCTTATTCTTCTGGGACCCCTATAATTCGAATATTGGTGCATTTAGTATTGTCCCAGAGGTCTCTGGGATTGTCTTCAATTCTTTTCATTCTTTTTTCTTTATTCTGCTACTCAGCAGTTATTTTCACCTATCTGTCTTCCAGCTCACTTATTCATTCTTCTGCCTCAGTTATTCTGTTTTTTATTCCTTGTAGTACATTTTTCATTTCAGTTATTGTGTTGTTCATCTCTGTTCTTTTGTTCTTTAGTTCTTCTAGATCTTTGTTAGACATTTCTTGTATTTTCACAATCCATGCCTCCATTCTATTTCTGAGATTCTGGATCATCTTTACTATCATTTCTCTGAGTTGTTTTTCAGGTAGATTGCCTATTTCCTCTTCATTTATTTGATCTTGTAGGTTTTTACTTTGCTCCTTCATCTGTGACATATTTTTTTGCCATCTCATGTTTTTATTTTTATTTTTCTGATAAGTGGGATTGTGTTCCTATCTTACTGGTTGTTTGGCCTGAGGCTTCCAACACTGTAGTTCATAGGCTGTTTGGTAGAGCTGTGTTTTGGTGCTGATATGAGGACCTCTAGGAGATCTGACTCCAATGAATATTCCCTGGGGTCTGAGGTTCTCTGTTAGTCCAATGGTTCAGATTCAGCACTCTCACTGAAGGAGTTTCTTCCCGACCCCCATCTTGTGAACCAAGATACTGTAAGCCACACAGAGAGGCAAAAAAAAGGGGGGGGTGTGAGAACAATAGCAAAGTTAAAAGTAAAATTAGGCTAGGAAACTAATAGATATGTTATAAATAATATAAAAATAGAAATATAGATGAAACAGTAACCAGAAGATAATACAGAACTGCAATAGTAAAAAAGAAGAGGAGAAAAAAGTAAAGTGGAAAAGGGCTTGGCTGTGGAGGTTGGGGCCCAAGCACGAGTGGGGTTTGGGCAGTGGGCAAGGCTTATGCTTAGGACCCACATGGCTGGAAAAGGCCCTGGAGGTGTGGGGTGTGTGGCTTAGTCTCAATGGAACAAAAGGGGCCTCCTACATCTAAGAGGGTGGAGGATCTCACTTGGGAGCTAAGTAGGTTTCCCTGAGCTCAAGTGGATGGGGCCAATGCCCTCTGCTCCTCTCCCCCTCTGGTCCTGGAGACCCCTCCTGCCTGCTTCTCCTGATCTCCCCCCCAGCCTCCCTCCTATGCCCCCAGGTCGCACTTGGCATGGAGGAGGCTTTGGAAGGTGGGAGACTGGCCTGGGAGCTAAGTGGGTTTCCCAGGTTTGAGTGAGCAGTGCCAACACCCTCTGCTCCTCTCCTGCTCCTCTGTCCTGGAAGATCCCTCCTGCCTACTTCTCCTGATCTCCCTGGCCTCTCTTCTATGCCTCAAGGACCCACACAGCCCAGAGGGGGTCTCTGAGGGCATAGGACCCAACCTGAGAGCTGAGCAGTCTTCTCTGGCAGATTGGGCAGGGGATACATTGGTGTTCTACTCCCTGATCAGAGCCCTCAAGGTTACCTCCAGGTGTGGGAACCACTCCCTCCCTTTCAGCCACCCCTCAGGGATGCCAGCCCTGTCCAGCCTTCACTTCTCCTACCCCCTCTGTCCCCCATGTCCTACCAGTTCTTTTGGGGGTTCCTCCTGTCACCTTGGGCATCTAGGTCCCCCACCATTGTCCTGTGGGTGCCTTAGCTGTGGGAAGACATGAACTCCATGTCTTTCTATGCTGCCCAAGTACACATATTAAAGAAATAATTACCTGCCACTTAAAAGCCTTGTCACCTTGGACAAGTAAATCCAATCAGAATCTAATACTTAGTTTGAAATAGAAATAATAAGAGGGAAGTATATACTTCATGGGGTTGCAATAATGACTAAAAGAGCTAATGAGTGCCTGACATATAGTGAGAGCTCAGTAAATATTAGTTGCCAAGTTCTCATTCTTGTAGTCCCTCCTTCTCATAGAAATGCTTCAAGATTTTAAAACAAATGCAGATAAGCCCAGATTAAGGGAAGGCTTCCTGAAGAAATGACACTAAAATTAGACCTGATGGTAGAATAAGGATTAGATGGTCACTTTAGAATATTTCAGGCTGAGGAAGCTGTATGGTTGAAAGACCCTGGGGTACAAGAGACTACAGCAAAACCCAGAAGGGAACTTCAAGAGTCCATTGAAGAGAACAAGAAGAAGGACAGTGAACAAATTTCACTGTTATGTCAGGCAAGAAGAGTCCATTCAAAGTCTTAACTTCTTGAATGCCCACTAAAGCCTTTGTATTTTATCTAAGGAAAAATAAGATCCTGGGACAGGATTTTTGTTTTTGTAACAGAAGTGTCATGTCTGCATCTTTGTTTCTAAACACTGCGTTGCCTTCACTTTTATGATGTCCAAGACCTTGAAGTCCAGGGTATTTTGGAAATGGTATGCAAACATTGGAACTCTGGTGGTGGAATGGGGCACTGCCTCTTTAACTTCTAAAATTAAAATGGTATTACTCTAAGGAGTCTGTAGAAATTCTGTAAACCTGGCTTCCTTTCCAGTACAATTTTCTTTGTCAGCTACTTACAGTGGATAAGTGGCCCAAGCAACTCACCTCATTTTGGCAAAGACCCTGGTGCCTGGCATCCTTCTCTGTGTCTACAATCTGATTAAGAATGATGTGATCTGAAGTCCATTGTTAAGTGGAGAAAAAAAAAAGTACTAAAAAAAGGATGATAATAAATATGTATAATTATAGTAAAAAAAAATAATCTCATGACCTAGCTGAAATAATTTCTAAAACTAAACTACATAGAAATATTCTGAACAAATTTTAAAGTGAATATAATCCTCCCTTTCCAGAAAATATTTTCCACATGTGTATGATTGGTGAAAGTTAAATCACGTTTTTTATATGTTCCCAAATTACTTTTATGAGAAGGAAGAAAGGGTTGGAAAGAATTCTGTTATTTCATAAAAATATGAGTGAATAGGAAGTTCTATAAAAAATATTGACTGCCAGATTTTAAGACCCTCCTTATATTATTTAGTAAATAAATACATTTATATAAAATAAATTATATATGTTAAATAAATTTATAAAACATAAATAAATTTAATAAATAAATAAATGCTCCTACAAATTTCTGGAATCATCTTCATATACTAACATTATTTGTGCTCTGATAGACTTTAAAATAATAGCTATTATAAACATGTCCTTTTCTTCTGGTTCTATAATTGTAGTAAGAATCAGCGTTCTTTGAAGTTTAGACACTTGTATCTTCCAAAGGAATTATGTATAATTATATGTCCCATTCATATTTTAAATTTGACATTTAAAGTTTAATTTGAAATATATATTGAAGAGATTTTAAATATTTCCATTCAACTTCCCCAATAGAATTTTATCTTTGTGAAATATAATGTTTGCCTAAAAAATTATTTACCACCATATCATTTTCTCTTCAGATAGATACACAAAATATATATTATTTTTAACAATTCCTGTGACAATAGGTATTGTAGTATATAACACAAACCTTATGCAAGGAGTTTTTATTTATTGGTAATTGATCAATATAAACATAAGCTTAACTACAATTATTTTTTTAAATGTCAAATTTTGTCGGGAATTCTTCTTTTAATAAGATAAACGAGATTCCCATTTTCAATTACTGTTTTTTGTATCTGTGAATGAAGCTTACTTATATTGCTGGAGGGTGGCTGAATTTAGTACCCTTTTCATTTTTATTTATTGTTTTAAATGTAAATTCCTAGACAATCTATGAAAACAATGAAAATTTTTATTACCGAGATGCCACCCAGTTTTCTGAAATCCTTTTGAGTTATAGAGCAAATATCACAGAATAATTAATTATCAAAAAAGACCTTAAGGATATGTCAGCTAATGACTTGATTTGGACCTACTTGATTTGTTTAGGGTAGACATTTGGAAACTACCTGTTTGTAAAAGCCACAAAGGAAATAAATACCCAGTCCATATTATTTCCATGTGTTCCTCTATTTGATGACCTAGAGATATTTGTGTACAACAATGGTTGTACACAAATGGTACACATGGTTCAGAGCTAAATTCTAAGGTTGTTAGGAGGTGTGTGTGTATTTGCAAGTTTGAAGAACACTTGAGAAAGAGAGGTGGGTGAGGAGAAGTTGCACCTCATCATGAGAGTGAAATTTTAGGCATTGATTTTTGAAAACATCATACATGAATGTTGAGAATCTGGAAATTGATTCCCTTTACACCAATTGTGTGCAAATATGTATTAGAAAACGATCATACACCCATATCCCTTTTTAAAGATCCCTTATCAATCACCAAAGACACAGTAATGTGTCTACACCATTCCATAAAATAAGAAGGCCACTATTCTCACTTTTCTCATAATGGAAAGGAAACACTTAAATCCCTAAAACAAATCCCAGACTCCCCTCCCCACTTTGTTATTGGATTAGATTACTTTTACCTTTTACATCAATAGAGTAATCTATGTGAAAGCATATTGAGAAAAGCAAAGTATTACTTTAATGTTGTAATTTTCGAATGAGACAAAGTGAAGTTAAAGGGGTGAGGAGGTACAGCCAGAGGACTTACTTTCATTTTTTTCTTTTTAAAAAATTTTTATTTTATATTGGTGTATAGCTGATTAACTACATTGTGTTAGTTTCAGGTGTACAGCAGAGTGATTCAGTTACACATATACATGTGTCTATTCTTTTTCAAATTCTTTTCTCATTTAGGTTATTACAGAGTATTGAGCAGAGTTTCCTGGTACTTATACAATTCTCTCTCCCTTTTCAAAGTTATACAAACTCTCTGAGCCACAGTTTACTAATTTTTTTTTAATTAGGTAATATTTTCTATAACTCAAAAAAGTTTCATCTGAATGGAAAGAAATAGCTTTAAAAAATAGAAATGAGTCTTTCTAAAAAGCACATAGTTTCTTAAAGGACCCATACTTACTGTTTCTAGTATTCCTATGTTCATTCACAAGAATTGGTTATTTTTGTTCATCATTCATCCTTCAACCATAACTTCCCATCAATGTCTCCTGAAAAAAAAATAACAGCAAAACTTTGTGTGCTCACTTTTTCACTACCATTATTTCAAGTATAAATTCCTGTGGTTAAATTTAAGGAGGGAAGAGAAAGGAACACAAAAGTGTAGTGTTTGTCCTGTGCTTTTGAATGGGGGTATTTGACAAAGGATTATATATAACTGTCTGTATATACTACATATATAAGTAATAAGTATATATAAGTAATAAATAATATATATAAGTATATATGAGTATATATGCTTCTGTGTATATCCATACTTGTATACATACCCACACTTTTGTTCTTTTAGGCTATTTCTAGTTAAATCTTTAATCAGCTCACACCTGTTTCCTGAAATGACCTCAACTATAGGATACAGTCATGGCTAAGATAATAGTGTAAAGAATGAGCATAAAAAGAAAACATTGACTGTTTGACATGAATCTTTATAATTGTCATCTCACACCATTCTTCTGCTTTCCTCTGAAATCTGAAAGGGAGGTCAAGGGCTAATGTTCTGAAAGAAACCTGTCTAAAGTTTAGTCAAGCTGAGAGGAATGTTAAAATTGTCTTGTCAATAAGAAGCTTGGAAAACACACTTAATATCTGGAGTTTCACCTTTGATACTAAATAACATAGTAATAAGTAATGACAAATGTTCTTGCAAGAGGCACAATTAGAGGTTAGGAAATACATTTGGATACAGTTATGTAGACGTGAAATCATTTGTGATTTATAATATGTTGCTAAAACTTATTAAATTAAAATACATTAAAATGGATTATTGTGTGGGTTTTGGTTGGGAGTGAGCAAAATGTAGGTAAGGGGAGAAAGACTGTCAGAGAAAACTAGCTATTAATACAACAGACAGTGAGGATAATCAAAAAGTTCAGTTAATTATTATTCCACACTCAAAAATTCAGTGGAATTTCAGTGCTGCTATATTTAAACATGAAAATCTACTTCCTTTATATTGATGGTGCATTAATTAGAAATACTTGGGTGCAGTCTTTGTTAGAGCTGGAGTCAAAACTCTTGAGCCTAGTGGAAAATTTAACGATTCAGCCTCACTTTGGCACATATGTAAGCATAAATACAGGTTTTAAGTTCTTTGAAATGAAACCAAGATCATTGTATCAATAGAAAGGTAGGGGCTTCCCTGGTGACTCAGTGGTTGAGAGTCCGCCTGCCGATGCAGGGGACACGGGTTCATGTCCCGGTCCAGGAAGATCCCACATTCCGCGGAGCGGCTAGATGTGTGAGTCGTGGCCACTGGGCCTGTGCTCCGCAATGAGAAAGGCCACAGCAGTGAGAGGCCCGCGTACCGCAAAAAAAGAAAAGTAGCTCCACAGGTCTTCAAAGATTTGTCTTCGGTGAGATTCAGATGCAACTAATCAAATAAAGCCAGGAGAGGATACGGAGAAGAGTGTTTAAAATATGCACTCAGAGTATGCTCTATTTGACATTATTACAGGACTTTTATTTCTTAAATTACTTTTAAAAAAAAAATCAAAAATTAAAATATTTATTGGAAAGCTGTTAATATTGAATATAGTCCTACTCTTAAAATATAAAAAGTGTACCTAATAGATTTTGACTATTGTGAAAATAAATACTAAAGCCTATAGTAAAATAATACTTGATGAAGTACTGCCATCTTTTGGTTGTATAAATTAAGGATACAGAAACTATAAAGAAGTTAAATATCCAAGAATGTGACATATACATCTTAAGTTCAGAAATTCAAGTGTTTATAATGGTAAACAAAATAGATGATAAAAATTAGATTTTAGCCAATATAAGCACAAATCTCAGCAACAGAATTCTCAAAGGAAAGTTTTTGAAATACCAATTTCAAGCCTGTAGATGTGGGTAAAAAGTAAAATAGAGCTTATGTTATTTAGAAATCTTGTTATATGATTCTTTGCTCCATATGAAATAAGTTGCTTATGATTAAAAATAGGCAGCTTTAAAAATAACATATCTATTAATATCTGTGATTTGGAAGTAGATGTGTGAAACATTGCTTACTGAAGTATAATTATTCAGCAATTATCAAGTTTTTTGGAAGCCAAATTCATGCCATTAAAATTAACCTATAACAATATTTTTAAAACATTTATTAAATCCAGTCTATGCTTGCAATACAAGTTATAAATCTAATAAAAATCCTTAAAAATCCACATTTTCCATTTTTTCCAATTGATGATGTAGAATAATTAAGCAGTCTGACAGTTACTCCAGAATTTGCTATTGTTTTCAGTATTTTAATTACACTTTTACGAGGAAAATGATTGGAAAGCTTAAGTTTCTTTCTAAGTCTTAATGGTAAGTATATAACATCATATCTATATTTGAGAAATCAAGGTGTCTCTCTAATAGAGCTTATATTTACAAGAAAGCCAATCTAAGCAGATTGCCTGCTCTATTTTAACTGAACTTTCCTTATACAAATCAATTTGCTGTACAGAGTATGACAATTAAATACTTTCTATTACACACTTAATTGGTTATTAAGCATAAATTATATAAAGTGAGGGCTTGCTGAGAAATGATTTAGAATATATGGTTATTGAAATATATAGTAGTCATGCTCCTAAAATATCTTATATAATATTTGTGATTTCAATGATTTCAATGAAAATATAAAATTTCTATAACATATACTTTTAAAGTAGAATCTAAGTGATAATTAGATTCTAATTATCATTTAGTAAAATCTAAATGATAATTATTTCTTAAAGAAAGATAAATCTACTTCAATTTGAAACCAAAACTCAATTTTGTGATGTTTTAATATTATAATCAGTAGTTTGGAAAAATTTATTTTTCTTTTTAAACTTTCATAATTATAAATTAATTTTTCTCCTAAAAGCTCTCCCTTACCTTGAGATTATAATCAATAAAATTTCACCACATTTGTTCTATAATCACATAACTACATTGCATTCCCAAAGGACTCAAGCAGAATATTTTTAAAATATTCACTGCCCATTTGATTCAGAATCTGAGCATGTTATTACATGTCTATTTTGCAATTCGTATGGAAGAGCTTGGCCATTCCAAGATAGTGTTGAATATTTTTCAGAAATTGTAATAATTTCATTTGTTTGATGTCTTGTGAGTAAACTTGTCTCCTTTTTTAAAAAAGATAAGTTCTGTCTCTCCTTATTTTTGCCCCCTATCTTTTTTAAATTACTATATTTTTAAAATTAAATAAATAGATCTTCACACAAATCCTCCCTTGAAATCTAATATATTTAATGTGCTAATAGTTTAATTTTTAACTTAATCATTAGTTGGATGTCAACTAAGATTATTCGCATCTTTGCTTTCCTCATAAGTAAATTTCCTTATAATTTTAACTGTAAACGTAAGCAAAATTCTCCTGTATGTATGTATTTTTTATGCAAGTAAATAACCAGCTATTTTATCCATTCCATGCAATGTTAATATTTGACAATGCTTGTCTCCTTCTTTTGTATTTAAACCTTATTAAATATCTTTGATCATTTAAGTTGAGTGCATAGGTTCAAGAAATTCTAGTTCAAATATCTAAAGGTAAAACATGGAGTCAGCCTTCCCCTAAGACATTCTCTGATGCTAAATGGATATGGCTTTTACATGATAAAAAGTAGTACTAATATTAAGCCCTCTACTTAGTATCTGTATTTTTCCCTCTTTATGTAATCAATCGTTGCTAATGTTAAGTTTGTTCAGGCATGTGGCACAACTGTGTTACATAAGATAGAAGAGGAAATATGTTAGGGATTTTCTGGGGAAATATTTATTTATTTAAGATTTTAAAGAACTATATCACAAGGAAGATGCAATGTCTTTATTCCTAAAGTTGGTTTGCTAGGCTGTATTGCTGGGTGCTGTTCTCTCTCTCTCTCTCTCCTGACCGTGAGAACTGGCTTTTACTCTTAAGAATCAGGGTATAAATCTCTCTCTGCCTTCTATCTTATCTGCCTTACAATATTTTACCTAGCATTTTAAAATATCTAACCTATTTATATAGGTTAAATAGGTTATGAATCTCAGAGGAACAAAAAAATGTGTTGACACTGTTGTGTATACTCATTGCACTTGCCTAAATCCCTCTGCTTTCTCCTTTTAGGTAAGTGTTCATCTATAAATCTGACTTGCTTATCAAAAGTTTATCCTAAAGTTTCCTCTTGTAACTGAATCATAGAACCACCAAGTGATGATCTGGATGTTAATTTTATAGTTCCCTACTGATTTCATCTTAATTGTAGTAACAGCTGAAGAAGTGTGAGAAGGAGACACATAGGTGGCAGGGGTTATCTGTTGTAGGGTAAATTTACATTAAAGATTATAACTAGTATTCATATATAATCTCTTTGAACCAATAATATCTTATTCTGGACAGTTGTATATTATTAACTGATTCTTTATTACCCTGTTCTATTCCATACACCATACATACCACCATTTGTTGAACTCATCACTTCCATAAATCAGAGCTTTTTAAACCATCTGAAGAAAATTCTCTCTCTGCTTTGTGTATGCTGGATTCATTAACCATTTCTATAGCTCTAAATAATTTCAAGGTAACATGCTACTTCACAGAAGTGTGTAATGCTGTAAATTGAGGATAAGTTTACTCCAGTATCTGCCATGTAAAATATCTTCTACAGGTACCTAATGCTTGTGACAGACTTCTTGATTCTGCACAGAGATGAGTGATACCTAGACTTCCATAACAAATGGTAAGAGGAAAGATTCCAGATTAAATGAAACCAGAAGAAATATACTAAAACACTTAACCTGATATTTCCCAATCATATATTTCCTAAGTTAAAGTCCTTTGAGGTCTTGTAATGTTAACTTAAATGTTCATATTGAGATGTTCCTCATAATTATTTGAAAAAAGATTTATAAACACTTCCTTAAAGATTGTTTTCAGATGTCTCAGTCTATTCTCTGGAATATGCTAAAGCATGATAATTTGTGAGATGCATTAATTTGAGTAAGTTACCAAAAGTTAATCTGATCAAAGTGTATTGATTGTTTTATACGATTTAATAAAAATAGATAATAAAAGTTTATAGAAATATATTATTACTACTATTTTCAAATAATAATTATACACCGTTTCAGTTGCGTATCTTCACTGTGATTGAATAAATCAATTCATAAAATCCACTTGGCTGGAAAATGTTGCTGGTCTCTTTTACTGTTTTGGCTCATGATCAATAAATGCCATAAAGTAAAAGATAAAAGGTATGTTCTTTGGATTCTAAATGTAGAGAATAAAAACAAAGAAAGTAGAAGATCCGGTTGATCCCGTCATTGTTTTCAGTGAAGTTGTTGTTAGACTGACAGATAAATATATCTTTAGACAACAGAAAGGAAGTAAATATAAATATGATCTGCAAAGAAGTCATGATAGCAAATCTTAGCACCTTTGATTAGTAAGAAATATGGCAATGGTGGAAATAAGAAAATAAGTTATACAAAATGCAGAACCAACACAACAAAATTATGCTACAGTTAAAGGTGTGCTCTGAGTAAAATGAAGGTGAAAGATTATTTCATCTTATTTAAAAAATGGAAAAACAATAACTAAACATTTGAAGGTGAAAATTTTCATCAGTACACCTTGGGTTTATTATTATCTATCATTCATTCTCTGAAATTCAAATAATTTAATCAATTTGCTTCATCTATTTTAAATTCAATGCTTATTTTTTTCAAAGTCTCTAGAGCTATTATTTTTTATAAAAATCTCTAATGTCTTTACGGTTTGCAAATCACTTATTATAAACTACGTGTTTCACTGAAAGGTAATTTTAAATTGGCCAAGAATATTAAAGAGATGCTTTTAAGGTTAAAATGGACTAAGATCAATCTCAGGAGCAAAGGCTAGACGTGACAATGTGCATAAATGGTTCAATTTAAAGGTTGCAAAGTTGATCTAGGGTCTGGTTTCCAGTACAACTGCTGTTTTAGAGCATGGTTCCTGAGAGGCTAAGAGCATTTTTGAAAGATTGTGTTAACTATCCTTCAGTCCCATCATGAGGGAGGCTGAATCTATTATATTCAATTTGCAGGTAATAAAAATAAGCCAGTGAGGGGTTAAGTAAATTGTTCAAGGTTACCAAGCAAGTTCTAGTGTAGCTAAAAATGAAAGTCACATCTCATCCACTTGAAGTGATGTCATCTGACCAGGGGGCCTATTCAGAGCTCAGTATGCTAAACAAGACCTGATTAAAAATATTGAATTCACTGAAATAGAACCAAAAAAGGTAAAAACATATATTTTTCATGAAGAAAATTTTAATTTACCACATTCCTGCCTAAAATTCCTAATTTCAAAGCACGTCATTTTTAAGAAGGAATGATCAAGGTAAACTCAAATGACAAAGGAGTTAATAACACAGCAGTACAATTTTGCAGACATTGGGGAAATTTGTGGCTATGATTACTTGATCTATAAATGTACTGCTAGTGTACAAGTAGTTATCTAATCTATGTAGCCAAATTATTAGTTTTTGTGAAATTAAAGAATCATGATTTGAATCAGGCCCAGAAAATAAGATTACATTGCTATGCTATCATAGGAAAAAGAGAATCACTAAAAGACACTCCAGCTGTTCAAGCAGCAAATAGACAAACGAATGAAAGTGCCTTGTTGTTTCTCATGCCAATGTCTAAAATGGTCATTATCGACAGTTTTCAAAGCACAAAAGCCATTGCAAAACACCACATCAATTTTGTGTGCCTCCTTTATACAGCCAAATAAATTATTTCCACTGAAGTCATATTGACCATTTAGGAAAAGCAAAAGAATATCACAACAGCTACTTCAGTAATTAGTTGCTTTTTAGTAGGCAAAGGGTCTATTTTCTTATTTTTCTTCTGTGAAAATTCAAATGTCCTTCCTGACAACTGAGTTGCATGCAGTGGATGATTTTTAAATATGCAAACTATGTTAAATTTTATAAGAGTTATAAGAAGGGACATTTTAAAACAAAAGCACTGACAAATGAGAGATTTAATGAGAAAAATTAAAATTGGTAACACCTGTATACCTTGGGTACTTTCACAGGCTAAGTGATTTAGTCCTCTAAAATATAATGGTAAAACTGCACATATATTTAGAGCAAAAACATCTATAAGTGTTTTTGTCACTTCTTAGCCATCATCATAGATTTTATGGAATCTTTTTGGAATGCAAACTCCTCCAGAGAGCTAATAAATTTATATCTTTTATTCTTACCTGAATTGGTAATGAAACTCTCATTTCACGTTAAACACCTTGGGGGTTTAGCAGAGTTGAGTTTTTACCCAGGGTTATGGACAACATTCAGTTTCAAAATAAAACAGGTTCTCTCGTGGCTGCTGTGCTCAATTGGCATCTACATTTGCCACATGACTGGAAGCAATATATTTCTGTCCCTTGACAAGCTAAGCTACCATGAAGGCATTTAATTTCTCCTTATCCTTTGGTAGTGAAAATACCTGGGGTTTTTCTGTATAATAATATGTAGAATCAATTTATGATAATGCATAACAGAGACTTTGTCAACTCTGGTTATATATTTTCCAATGGTTTAAACTACAGTTAGCATATTTTACCAGTCATGACATATTTTAGTTCCAAAGTATTACCTGCTTGCCATATTACCAAATTTTCTTTAATATTAAAAAGCAATGACAGCAGATTTATACTCCAGAGATATTTAAACTTCTAATTTGAAACAGGTTGCCTTTCTCTTGAACTATTATTGTTAGAATTCTTTGTGAATCAGCCAATAAATAACATATCCCAGTAATGATGGAAGCCAGTGTTGAGCATGTACATTTTCTTGCCTCACTGCTGAAAGAATGTATATGAAATCTACTTCCAATTTGAATGGATAAACAAATCATTCAGAGGAGTACCAGAAAGATCCTTTTTTTTTAAAATTATTATTGTTTTAGGATAAAATATATACTCCTTAAGCTGGTATTCAGGGCTTTCCATAATCTAAGTATCATATACAGCCTCCTTACTTCACTCCAATTTTTGAATACCCTGCTTGAGAAAACAACCTTTGTTTATGCTCTTCCTTTTCCTTTCCCTTCCACTGATCTAACTCTGAATAAAGCCTTTCTGAAATTACCCACATCTAATTATCATTATATCTTCTCCACTCCTCCTCTTCATTGAAGAAGTGAGAATGATAAAATCTCCTTGGGTGTTTTTCAGGAGAAAATGAAATAATATATTAAATAACTTAGCACAACTCCTATATAATATTACCTTAGTTTCTTCCTCATATTTTAAAATATATGTCCAGGAGTTTAATCATGATGAAGTAATTAAACCAGACTGCCATTTAAAAAAAGAAGACTGGAAAATGGGCAAAATACATAGAACTCTTTCAGAAATTGAAAAAGAAGCAAAGCAGGATTATGACACTGATAGGAGAATAAAAGCAAAGTGAACCCTACTATCAACCTGGCCTTCTGTCTGAAGGAAATTTCAAGAGCATAGTACAGGCAAGAAAGAACTAAGCAGATCTTGAAGACTTCTTTAGGCAAGAAGAGGAGATTTCACTTCAGTGAGAGGAGAAGGGGTGACAAATTTGCAGGGAATAGTAATGGAAACACCTTTATGTAAAGTTTCAGATTAAGAGCTCTAGACTGATGTATAGGATTCCCTTGAATCTTTGTCTTAATATGAAGCTGTGCATGCTTAGGGAAAGAATACAATAAGATGACAAGAGAACAAATGGGAAATCAGTAACTATCAAGGAGCTATAAGCTAAATTTCTACCAGAACTCATGTATGACTGAGAGGTGTTCAGATTCTGGCTGCTTAAGGTAGAAAGACATCCCTGAATAGTTAACACATTCAACAGGAACACCATAGAGGCCATTTCTTCAAAGTAGGGCTATAAAAGCCCTAAAATAAAATCCCTACTGCAGTTTTAAACTAAGAATGTTTAAAACAATTCCCCCAAAATGATGTTCCATAACTAAATCAATTGTCTGAGTAAACAAAACTGAACAGTTTTAAAGAAAGGAAAGAAAATTTATGTGCTCAAAAATACAGTATTTACAATATCCATTACTCATTTAAAGATTATTAGACATGACAGGTAGGAGAATTAAACATAAAATGAAAAGAAAATAAATTAATAGAAATAGACTCAAAAGTAGCAAATATGATCAAATTAACATACAAGGACTTTAAAATAACTTCTGTGAATACATTCAAGAATCATAATATGAACATAATGAAGAGAGAAATATAAAGTAAATAACTTGAATTTTTATAACTGAAAAATAAAATGTCTGAAGTGAAAAATCCATTGTTTGCATTTAACAGATAATTAGACACTATAAAACCAAAGATAGGTAAATTTGAAGATAATGTGAAAGAAAACTTACAAAGTGAAGAACAGAAAAAAAAAATATTATGTAAAACTTAATGGATCTTGAGTGACCTATGAGAAAATAAAAGCCAGTAAAGTTTACACATAATTTTACCCAGGTAAAATGGGGTAACAAGAAAATATTTAAATAGGTAATAGCTAAAATTCATCCATTTTTAAATGAAAAAGTATCAACTAAAAGATACAAGAAGCTCAAAAAATGCATGCATGGTAAAGAGAACATCATTTAAGATAACAGCATTTAAACATCAAAGATCATAATAATCGGGCTTCCCTGGTGGCGCAGTGGTTGGGGGTCCGCCTGCCGATGCGGGGGACGCGGGTTCGTGCCCCGGTCTGGGAGGATCCCATGTGCCGCGGAGCGGCTGGGCCCGTGAGCCGTGGCCGCTGGGCCTGCGCGTCCGGAGCCTGTGCTCCGCGGCGGGAGAGGCCACGGCGGTGAGAGGCCCGCGGACTGCAACCCAAAAAAAAAAAAAAAAAAAAAAGATCATAATAATCAAGTTATTCAAAACTATTGATAATGGAAAGAACTTAAATGTAGACATAAACAACAATAACAATAAAAACTATATTACATTTGAGTGAAGAAACAATGCCACAAGAAGACGATGGATTAAAATTTTCAAAGTTGTTGAAAGAAATATGAATGTGACATTCTTTATTAAATGAAAGCATATTTTAAAAATAAAAGCAAACAACCATAAAATAATCTGTGGCCAGTCGACTGGAACATAAAAAAAAAGAATTTTAATAAGAAAATGGAAAAAAAAAAAACTAAAAATTAGTTTTTTGAAAAATACTCAAATTGCTAAACATATCTACATTAGTAAAATATATATTAAAATAGACATTAGTAGTATCTGAAATGAATAAGAGACATCACTATAGATCTTATATACATTTAAAATGATAATTAGGAAAGGCTATTTACAAAGTTATGCCAATAAGGTTAAATTAAGATGAAATATACCAGTTCCTTGAAAGACACAAATTATCAAAATGAACACAAGAAGAAATAAAAATTACAATAGCCCTATGTCTGTAACATAAATTATATTTGTAATAAAATCCTTTCAACAATAAAATCCCAAAGATAGATTTCGTTGAAGATGAATTCTGTTACAAACTAAAGATGGCAAAAGTTACAGGCTTACACAAACTTTCAGGAAACAGAAAAGCAGAGCAACACTCCCCAACTAATTTTATAGCTCAACATGACACTAATACATAAGCCACATAAAAATATCCTCTCCAACTAAACATAAAATTTTATATTTTATAAATCACAAACACAGAAGCAAGAATCTTTAACAACATATAATAAATATAATCCAATAGTGCATCAAAAGGATAAGACATCATGATAAAATAAGATTTATCTAAGGGAATTAAGGGTGGTTTAATATTTAAGAAAAATATTTGATAAAATTTAAAATAATTTATAATTTAAAAAAATCTTAACAACTCTGAAAAGAAAAAAATGTTACCTCAACCTGATAAATGTCACCTATGAAAAAACTATAGCCAGCCTCATACTTAAGTGAAAAACAGATCATTTTTCTCCAGTGGGCAAGAACAAAGTCAGTTATGGCTGTTCTCATCATTGTGCTAAAAATTTTAGTGCAATAAGATGGAGGATCAGAAGGAAAAATGTAGTTTTGAAAGGATAGAATAAAACTCTATTTATAGACAATATGATTCAGTATGTAGAAAATCTTAAGGAATCAGTTTTTTAATTGACTGAAGTAATATTTAATTTAGAATGGCCATTGTATAAGGCTGATATAAACAATTAATTGTATTTTTATCTATAAGCACTAGATAACTTCAAAATAAACTTCAAAACCAATATACAATAAATAACATTAAAATACAGAAAATATTTTGAGATAAAATACTCAAATAGTTGATAAACTATTAGAAGATCTCTATTCTAAACAAAACAAAAAATAAAATCAAACCAAGAAAACAGCAAAACCTTTCCACATACATATTGTAGAATATCAGAATTAGAAATGTACTTCAATAATTGATTAAAAAATTCAATAAAATAAATTAAAGGAGACGCATATAAATGGAAAAACATTCCATGTTTATGGATTGGAAGAATTAATATTGTTAAAATGTCCATACTATCCAAAGTTATCTACAGATTCAGTGCATTTCCTATCAAAATCACAATGGTATTTTTCACAGAAATATAAAAAAGAATCCTAAAATTCATACAGAAGAACAAAAACCCTCTAGTAGCCAAAATAATTTGAGGCAAGAATAATAAATCTGAAAACCGCATTTCCTAATATAAATATATATTACAAAGCTACAGTAATCAAAACAAAATGATGCTGGAATAAAAACACACATAAAGACTATTGGAATAGAAAAGAAAGAGCACTCTTTGACATAAATCACAGCAACAGCTTTTTTGACACATCTCTTAGAGTAATGGAAATAAAAACAAAAACAAACAGAACCTAATGAAACTTAAAAGAGTTTGCACAGCAAAGGAAACTATAAACAAGATGAAAAAAAGACAGCCCTCAGAATGGGAGAAAATATTTGCCAATGAATCAATGGACAAGGGATTAATCTCCAAAGTATATAAACAGCTCATGCATCTCAATATTAAAAATACAAACAGGGCTTCCCTGGTGGTGCAGTGGTTGAGAGTCCGCCTGCCGATGCATGGGACATGGGTTCATGCCCCAGTCTGGGAAGATCCCACATGCCGCAGAGAAGCTAGGCCTGTGAGCCATGGCTGCTGAGAGTGCGTATCCGGAGACTGTGCTCTGCAATGGGAGAGGCCACAACAGTGAGAGGCCCACGTACCACAAAAAACAAACAAACAACCCAGTCAATAAATGGGCAGAAGACCTAAATAGACATTTCTCCAAAGAAGACATACAGATGGCCAAGAAGCACATGAAAAGCTGCTCAACATCACTAATTATTAGAGAAATGCAAATGAAAACTACAGTGAGTTATCACCTCACACCGGTTAGAATGGCTATCATCAAAAAATCTAGAAACAACAAATGCTGGAGAGGGTTTGGAGAAAAGGGAACCCTCTTGCACTGTTGGTAGGAATATAAATTGATACAGCCACTATGGAGAACAGTATGGAGATTCTTTAAAAAACTAAAAATAGAATTACCCTATGACCCAGCAATCCCACTACTGGGCATTTACCCAGAGAAAACCATAATTCAAAAAGACACATGCACCCCAATGTTCATTGCAGCACTATTTACAATAGCCAGGTCATGGAAGCAACTTAAATGCCCATCAACAGACAAATGAATAAACAAGATATGGCACATATATACAGTGGAATATTACTCAACCATACAAAGGACAAGATTTGGGTCATTTGTAAAGATATGGATGGACCTAGAGATTGTCATACAGAGTGAGGTAAGTCAGAAAGAGATAAACCAATCTTGTATATTAATGTATATATGTGGAATCTAGAAAAATGGTACAGATGAACCAGTTTTCAAAGAAGAAATAGAGACACAGATATTGAGAACATACATATGGACATCAAGGGGGGAAAGTGGGGGGAGGAGGTATGGTGGTTGTGGGACGAATTGGGAGATTGGGATTGACTTATATACACTAATATGTATAAAATAAATAACTAATAAGAACCTGCTGTATACAAAAATATAACTTTAAAAAAATGTCTAATGGCATAGAATGGAGACTAGGAATATGGCCATGTTTATATGGTCAACTGACTTTTGATATTGGAGCCATGAAACACATGGGGAAAAGAGAGTCTCTTCAACAAATGGTGTTGGAAAAGCTAGACATCCATAAGCAAAATAATAAAATTGAAATTATCTTACACCATACACAAAAATTATTAAAGACTTTTAAATTATTAAAAATGCATTAAAGACTTAAGCATAAGATCTAAAACCATAAAACTCCCAGAATGAAAATCTTCTTAACTTTGGCCTAGGCAATGAGTTCTTGCATATGACACCAAAAGCACAGGCAACAAAAGTGAAATTAGACAAGTGAGAGTGCATCAAATTTTAAAACGATTGTATAGCAAAGGAAACAATCAACAAAATGAGCAGTCAATCTACAGATTGGAAGCAAATATTTGCACACCATATATCTGATAATTTGTCAATAATCAGTACAAGAGACTCCTACAACTCAAAGACAACAAAACAAAACAACAGCAACAACAACAAAAACAACCCACAAATAATCAATTAAAAAGGAAGCAAAGGGCCTGAATAGACCTTTCTCCAAAGAAGACAGATAAAGGGTACCTAAGTATATGAAAACTTGCTTAACATCATTAACTGTCAGGGAAATGCAAATCAAAACCACAATGAGATATCATCTTTAGATGGCTATTATCAAAAAAAAAAAAAAAAAAAGATAACAAGTACTGCCAAGGTTGTGGAGAAAAGAAAATTCTTGTACATTGTTGAAGTGAAAGTAAATTGTTGCAGCCACTATGGAAAACCAGTATGGAGGTTCCTAGCAAAATTAAAAGTAGAACTATCATATGATCTAGCAATCTCACCTCTGGATGTACATCTAAAGGGATTGAAATAAAAATCTTGAAGAAATATCTGCACTCCCATGTTCAATGCAACATTATCCATAACACACAAGACATGAAAGCAACATAAATGTCTACTGATGGACTAATGGATAATCCTGCCATCTAAAACAACATGGATGAACATGGAGGAAATTATGCTAAGTGAAATAAGCCTGACACAGAAGGACAAATGTTACATGATACTACTTGTCTGAGAAATTCAAAATAGTCAAACTCATAGAAGCAGAGAGAAGAATTATGGTTTTTCAGGATCTGGGTAGAAATGGACAGGTATTAGTCAAAGGCTATAAAGTTTCAGTTATGCAAGATGCATAAATTCTAGAAATGTACTGTATAGCATAATGCCTATCATTATCAATATTGTATTGTGTACTTAAAATTTTGTGAAAAGTGTAGATTTTTTTTTTTTTGAAAAGGGTAGATCTTATGTTAAGTGTTCTTATCGCACACACACAAACACAAATAATATGGTCATAGGAAATTTTGGAGCTAATAGATATATTTATGTCATAAATTGTGGTGGCGGTTTAACAGGTATATGCTTATCTCCACCCTCAATAAGTTCTATAAACTAAATATGTACAACTTTTTGTATGCCAATCATACGTCAATAAATGGTTAAAAAAATGGAAAGAAAAGCTTTACAACTTAGTCCCTCACTTCAAAGTTCATTTTGAATATACTATCATGACTATATGATATTCTTATAAGAATAGGCATATAGATAAATGAAACAAAAGCAAAAATTCAAAAAGATAACCTGATAAGTATATTCAACGAATGCTTGATAAAGAATGGTAAGCACTTTTTTATGGAACAACTTGAAATCCATATTAAGAAAAAATAATAACTTTGACTACAATCTCAAATCACATACAGAAATTAAGTCCAAATTAGTCACAGACCTAAACCTAAAATTGAAATGATAAAACCTCTAGAAGTAAACATAGAACATCTTGATGACCTTGGGGTTCGCAAAATTTTCTTAGGACATTCAAAACACTAAGTATAGAAGAAAAACAAAGGCTATAATGTGGATGTCATTAATATTAAAATCTTTTCTGAAAAAGAAAAAAAGACATCATTAAGGAAAAGACAAGCTACAGACTGGAAAAATATATTTTCTTCATTTATATCTGAGAAGGAACTTATATTAAAGTCACATAAAATACAATAAGTGCTCAATAAGACCAATACAAGATTAAAAATATACTACAAGTTTAACAGGTATTTTATAGAGGAAGATAGGAATGCTTTATAGACATTTGAAAAGATGCTCAAATCATTAATAATTAGAGAAAAGCAAATTAAAACCACAGTGCAATACCACTACACATCCATTACTGTGACTAATACAGAAGCTGGGAAGGATATAAAACAACCAAGACTTTCATATATTGCTGGTGGAATGCAAAATACTACAGCCACTTTGGAAAATGATTCCACAATTTTTTATCAAGTTAAAAAGACACTTATTGTAAACCTAAAAATTCCACAGCCAAGTATTTACTGAAGAGAAATGAAAATACATGCTTTGTAAGGATATATATGTAAATGTTCATAACAACTTTATTCTTTAGTCAAAAATCAAAAATAATCTAAATTTACTTCAATAGGAGAATTGGTAGAGAAATTGTGGTATACTTATACAATGAACTAATATTTACAATAAAATGGAAGGTACTATTTGTACTCACAGAAACATGGATCCAGCTCAGTAGCATGCTGAATGAAAAAGCCACTAAGAAAGATCACATATGGCAAGAATTTCATCAAATAAAATGGCTCTGAACACTACTTATCCAGTCCATTTAACTTAGTCACCATTTTTCTTACATTTAAAATTATTTGGCATTGGATTCTAGCAAGGATTTATAAAACATTTATTTTAAAATGGTGATTAAGTTTCTTATAACTATAAATATGTTTATATTTACATAAATTTGTACATATATTTGGTGGAAAATGAGGTATAGTGTGGTAAAACTTTTAAAAGAAATTGTTGAAAAAAGTAGAAGTCAGCAGAGTGAAGTAACTACTTTTTCATTTGTGGATTGAAATGAGTTATTACTGATAATCATTTACTTATTTAGCAATATTACTAGGTAAAGCATTTGGAGTATGTTTTCTCATCCTTGGAGATATTGGCATTGATAATTATTTGTTGTGGGAAAACTCCTATACATTGTGGAATACTTAGCTGTATCCCTGACTTCTACCCATTGGATGCCAGTAGCACCCCAAATCCCATTGTGACAACCAAACATTTCATCAGACATTGCTAAATGTCCTCTGAGGGGCATAACTGTCCCTGGTAGAGAACCACTAGTTTCGAAGACTTCACATACCAACTAGGCAAAATTAAGAAAACGTGTATGTACAAGAACAAGGGGAAAATTCTTCAAACTTTTCTTCCTGATGCTACTCTTGGTTTAATTCAAGGTGGGCTTTGTATATTTCCAGATCCACTTCAATTCCTATAAGACAAATTTAATAATTATGCAATGCTTTCATCTGTAGTTCAGGTTGTCCAATATTTGTCTATGTGCTTAAATTCTGGTATTGATTTGTGAGGCCTTTTTATTGCTCATGAAATTGTGCCTTTCCATTTCAGATGCTCACGAATTTGTCTCTGGTTTTGTTCTTACTGAAGAGCATTAGTAGATGATATTCCTTTTCTCAAGGTACTAGGAATCAATCATCCTTGTTTATAAATTTCAGCAAGTGAATTGTAATGATGTTTCCTCAACTGTTTATGGAAATAAATACCATGTGCTTCATAGCAGCAGCTACATTTTAAGTAGTCATGATTATATTATAGAATATTTTGTATCTTTAAAATTTTTCTCTGTCAGTAAATTTATATTGAATAAATAAAACAAGTTGGTCCTTTAATCACATTTATTACAATCACATTACCAAAAAAAGTAAATTAACACTACAAAGTTAACACTATATAACAATATGACCCATGGAGAATTAAAATTTAAATTATGAAGTCCAAAAGTAGAAATTTTCTCAATGATTACCAGCATACTTTATAAGAGAAGTCCTCAACTGGAGGAAGCAGGTAGGTGAAAATCATATAGAAATATATTTCCAATTATAGGGTTCTTCTATACCATATATTTGAGAAGCATTCCTTAATGGAAAGAAAATAGAATTTTTAATATTAAATATGTATTTTATATCATTTAAAATTATTTTATTTAATAAACATACTATTTTGTTATATCAACTAAGAAGCATTAATTTAAAGATTTATTTAAATCAGAGTTCATACATTGAATAAGAAAAAGTTTTGGTTATGTAAGAAAATATATCTTAACCCAGTAGTAGTAAATAGCTAGATAAAAGATGAAAGAGCAGAAAAATTTCTAGAATTTATGAACATAGAATAAAGGAACTCTTGTATTTTGGACAAATTTGCATTTTTATAGAAGATAAGGCAAGGGATGGGAAATGTGGATTGGGACAATGGCAGAAACAACATATTTATTGGAGAAATATATATTTATTTAGCTTATATTACAAAGAAGCATTTCCCAAACATCAGTCATAGAACAGTTCTGACCCATGACAAGGGACAAGAGACGTAGAAAAACTAGAAAAACTCGCTTTGATAAATTGTGTATGATTAGGAAACTTGTTTATTTTGAGATTATCTTTCCTAATATGGCAGAGTTAAATATTTTTTCTTTTAGAATTTTGAAGCTAGTATATTAGTTGTCTTTTTTTCTTGTACATTGGATAGATTAACTGTTGTGTAGGTCCTTTTTAGCAGTTAAAAACCCCCACAATTCTATGTTGGTACCTATAAATTATTTTTTTAAGTTTAGTATTTTTCAAAATCCTAAACTTTGAGAACCATCATTTTAAAACTTTTTTTGAAAATATATACCATTTTTCTTGATAGTCACCTTTTCCCATTTTAAGAAACCAATAAAAGGAAGAACTTTTGGGGGGAAGAAATTTGCTTTGCAATCAGTTTTTCTGAGATGTATTGATTTTTTTTATAAATGTATATATATATATTTTTTTATTTTTGGCTGCATTGGGTCTTCTTTGCTGCGTGTGGGCTTTCTCTAGTTGCAGCGAGCAGAGGTTACTCTTTGTTGTGGTACGTGGGCTTCTCATTGTGGTGTCTTCTCTTGTTGCAGAGCATGGGCTCTAGGCACACAGGCTTCAGTAGTTGTGGTGCACGGGCTCAGTAGTTGTGGCTTGCGGGCTCCAGAGAGCAGGTTCAGTAGTTGTGGCACACAGGTTTCGTTGCTCTGTGGCATGTGGGATCTTCCTGGACCAGGGCTCGAGCCCATGTCCCCTTCATTGGCAGGCAGATACTTAATGACTGCACCACCAGGGAAGCCCTATCAATCCTTTAAGTTGAAAGATAATGACCCTTAAACATATTTGAAGACTGAAAAGATGTAAGAATTTTAAAAAAGGAAAAGAAAGTAAGGTGTTATAAATTGCTATAGAGATCACCTTTCTGGATATTGCTTTTGGCAAGCTTCTAGAGTCATTAATATTTCTTTTGAAAGTGCTAAAAAATGTGAATTAGAATAATAGTCCCTAATTAGACCATAAAATGATGAGTGTAGGCAAGATAAAACTCTATGTGTATTATAGATTCAGTTGTCTCAAATAATTGTACTAGATACATTCTACCACATATCATTATATTTGTATAGCAGTTTGTGTAATGTATTGAGACAAAAAAATTAACCATAAAGTTCATTTTCAGAAAATTTAATCAAAATATTAGGTAAAAAGTGAATGGATATAATATGACCAAGATTGTATTCAGATTTGTAAATTCAACAGACAAAAGTAAAATCTGTACATTTATTTTCAGTTCTTTTTACTTTTATGGATGTGTTATTTTTCTGTAACAGAAGTAGGAAATCACAGTATTAAGAAATCATGATACTACGTCAAACTCTCTGGATTTTAATAATGCCTCCAACAATGTATTTAGATGTATTTAGAGAAATAGGGCAGAATTAACTAAAAAACAACCTTGCACAACATGCTAATGCTTAGTTTTTATTATTAGACATGTTGAGCCACATATAAATTTGATTCAGAATGATTTGAATATTAGCAACTTCACTCTAATAACAAGGTGTAAGATTAACAGAATAAGGCTAGTAAGATACAAAATGGGATAAGAGTTGGTAAAGATCCAGCTGAGAAAGAGTAGGATCACAAAATTTATAAACCAGAGAAGAGAGGTCATATATGGAAAATGCAAAAGGCATAGGTCAACCTTGTTATATGATGGCTGGCAATGAGGGTCATGAAGGAAAGAATAATTTCAGGGAGTCAGTGTGGTGTCACTTACCATGATGACAAAGAAAGAGAAAATGCTTTGATTAGAGAAGGGAGTGAGATTACTGCATGGCAGTGAATGGGAAAAGGAAAATGAAAGGAAGCCAAAGCGGAGTATTGAAGAAAGAATCAATAACACACATTAAACAAATAATTTTCCAGGGCCAGTTAATGTTCTAGGATCTGGGGATATAAGTGGCAAACAAACCAACCAAGGCCATCTTGAGTAATAGCTAGAAAGGCACGCTTGCTTCAGGATGTAGAATTATTTTCCTTTAGAGACAACAATATAATGTAAAGCTTCAGAAAGACAGAGAGAGAGAGAAGGTAAAAGTGAAGGACAACCGGGAAAAAACAAAGAACTAAGGCTCTTTTCTTGGATGAATTGTCTTTGAAATATAGGAAGTATTTATATGATTGTACCATCTTGAATTCCACTTTATGCATTTGGATAAGTTGCCCACGTGGCATGTCCTTAATGGCCTCAATTTTTTAAAGTTTTATTCTCATTGAAATACAGGTCAAGTGATGAGAGAGATGAGGGGTGAGCATTGGAAGAATTGTGATGGCTCTAAACTGCAGTATTGTTTTTTATAACACTAGATGAACCAGGTGGATGGTTAGATGCATCTGAGTTTGGGTGCTGGGCAGGAAGTTATAGATGTGATTCATAATGATGAAAGGGCATGATTAACTGAGAGATGAAGAAGCATGGGTATTTTTAATGTCAAAAGCTCTATTTTACCAAGATTATTTATCAGTTGATGGAGTGTGCCCATTTTCAAAAATTGGTATATTGACATGAAGGAAGGAACACTGTATTTAATTCATTGTCATAAGTTGTTAAAATTTATTCTATTTTTTTCACTATAACACTGCAAGTTTCTATCTTTGGCTTTCTCTATTGATTTTTTTTTTTTCCTGCAATATATCATTCTTACAAAAGGGTGTAAGGAATGAATATATAAATGTTCAAGACTAAAGTGGTTTAACCATTTGTGTAGGTATTTTAATATGTTTCAATAACTAGTTATTATTTTTTCCATAAAATAATTTTATATAATTAGATTTATTCCTGGTACATCATCTATTTTGTTGCTATCATAAATGTAAAAGTTTTTAAAACACACATTTTTTAATGGATTGTAGCCAGTGTATAGAAATAAATGAATTTTTATACACCTATCTTTTTATCCAGATATAATGCTAAATTTTCTAATCAACTATAATTTCAGTATGCATACTATTAAATCATCCAGAATTTTAAAAAGCTTTCTTTCTTTCCTTCTGTGCAATACTTTCATTTCTTATCTGACCTTACAACAATAGGCAGTGACTTCAATAGAAGCAAAGGTGGTGGGCATCTTTGGTTGCTCTTCATATTAAAAGTATGTTTCCAGACCTGTGCCATGCAGCACTGCAGTTTGTGGGATCTTGGTTCTGAGGTTGGAGGTTGGGCCTGAGCTCCTGTGGTGGGAGCTCCAAGTCCAAACCACTGGACTAACAGAGAACCTCAGACCCCAGGGAATATCAATCCAAGTGAGACCACCCAGAGGTCCTCATCTCAGCACCAAGACCCAGCTCTATGCGATTGCCTGTAAAATCCAGTGCTGTAAGCCTCAGGCCAAACAACCAGTAAGACAGGAATTCAGCACAACCCATCAAAGAAAAAAAAAAAAAATGAAATGACAGAAAAATGTGTTACAGATGAAGGAACAAGTCAAAAACCTACAAGATCAAATAAATGAGGATGAAATAGGCAACCTACCTGAAAAAGAATTCACAGTAATGATAGTAAAGATGATGCAAAATCTTGGAAACAGAATGGAGAAAATAAAAGAAACATTTAAAGAGGAACTAGAAGAACTAAAGAGCAAATAAACAGTGATGCACAACACAATTACTGAAATTAAAAATACTCTAGAAGGAATCAATAACAGAATAATAGAGGCAGAAGAATTTATAAGTGAGCTGTAAAATAAAATGGTGGTAATAACTGCCAGGGAGTAGAATAAAGAAAAAAGAATGAAAAGAATTGAGGAGAGTTTCACAGACCTCTGGGACAACATTAAACACACTAACATTTGAATTATAGGGGTCCCAGAGAAGAAGAGAAAAAGAAAGGGTCTGAGAAAATATTTGAAGAGATTATAGTCAAAAACTTCCCTAACATGGGAAAGGAAATAGTCAATCAAGTCCAGGAAGCACAGAGAGAACCATACAGGATAAACCAATAGAAACACAATGAGACACATATTAATCAAACTATCAAAGATTAAATACTAAGAAAAACATTAAGAGCAGCAGGGGAAAAGCAACAAATAATATACAAGGAATTCTCATAAGGCTAACAGCAGATTTTTCAGCAGAAACTCTGTAACCCAGAAGGGAGTGGCAGGACATATTTAAAGTGATGAAAGGAAAAAGCCTACAAATAAGATTACTCTGTGCAGAAAGGATCTCATTCAGATTTGATGGAGAAATTAAAACCTTTCCAGACAAGCAAAATCTCGGAGAATTCAGCACCACCAGACCAGCTTTACAACAAATGCTAAAGAAAATTCTCTAGGCAAGAAACAGAAGAGATGGAAAAAATGAAATGGCAAAAGCAAACCCAAAACAATTACAAAAATGGGAAAAGGAACGTACATATCAATAATTACCTTAAATGTAAATGGATTAAATGATCCAACCAAAAGACATAGACTGGCTGAATGGATACAAAAGCAAGACCCATATATATGCTGTCTACAAGAGGCCCACTTGAGACCTAGGGACACATACAGACTGAAAGTGAGGGAATGGAAAAAGATATCCATGTAAATAAAAATCAAAATAAAGCTGGAGTAGCAATTCTCATATCAGACAAAATAGACTACAAAATAAAGACTACTACCAGAGACAAAAAAGGACAGTACATAATGATGAAGGGGTCAAACCAAGAAGAAGATATAACAATAGTAAATATTTATGCACCCAACATAGGAGCACCTCAATACTTAAGGCAAATGCTAACAGCCATAAAAGGGGAAATGGGCAGTAACACAATAATAGTGGGGGATTTTAATACCCCACTTTCACCAATGGACAGATCATCCATAATGAAAATAAATAAGGAAACACAAGCTTTAAAAGACACATTAAACAAGATGGACTTAATTAATTTTTATAGGACATTCCAACCAAAAACAACAGAATACACTTTCTTCTCAAGTGCTCATGGAACATTCTCCAGGCTAGACCATATCTTGGGACACAAATCAAGCCTTGGTAAATTTAAGAAAATTGAAATCATATCAAGTATCTTTCCTAACCACATGCTATGAGACTAGATATCAATTACAGGAAAAAAAGAACTAAAACATACAAACACATGGAGGCTAAACAATACACTACTAAATAACAAAGAGATCACTGAAGAAATCAGAGAGGAAATCAAAAATTAACTAGAAACAAATGATAATGAAAACACAGTGACCCAAAACCTATAGGATGCAGAAAAGCAGTTGTAAGAGGGAAGTTTATAGCAATAAAACCCTACCTCAAGAAACAAGAAGCATCCCAAATAAACAACCTAACCTTACACCTAAATCAATTAGAGAAAGAAGAACCAAAAAAAAAAAAACCCAAAGTTAGCAAAAGGAGAGAAATCATAAAGATCAGGTCAGAAATAAATGAAAATGAAATGAAGGAAACAATAGCAAAGATCAATAAAACTGAAACCTGGTTCTTTGAGAAGATAAAAAAATTGAAAAGCAATTAGATTCATCAAGAAAAAGAGGGAGAAGACTCAAATAGATAGTATTAGAAATGAAGAAGGAGAAGTAACAACTGGCACTGAAAAAATACAAAGGATAATGAGTGACTACTACAAGCAACTATATGCCAATATAATGGACACCCTGGAAAAAATGGACAAATCCTTAGAAAAGCACAACCTTCTGAGGCTGAACCAGGAAGAAATAGAAAATATAAACAGACAAATCACAAGCACTGAAATTAAAACTTTGATTAAAAATCTTCCAAAGCCCAGGACCAGATGGCTTCACAGGCAAATTCTATCAAACCTTTAGAGAAGAGCTAACACCTGTCCTTCTCAAACTCTTTCAAAATATAGCAGAGGGAGGAACACTCCCAAACTCATTCTAAAAGACCACCATCACCATGATACAAAAACCAGACAAATATGTCACAAAAGAAATTACAGGCCAATACCTCTGATGAACATAGATGAAAAAATCCTCAAAAAATACTAGCAAACAGAATCTAACAGCACATTAAAAGGATCATACATCATGATCAAGTGGGGTTTATCCCAGGAATGCAAGGATTCTTTAGTAAATGCAAATCAGTCACTGTTATACACCATATTAACAAATTGAAGGATAAAACCATATGATAACATAAGTAGATGCAGAGAAAGCTTTTGACAAAATTCAACACCCATGTATGATAAAAACAGTCCAAAAAAGTAGGTATAGAGGGAACCTACCTCAACATAATAACGGCCATATAGGACAAACCCACAGACAACATCGCTCTCAATGGTGAAAAATTGAAACCATTTCCTCTAAGGTCAGGAAAAAGACAAGGTTGCCCACTCTCACCACTATTATTCAATGTAGTGTTGGAAGTTTTAGCCACAGCAATCAGAGAATAAAAAGGAATAAAAGGCATCCAAATGGGAAAAGAAGTAAAGCTGTCACTGTTTACAGATGACATGATACTATACATAGTATAGTATCCTAAATATGCTACCAGAAAACTACTGGAGCTAATCAATGAATTTGGCAGGGCAGAAGGATACAAAATTAATGCACAGAAATCCCTTGCATTCTTATACACTAATGATGAAAAATATGAAAGTGAAATTAAGGAAACACTCCCATTTACCACCGCAACAAAAAGAAAAATATATGTAGGAATAAACCTACTTAAGGAGACAAAAGACATATATGCAGAAAACTATAAAACACTGATCAAAGAAATTAAAGATGAAACAAACACATGGAGAGATATACTGTATTCTTGGATGGTAAGAATCAATATTGTGAAAATGACTCTACTACCCACAGCAATCTACAGATTCAGTGCAATCCCCATCAAACTACCAACGTCATTTTTCACAGAACTAGAAAAAAAAAATTGCACAATTTTTATGGAAACACAAAAGAACCCGAATAGCCAAAACAATCTTGAGAACAAAAAACGGAGCTGGAGGAATCAGGCTCCCTGACTTCAGACTATACTACAAAGCTACAGTAATCAAGACAATATGGTACTGGCACAAAAACAGAAATATAGATCAATGGAATAGGATAGAAAGCCCAGAGATAAACCCATGCACATATGGTCACCTTATCTTTGATAAAGGAGGCAGGAATGTACAGTGGAGAAAGGACAGCTTCTTCAATAAGTGGTGCTGGGAAAACTGGACAGGTACATGTAAAAGTATGAGATTAGATCACTCCCTAACACCATACACAAACATAAGCTCAAAATGGATTAAAGACCTAAATGTGAGGCCAGAAACTATCAAACTCTTAGAGGAAAACATAGGCAGAACACTCTATGACATAAATCACAGCAAGATCCTTTTTGATCCACCTCCTAGAGAAATGGAAATAAAAGCAAAAATAAACAAATGCGACCTAATGAAACGTCAAAGCTTTTGCACAGCAAAGGAAACCATAAACAAGACCAAAAGACAACCCTCAGAATGGAAGAAGATATTTTCAAATGAAGCAACTGACAAAGGATTAATCTCCAAAATATACAAGCAGCTCATGCAGCTTAATATCAAGAAAACAAACAACCCAATCCAAAAATGGGCAGAAGACCTAAATAAACATTTCTCCAAAGATATACAGATTGCCAACAAACACATAAAAAGATGCTCAACGTCCTTAATCATTCAATAGGTGCAAGTCAAGACTCCAATGTGGTATCACATCACACCATTCAGAATGGCCATCATCAAAACATCTTTAAACAATAAATGCTGGAGATGATGTGGAGAAAATGGAACCCTCTTGCACTGTTGGTGCAAATGTGAATTGGTAGCTCCACTATGAAGAACAGTATGGAGGTTCCTTAGAAAACTAAAAATAGAACTACCATATGGACAAGCAATCACACTACTGGGCATATATCCTGAGAAAACCGTAATTCAAAAAGGTACATGTACCACAATGTCCATTGCAGCACTATTTACAATAGCCAGGACATGGAAGCAACCTAAGTGTCCATCAACAGATGAATGGATGAAGAAGATGTGGCACATATATACAATTGAATATTACTCAGCAATAAAAAGAAATGAAGTTGAATTATTTGTAATGAGGTGGATGGACCTAGATTCTGTCGTACAGAGTGAAGTAAGTCAGAAAGAGATAAACAAATACTGTATGCTATCACACATACAGAGAATCTAAAAAACAAAAAACAAACAAAAAAACCCCAAATGGTTCTGATAAACCCAGGGGCAGGACAGGAATAAAGAGACAGATGTAAAAATGGACTTGAGGGCACAGTAAGGGGAAAGGATAAGCTAGGACAAAGTGAGAGAGTAGTATTGACATATACACTACCAAATGTAAAATAGATAGCTAGTAGGAAGCAGCCGCATAGCACAGGGTGTTCACTTCGGTGCTTTGTGACCATCTAGAGGGGTAGGATAGGCAGTGTGGGAGTGACACGCAAGAGGGAGGGGATATGGGGATATATGTATGCATACAGCTGATTCACTTTGTCATAGGACAGAAACTAACACACCATTGTAAAGCAATTATACTCCAATAAAGATGTTTAAAAAATAAAAAAGTATGTTTCCAGCATTTCAACATTAACACTCTCTCTTTTAGGTTAAAGAAGTACCTATTTCTGTCTGGAATTATAAGAATCTTGTGTTTGTTTTATTTTCATTTTTAAATCATGAATGGATATGAATTTCAAAAAAATTTTAGAGGACATTTATCAAGATGATCATGAAATTTTTATCTTTATTAATTTGGTTCATTGCAGTGATCTAATTTCTAATGTAAAACCAACATTTTATTCCCTGTATAAACATCAATTTGTGTTTTCTGGAAGATTTTTTAAAAAATAATTTTTGAGTCACATTGTGTTTTTTTAATCTGTTTTCATCTAATTTTCAAACTAGTTGCACTGTAGTAAAAAATATTGTCAGTTCAAACCTAGCCTTAACATTTGACAAAGGTAGCTTTTTTTAGTAAATATTTGCTTTCCACCTAAATTTCATGTGCATTTTCTAGTTACTGGGTGCAGTATTCTATATGTGTCCATTTGTTCAAGACTGTTACTTACACTGTTCAAATCATGTGTATCCTTATTATTTTTGATGTTTGTTCAATTAATTATCTAGAGAAATGTACTAACTTCCACAATAATAGTGCCTTTTCAGTTTCCCTTTGAAGTTCTACTTTACCTCATCTATCTTGCGACTATGGTATGTGCATACATGTGTAGATTTTTATAGTCCCTGGCGAATCAAGCTTGCTATCGGCATGGAGTAAACCTTTTTATCTCTAGAAATGCTTTTGGCTGCAAGGTCTATTTTGTCTGATTATTTTAGATACATGATCTCTCTTTGGGTATTTGCCTGTTATATATTTTTCCATTCATTTTTTTCCCAATTTTCCATGTCTTTAAGGTTTGAAGGTGTTTCCTGTATACAGAATACAAGTTGAAGTTATCCTAAAAATTCTACTTTGGACTTGGGTCAGTCATAGCACATGTGCAGTAGGAGCCAAGGCTGTAGGTGGTGTCCTGGTGAGAGGGAGGACTACCCAAGTGGAGTGGGAACCTCTGGTGGTAGAAACCAGCTGTTTGCCAAGAGATGAGGAATGTGGTCTCCAAGTTTTGCTTCTCTGAGCTAATAATCTGGTGTCACTGGACGGAGTGGAAGTGGACACAAGCAGGATGTATGGATGAAGATACTGCATTTATTAAAGAGGGGTGGTTTAGATGAAAATAAGAGGATTGTGTAGACACAAATACTCACAGACTGCTGAAGAACTTTCTGATTTTTCTACAATAAATGTGTTTGGTTTCACTATGGATAGTGCCTTACTGCCGATATACCTTGGCTGGTTTGGGCTGAGACCTTTCAGTCTGGCTTCACTTTCCTTTTTCTGTTATGGTTTCAGTACAAATTCAAAATACAAGCCAAGTTTGAGATGCCACTCTCCCAAACTCCTGTCTATCTGAATCGGCAGTTGAAAAGGCAGGCCTTTTATGACCTTCCTCTTCTCTTGAACCCTGCCAGTTCAGTTCAAAGCATATACAATTATTTCAATAGATGTTTTGTGTACTTTTGTTTCATTTCATTTTTCTCTGATTCCCCTATAAATTAGAGAGATATTTATTTCTAGGAAGAGATTACAGAGTCCAAATTCACTGAGACTGCCTAGCAGAGACAAACCTCCCTCAAGAAGATTATTACCTCAGCAGTTGTATGTAAAAGTAAAGAGGAAACTTTTTCTTTTTCCTGGGGATGCAAGGCTGTTGAACAATTGAATCAAAACAGCCTTGGACATTCTTGATTATGATACAGTTAGTTAGGTTACTTTCAATTGGGCTAAATCAGATATTCATTTCTAGGGCAACAAAAATTGGAAAGACTTATTCCATGTCTTTAAATCTTATATGACAGCTCATGTCAGATCTTTGTCATAGAGATTAAAAATGAATAGTTATTAAAAACTATTATGGACTAAATTGTGTTCCTCCAGAATTCATATTAAAGTACTAATTTGCAATGTGACTATATTTGGAGATAGGTCCTTTCAAAGAGGTAATTCAGGTTAAATGAGGTCATAAAACTGGACCCCTAATCAAATATGACTGGTGTCCTTCTAAGAAGAGGAAGACGCATCAAGATGCATAAGATCAGAAGACAGACTATATGAGGGCACAGGGAGAAGGCAGCTGTCTGCAAGCCAAGGAGAGAGACCTCAGGAGAAGCCAAACCTCCTGTCACTTTGATCTCATATTTCTAGCCTCCAGAACTGTGAAAAAAACAAGTTACTGTGGTTTAAGCCACCAGGAAGCAGCCCTTGCAAACTAATACATTGAGACCACTAATTTATTCAAGTGACTGGTTAAAAAGAAATGCACTACTGTTGTCATGTTTGGGTGTTATTGATGTGGTTTTTAGAAAAAGCGGGCTGACAGTCCCATGACTTGCACGCATGTGCATCATTTTGACATTGTCATTTGTCTATAAACGAATAAGAAGCTTACCTGAATTTGTGCCATATTGACTTCAATGTTGAATTGGGTCTTTGTGGAGATTCTCAATGACTTTTCTTAAACTGATGAGATTAAATTCCAAGAAGAAATTAAAGACTAAAGCTATGCAAATAGCCAGCCAACAGTACACATGCATAGAAAGTTAAAGCATTCTCAGTAAATCCTATTCAGTGGCCAATGAGGCAAGGAAAAGAAGAAAGAAAATGTTATTGGTCTAACATTATCTTCCGGTGGACATAGACTTCCCTGACCAAAAAAATTTAAAAAAAATTTAAAAAAGAAACTTTATGTTGGAAACACAAAGCATTTCAACCTAAAAGGGTTTTTGTATATTCACCATCTTCTTTAGGGATGCCTAGTGTGACTTCCAGTTTGCCTTGCTCTATTCCAGTGTTATTGTGAGACTACGTGGCCACCATTCTATTATACTCCAATATCACTCAAATCCTTAGATTTGCTAGGTTTGGATTATTTTCCTCTTTGATCCCCAACAATATTGTTGTCTTATGGTTTTGGATAGTTTCACCTCACCCTAAAGAGCAAATGGTACATCTGACGCAACTACCAGCCCCTATGTAAGCCGCATGGGTAAGGCACAGGTCAAAGATAGCAAAGGAAGTAATGCTCTTGACATAATATCATTGAACTAAAAGTTATTCACTGTACTTTAGTCAAAGCTGATTTCTATTGGACCTTTAATCCATGGAGCTTATTTTATTGGCAGTTACTGAAACTTACCTAAACGTCAGATATTTCTGCTTTTAATAACGTAGACTACATTTAGCATGAAATACATTCAGCCATATCTGCATTTTCTGAAGAAATAAATTTTAATTTTTATTTGTTACTTGAAGGATTCTATACATTTGTTTTAATATTTGTTGTAATGTACAGAAATACAATTAATTAAATATTAAACAAGAAATATTTTCTAACAAGGTGCAGTTAACAATTCTAAAAATAATTAAATTAGACATTTAAAAAATTTACGTAACAGCTCTTTTGCCTCTTCAGACCTACTCTCCATCCTTCTCCTCACACTCTCCATATTGGAAAGATGATCTTTGTGGAGTCCACCTACAAGTTCTTGACCACTGGTTTCTAGTTAGATCAGACAATGGAGAACTCTAGTAATCATAGAGGGATAATGAGAGTGAAGTCAAGATATTTACTCGCTTGACTGTCTCCTCAGAAGGTCATGCTGGAGAACACTCAAAGAGGCCTCCTCAACATAACCCTCTGTGCACCAACTGTTCCCACCCCTAGACCTTTGGACTTACAGGTAATAAGAGTTTCAAAGATACTAACTCCTAGTCACTGCACTATTCCTTCAGCTTCCCTTATACTCATACACAATTTTGTAAAACTCCATTTATGAGTAAACCATCCTGAAATTGTCATAAGTGTTGTGTGTTCTGTTTGAAACTTTATTGATAAAATTGGAAAGGTTATTGCATTTACATTAACTGTGATTTCTGATATATTCAGTTCTATCTCTACTATTTTATTATATGCTTTCCATTTGCCCACTTTCTCTTCATTCTTACCTTTTACTTTTACAGATTAAGGGCCCCCTTCCCTTTTTTCTCATTCCATTTATTCTCTTTACTTTTTTTGGAAGTTGGAAACTGTTACCCTAATATTCTCCTGATAACCCTATCTATTTTAACATGAATATTTAATTAAAGAAACTTTAGAGTTACCAACATTTTCACTCACATTGTTGATAGTACGAGTAACTTAGGATAATTTTATTCTGTCAGCCCTTCAAAACTTTTTTCAACTGTTGTCCCTCATTCCATTCTATATCCTCTCTCCCAAATCTTATATTAATATCATGGTTTCATATGATCATTCTTTACATACTTCTATCAATCTAGTTACCTGTATCATTATGTTCACTGTTCCTATTTTCATATCAGTTCTCTCACCTGGAATAATTTTTATATGTCCAAAGGATATAATTTAAATTTTCCTTTAGCACCAGAAACTATTTGTTTTCTGAAAATATTTATTTTTTTCTTCATCCATAAAACAGTTTTGCTCTTTATGAAAATCTAGGTTGACAATTTCTTTTACCTCAGTTTGCTGAGAATATTATTCCTCTGTTCTGGCCTCCATTATTGCAGTTGAGAGATCATCGATCAAGTTGTTATTCATTTATAAATAATTTACATTTTCTTTTTGGTAAATTCAATATCTTCCTTTTCCCCCCCTTGGTCTTCTATATAACCCTAAGATATGTATAGCTCTGTTGGTTTATTGTTTTTTGTTTTTAAACTATCCTGCTTGGCATTTGTTGAACTTCTTAGTTCTAATTATTGGTTACTTCAATAATTCTGGAAGTTTCTTAGTCCTTAATACTTCTTCGGAAGTCTCTGTATTAGTTCATTTTGTATCATTGATTGATACACATTAGACATTTTTCCTCTACTTTCCACGTTTCATAATCTCTTTTTCACAGTTCCATTTTCTTTTCTTTTTTCTCTTCTCTGGGTAATTTATTTGGATCCAATGTTCAGACTTATAAGTCTGTCTGTTGTATCTGTTAATTAATCTATTCTCTGATATTTGTATAATTATTTTAACCATTGTAAGTTTTATTTCTAGGGTTCTTCCTTGTAATTATTCAAATGAACTAATCATTTCTTTTTGATTTTTGGTCCTTAGTAATACATTTCAGCTTCTGTTTTATTCCTTTAAGCACATTAGGCTTCTGATTTAGATTATCCTATAATCAGAGAAATTCATTGTATCTAAATTTGTATTATTTATATATATATATATATATATATATATATATATATATATATATATAACTTTCTTTAATACTTCCTCATCCTTTTGTATTATCAGTCACATGGAATCACCACTCTATCTACCCAAATTCCTAAGCAAAAGTTAAGATTTCATTCTTGTCTTCTAATTTTAAGTCTCCACCCTTAAATAAAGCTCAATAAATTCTGAATTCTTAATATTATTTGAGCGTGTCCAGTTTTCTTCAAACCTACTGACAATTTTACTTCTTCCTTTCCAATTTTGGTGACTTTTATTTACTTTTCTGGACTAATTTATCTAGGTAGGACTTCCAGTACTGTGATGAATAAAAGTCACTAGAATGGACATCCTGTCTTTCCCTCATCCTACAGGAAAAGCTTTCAGTGTTTTACTACTGAATATTATGATATCTGTGTGCTTGTCATTTATTGCCTTTATTATGTTGAAGTACATTTCCTCTGTATGCAGTTTGTTGAGAAGTTTTATACCGAAAATATGTTGAATTTTATCAAATGTTTTTTCTGCATCAATTGAGATGATCCTATGTTTTTCTTTCCTTCATTTTGTTAATTTGGTATATTACATTTACCATCCTTGCATCTCTGGAATAAATGCCATTTAATCATTGTGTTTATCCTTTTAATGTATTTAAATGTATCGGTTTGCTGATATTTTTTTGAAGATTTTTACATCCATGTTCAACAGGTATATTATTCTATACATTTCTTTTCTCATAATGTTTTTGCCTGGCTTTGGTATCAAAATAATGCAGCCCTTGTAAAATGAGTTTGGCAGTGTTCCTTCCTCTTCAATTTTGGGAAGAGTTTGAGAAGTACTGGCATCAATTCTTCTTTAAATGTTTGGTAGAATTCACCAGTAAAGACTTCTGGCCCTAGGGTTATATTTTGGGGGGATATTTTGATTACTGATTCAATTTCCTTACTGGTTATTGGTGTGTTCAAGTTTGCTATTTCTTCAGGATTCAGTCTTAATAGCTTGTATGTTTTTTTAGAAATTCATCCGTTTCATCTGGGTTATAAAATTTGCTGACCTATAACTCTGCTCTCTTGTCTACAGATTTTATCAGTGAGATTGTTCTAAAATGGAAAGGATTTTATGTCACTCACCTGTGTGAAATTTTCCATATTAATTAGGATGTTTTATGAGGTATTTCATCATAGAATCATACTTAATGCTCCAGCATCACTGCTATATTATTTTTATTCTCAGACTTCAGGCTTAATCTATAATTAACTATTCATTCCTCTTCTGGGAATTGCACATGGTATTTACTTTTCCTGAACATGTGTTTTTCCCAACCCCATGCAAACCTGTGCACTCATTCTCATTAAACTAACTCATGTAAGTCAGCAACTTTTCAAAGTCATCTCTAATTTCACAGATGTTGGCAATGTTAAGTACCTTTCCTACAAGTTATCAAAACATTATATGCTTTGCCTGTCACTATACTTACCTAAGGTTTTGCTTTGGTTTGTTTTTTGACTCTTTACTTATTGCAGTGCCTTCCCTACTATATTCTGTGCTCCTGTGTTATAGAACATGAGCTGGCCACTCTAAGAAATAATAAATAGTTAAATTAATTAGTAATCCATATAATTTGCTGAAGAATCCAGGAATTTTTTAGAAGCAATCAGCCTTTTGATATAATATTTACTTTTTTATGGCTCACACGTGCTGTATACATAAAATTAAGTCAAAATAAGATGCCTGAGTTTTCTTCCAAACACATGGGGAGGGAAATAGAATAAGGTACACTAAATAATGAAACTTGAGTTAGTATTTGTTACCTCCTGTCAGCCCTGCTTGACCTTAGCACTTCAGGTTTATGTGAAGGAACAACCTTCTTGAATTGTTTTTCTCTAGTGCTTTGTTGTAGTAAAAAATACTATGATCTACTTTAGAGAATGCTGCAACTGCAATTTACACCTTGGCATATAATTTAAATTGGTAATTTAGCCATTGGTGACTCCTAAGAATTTTCTACTTCTTTTCTTTTCAATGTCTTCCTAGGCTTCACTGTTAATAAGTATGTAGAGAACAATCAGGAAATGGCTAAATGGATAGTTGTATTTTAGATGGGGAAAAAAATATAATTTGAAAAATTAAGTTTAAGGACAGGGAATGTAAACTTAACTCACAGATAACTGGTTAAAATACATCCTAACTTATTTCCTACGAATCTGACCATCATGTCACTTCAACTATTCTTGAGTAGGGATAAAATATACTGTAAGCAATGTAGATTGAAAAAAAGTAAGTTTCTCTTTGTAAAAGCTATGTTTCCATCTTCTCTTTCTTAAAAATAATATTAAAGTACTACAGAAAGTCTTCTATTAAAAATGGTATCCTGAAATTAATTACAATAACCAAAATAATAAAAATATATAAAGAGTGACAAAATTGCACAAGTACTGGAACCCAGAGCATCATGTCCTCCAAATTTCATATTCTTTGAGAAACCTCTGTTATATGTAGTGTGAAAGAAACAATCTTACATAAAAACAAATATATATAAGATTACAACTTTTCTTTTTAATAAAAAGGCATAGAAACAGAGAAAAAAGAGAAATAAATATACTAACATCATACCAGTGGCTCCAGTTTGTCCATTAAGGTAAGAAGCCATTTGACAAAGAAATACAGTGAATGAATTTTGTAAGTAAAAGGTAAAAGCTGGATTTGAAAGCAAACTGTAATGACCCCCATAATATGTCCACACACATTTATGCACTCCATAAATTATACAGATCAGAACTAGTATCAATTGTTTTTAAACAAAAATGGAAGAAAACCGTATAATGGAATCTTTGTTCTTTGTATATAAATAATCATTTCCAATTATAAGAGCAAAAGAAGAAAGTATGAAGTAAAAATTGACATTTTAGGTTTGCTATTATGAAAAACAGTTATAGACTGAAAGTTATAAAATTAAAAGACAAATCAATTAGAAAAATAACTTGCAAATTATATGACAGGACAAAAGGTTATGTATCCTATGTAAAATACTACTAGAAAGTTTTAAGAAAAAATATAATCATAAAAATTATATATACTTGAATTCACAAAAGGATTTTAAATGGCAAACAAATTCATAAATACAAAAAACCCCACAAATATAACATTGATATACCATACTTCTTTCAAATTACATGTTTTGTAAAAAGGAACATACCCAATATTGTCAATTGTGTAAGGAGGAATAGAGTTATTTTGTGTGCTGCTGATGGGAATATAAATTAGTCCAACAGGTATAGAAAAAATTGGCCAATGTTCATCAAAACCTTAAGACTGAGTACACTCTTTTATTTATAAATCCACTTTATAAAAGGTATCAAAAGGAAATAACCATGAAAGGATAACAAAATTGTCCTAGATTGGTATTTGTTGCAATTCACTCCTGACCACTCTTCTTATATCTAATGTTTCTTCTTCCCCTATACTAATGGCCAGGAATTAATGACAATATTTTATTTTCCAGTTACATTGCAAAAAAGTTTCTCTTTTTGTCTTTCCCTCTTCAGTGAGGCATCCCTAAGCCTGAGTAACACTCCACACAGATCAAGGGATAAGCAGATTTGGTGTCTGGTGAGAGCCTACTTCCTGGCTCATGGACAGTCATCTTACTGTGTTCTCACATGACATAAGGAGCAAGGGAATTTTCTGTGGCCTCTTTCATAAGGGCACTAATCTCATTCATGAGGGCTCTGTCTTCATGTCCTAATCACCTCCCAAATGCCTCACTTCCAAATACAAACAAGCTGAGGATTAGGTTTCATTCAACATATGAATTCTTAGCAGACACAAACATTCAGTCTATGGTATTACCTCACCCGTTCCTTGTGAAGATAAAGTGAAAGAAAACATTTAAAGAATTTAGCACAGAGACTGGTAAATACTAGATTTTAAATAAATGTTAAATGGAATTAGGTATATGAGATATATGAGAGAGGCAAATAAAAATTCATCCTGAGAAGTCTATCTTAACCAAAAGGACCAATAATTAATTATAAACAGAACTGGAGGTGGACTCCCTCACAACTTTAAATGTGGAGTTTTCAAATTTTTTGCCCCACTTATTACCTTTGACCTCTGCTCTATATATTCTTGTTACAAAACCTATCTAAGACTTGAAGATAAGATTAAAATGGGCGTGTCTGGTTAGTCACGGGAAAAAAAAATGTGTGAGATAGAAAATTCTCCCTTATACAAGAACACAGCAATTAACTGACATCCTACAAAATGTACTTTAATATTGATATTCAAGAAAACATTTTTACATAAGGAGACAAATATGCTGTTGACATTTTCAAGGAATGTTTATTAGTGTATACCTGTGGATTCTGATATGCATAATTAATATAATTTAACAATCATGCTTATATTTTACTGTGGGTAATAAAGACTAAAATACCTCAAAATTTAGTCATAAAATCAAGGCTAACAGAGGAATGTCATTCCATCTACACTAGTCTCCCTGACAAATAATTTATTTGTGTTGACCAAGCAACATTTTTCTAACAGTGTTCTTGTTTTAGTGTCTGTCAAAGGCCCATCATACTTCTCTATAATAAACTCTATTTTCTATTTTCTGCATTGGTCAGACAAATAAACAGTGGCATGACATTTTTCTTGCAGAATGTGGTCTTGTTCTGAAAACATTTTTCCTTGTATAATTTCTATTTGAAAATCCATTCATTTGTTACAGCAGTGTAAAGAGAACATTAATTTTTGTAGTTTGGGGATTGTTTTCCTTAGTGGGCAATGCGACATTGCCTATGACAGTGGGAAAATAGTGAAATTGACAGCTCAATGGCAGCCTTTCAGGAATAGGCTTATCAGAGAGATGGAAAATTGGGCTTCATGCCACTTTGATATGGCTATTTGGAGATCCCATGTATTCAAAACTAAATGTGTTTTAGAAATGACACCTTGGTACCATAATAGGGACAGCCACCTTTATAAAGTGTGAAACACTTTTTGTGGAGTGGGCCACTTTCTATAATGTATAGGGGTTTCCAGTTGGAATTTGGGGGTTTAGAATTATTGAAAATGGTGGCTACAGCTTGGATTTTTCAGTAATCTTAATTCTATAAAAGCTACTCTTCCAAATGCAATTATACCAATATGTATTTCTGCAGAATTGTATTTTCCAGGAATGAGGGAGATTGTGCTGCCTAAGGGAATTATCTCAAACTACTTGTGAAGAATACGTACCAAAGGTGACTGTGAAAGTACAGCTTCCTAGGGCCCAAATTGAGGTCTCTCTCTAAGGAACAGAGACTATTTTTTAAAATGGAGTTGGTATGTTACTTATAATGAGTCACTCTGGGGGAAAACAGTATAATGTTTAAAATATATGGGTTTTGCTAGAAATAAATTGTGAATGAATGTCATTTCTGTAACTTATTACTCAATCTCAGAAAAGCTTTTGATCTTTCTTAATCTTAATTTCCTTTGTACAAAGTAGATATCCAGTAAATTTTCCAGTGAATTATAGTTTCAAGAAGCTGGTTTTCATGCAATATTCCAACATACTTAGCCTCAAAACTGCAGGGTCAAAAACATCTTTAATTCCTTAAAAAACTAGATATTCCATAAAATACACTTGAGAACTCTCCTTGGTATTGTAAAAGAAGGAGTAGATTTAGACAAGGCTGAGGTCACAAATCTAATTTTTATAAGCAGACTTGAATTTTTCCACTATACTTAAAGCAAGAAATGTCATGTCTTTATTATTTTCCTGAAACAAGTTAGATCTAGATTGAAGTCATATATACCAAATATGGTATACCATATATACCAAAATTTCCATGGATTTTTTAAGGCATTCTCTTCCTTCCATGTTCTTTGTCCAAGCCTAAGGATTAAGTGATCCAGGAAAAACTGGGAGGCTCCCTGATACACTATTCTTGGTATAAAGAGCTACTGTTGTTGTAGAATATTGCCCAATTCCAGATTACTCATTGTGGACAATAGAATAATGTTCCTGCTGCAGGATGTCTGTGCCCTACTCCTTGGAACCTGTGAATATGTTCTGATACATTACATTTGGAATTAAAGTTTTTAAACAACTGATCTTATAACAGTTTATCCTTAGTTATGTGGATGGATCCAATATAATCCTAAGAGTCCTTTAAATGTAGAATAGGGAGGTAGAAAAGTTAGTGTCAGAACCTGAATGAGAGAGAGAGAGAGAATTTGAAGATGCTCGCTGCTGGTTTTGAAGATGGAGGAAGGGGCCATGGACTGAGGAATGCAGGCAGCCTCTAGAATCAGAACAAAACAAGGGAAGAGATTTTCCCCTAGAAGTCTAGAGGAAACACATTTTTGCTGACCCTTGAATTTAGCCCAATGAGACCCATGTCATACTTCTGACCTCTAGAACAGTAAGATAATAAGTTTGTGTTGTTTTAAAACACTAAATTTATACTAACGTGTTACAGCAGCAATGGAAAATTAAAGCATTGCTCTAAAAGGAGCCAATCTCACTGGTAACTTTGCTCCCTAAATGGTTTTTGCTTATGTTTTTAAATCACTGGTATTTAGTACACATGTGTTGACATGCACTCAATCTGTGCCCTCTTCCCTGCTTCCAGTTTGGGGAATCTTCTTCCTCCAGGATTCATCCACTTTCTTCTACCTTTCAAAGTACCAGACATCCCATACTCTGTTCTGGAAAGTCATCTTAATTACTTTGAGAGGTTTCCAACTTTGAAGACTAGAAGTCTCTTGGGATAATCTCTAGGGTAACCGGTCCAAATTATAAAATGAATTATTGGAACAGAAGGCATTTACCTCACTTATGCTGGTCCTAGAAGCCCCAGTGTTCTATCGTTCCTTCCTGAAAGGGCCATTAAAGAGCTAAGAACAGAGCTACAGAAGAAGACAAGACAATAATTCCTTTGCATTATATAACTGTTGTGTGGTTAAAAGTGACCTTCATTTCAAAAAAGTAAGGTGGAACTGAGGTATTATACCCTCTATAACTTTGGTATCTACATTGTGAAATGAACCATTGCACCTACTTCATAGAATTGTTTTGAAGATTAAAAATGCAATAAATGGATGTAAAGTATCTAGAACATATTTTTACTAGTATGACCTATTATTGATATTGTTCCTCTTACTTTTCCCATTTTAGCATGAAAAGCTTGAGTCTAACAGAAATTAAGTGACTTAAGATTGTGTTAATTTATTGAAGATAGAAAATGGATTCTGAAAATGCTACAGAAACCTATAGTGTATGTGCATGCAAAGCTCACACTTATCAATTGAATTTAATGGGCATCAAAATGTTTTTTTAATAGAATTTGGCCAATATGGTTCCAGAAATCAGGAAAAGAAACCTATATCATGTTATGTATCCTATCTGATTTTATGATTTGTGTTTCTGTAAAGCAAATTAGCTCATACCAGATTGCTCTATCAAGAACTGGTGACATTATAATACTGAAGTTATCTTGGTTTTGGGATGATGTTTCTCAGCAGGTTTATGTTTTATATAATTAAGTAACAACAACTTAACACAAAGTACACAGCTGAACACAGCAAACTTCAAAGGATTATGAATTCAGTATCTATCTTTCCATCTATCTATATTATAGCACTATATGTATATGTATACAGTATGTACAGAATGTATATATGTAGCATATATTCAGTATATATAATATATACTATGTATACACAGAGCTGGTACAAAGGACTTTCCTCTTGTCTAGATGTGTTCTTGTGATAACTGGTGGAAATGTTTATGTTGTGCTTCTCCCTTTGTGAATAAGACAAACAGAAAGTCTTCCATTTCTGACTACCTTAGACTTAGTACAAAACCTGTGATTGCTTCCCCACCTGCATGCAGTTTCTGTTGATGATATCCTTCCAACTTTGTTTCTACAACTAAGCAACCTCAACTTTTCCTTCTTATGCTTTTCCTCATATGCTCTTTACTCAAACAAACTTCACAAAATTTAAGATCAAGGCTTGTGTTTATTGCCTTCTTTATTTCTGTATTTGAATTGAACGTGTATTTTAACTTATGTTTATGTGTGAGTCCATTTTTCATTCAGGAATACTGATGAAATCAGGAATTTTGACTCTAGTAGTACAAAGGGAATAAAGATATTACAAAGACATGTATGATGATTATAAAGCCTATTGCCTAATACATCAGCCAGTTTCATCAGATCTGCTGGCATTATAATTTCTCAATTTTCAATTGAATTAGTCAGCACTGAATAACAGATATGCTTTTATGCTATGAAAATCCTGGTCTCAAGTGTTCAAACTTTTTAACAGATCTCTAGTAAAAAACCCTTTGTGAAAGGTTGTAATTAAAATTGTTTGACATTTCTGAAAATTGTATATAGACTTCTCTGCCTAACTATAAAGGCAGATATGCAAAAGAAATATTGGTCTATATTTCAGGACCAGGACCATCTTTAATTTTGCCCTAAGCCACTGCCCCATTTTATTCTTCATATTTCTTCTGGGAACATTGAAAGAAAAAAAAAAAGCTGCTGCCCATACACCTGTTCTATTCAGAATCATTTGAAGGCCTTCACACAGTAAAGCCATGGTTCTCAAACACCTCTCTGTGAAGCCACAGGGCTTCCAGTCACAGGTGTCACAGAGCATCATTTTCATAAGTGAGGGATGCAAATAGACACACTAATCCCTCAACGAGTACATTTATTTTTAGCTACATTTATTGAGGAATGTCCTATGTTAGATTTCAATCATGAGTGAAGAAAAGAAAAAAGCAAGTAACCTGGGATTTCAAATTAAACTTGGACATATGCAAAATTAACTACAAATCGGCTCCCAACTTCTATTTTAGGTCTTAATTTAAACTGAAATATTCATATAATATATAAAATGCAGACAACCCCACTATATTTACTATTATAAACTTGTTTCCCTTTTCTTTTATCAATATTTTCATAAAGTTTATTTCTTTTATCTAGAAGTTTCTTTTTAACCCAATCAATCAAAGGGATGAGTTACATGCAAATAGTACTGACTCCTTTGAAGCCTTCTAGAAACCAAATAGTTTGGCATATTTTTATCTTCCTTTTCCCCCCCTAACTTTTCCCATAACACATATGGAATTCTTACTTAACTCTTTTCTATATTATTTAATTATGTGTCTGTTAGTTTATCTCTTTCATTTTACTGCAACATCTCTGCAAGAAAAGAATTTTGGATTATTTGTCATAGATTAAGCTCCACTTCACATGAATTTTTTGGCTCCAGTAAAACGGAGCATGTAAGGAGAATGTCAATCATGCAATTGTGGTCAAGGGAGCAAAATTTCTAACTACCTGCTATCTGAACATGTATATTAAAGACATCAAATCATATGTAGGGTTGACTTCAGTCCTTGAGAGGGAGATTGGCATAATTAACAAAAGTCCTCAGTATGGGATGGTCAATAGGTTTTTAGAGGTTATATGAATGGATATATACTACAAATATCTAGGCCAATGCATAGCTATAAGAACAGGTCTGACACAACAAAAAAATAGCTCAGGAATGAGGCAGTAGCCCATTTATCAAAACTGAGAAATAAAATCAACATCATATTAGCAGCTAGAGTAATTCAGTACTGATTACAGAAATCCATACAATTCTCTCTTTGGTTCTGAAAAGTGAGGCAAGGCCAGATCCTGCAAGTAGAGTTCAAATGAGAGGACTGAAAAGCAGTCTGGTCATGAAAACATTCCCCTGTATCTGCCCCTTGGTTTATATCAAAGTAATAATTAGTGAACTTAGAATACATGTGGTCCCACCATCAGAGCCACCAGTGGAGAAAAAGAGTGTTCACCAAAGATTCTAGTGAAAAGGGGCTTCCCTGGTGGCGCAGTGGTTGAGAATCTTCCTGTCGATGCAGGGGACACGGGTTCGTGCCCTGGTCCGGGAAGATCCCACATGCCGCGGAGCGGCTGGGCCCGTGAGCCATGGCAGCTGAGCCTGCGCGTCCGGAGTCTGTGCTCCACAATGGGAGAGGCCACAACAGTGAGAGGCCCACGTACCACCAAAAAATAAACAAAAAAACCCAACAAACAAAGATTCTAGTGAAAAGACATATACTGCTGAGAATGATATATATTTTGATCACTTCAGATTGTGCTGTCTTGTATGGGGGAGGTTCTGTCCCTTCCTTCCTTTTGTTTTTCTTTTCTTTTCTTTCTTCCCTGGAAACTTGTCCCTTAACAACCCAAAATATGTAGAATAATTATTAAGTACAAATTATGTGTAATCAATAGCTCCAAATTTGAAATACAGCATTAATGATGAGAGCATTCTAAAAGTTTAAAAATAATTGAGTTTCATTAATTGCACATCTTTTTGTTCATGTTACAGATATATGAGTGTGTATTTGTTGAAATTTTCAACAGTTTTTACTTCTTTCAGGATGTAATATAAGGTGACAAGGCAAGCTTCTCAACAATAAGGTCATTCACATTGAAGATATCATAAAAAAAATAAAAAAGAAAAACTCAGTTTTGTTTAACTGGGCAAAGTGAAAGAATGATAGCAGAAAGCTAAACAGTTAGCTGATGATGAGCTGAAGAAGGGTGCTTGAAAGTGCCATAGACAAAAATTACACTCAGAGAGCATGTAGAAGCCCAACTTCAAAGTATTAACTTTCTGAAAGGACTGAACCCGACATGCCATCGCAATATAAAGCCTTCAGAAATGAGGAAATTGTTTATCAACAATGTCGTGTTGCAGTCTATAAGGTGAAGAGGTGAGGAATTGAAGCTGCCAACAGTGACAAGAGATAACATATCTAACCTTTAATCTCAGTTCTCTACATGGTTAGTTGCACTGCCAGTAAATTGATTTACTCAGTGTCTTTTATAGAAAATGGAGGTTTTTTAAAATTCACCACGACATGGAGCCACTTTCAGTTGAAACAAGCTGATGTTTTAGGATTAATTATTATCACCTATTTTTGCAGTTAGACTTGAACATTACAGCCATCAAGAATACCTGAAGGATCCAAAGTTAGCAAAATCAAGAAAATATTTTGTTGTGAACATAATGTAGAAATGTAAGACTGAAAACTTAACTTCATTAACAATTTATGATAAACTTGAGATTGAAGAGTATTGGAAATTAGTCTTTTCAAAATGACCAGCAAAAAGATCCTTAATATAGCTGTAACTATATTTCTTTCTCAGAAAGAAATACCTCATAAAGTATTTCTTTTCTACCACTTAATTTTCTCTTAGATTTAATCAGATAGAAATAATAATAGCTAAAATTTCTGAATATTTTACATGCATTAACTATTTACACACTTAAAATTAGTAAAAACCATAGGAGGTAAGTATGGTTATTTTCCCATTTTACTTGCAAGTATACAGAGATTAAATAACTTTCTAAGCCCAAGCACATATGTTGAATTACAGAAACTACCTATAAACCCAGGAATTCTGATTCCATCATTTACAAATACATCCAGTACATTACTCTAGACTCTATCTAGTATCAGATGCAAAACTTCTTGGAAAAAAACAAGTAACTACATAAACAAAATGGTTTACTTTTTGAACCCTTATTTTCCACCATTAATAAGCATGTAGTAATAGCTGGGCCAGATACATCCTTTTATGTGATGCTTTATGATATGATATGAAAAAGAAATCGACTTGAAATAAACAACAAAAAAGATAATTTTAAAATGTGCATTAGTAGTTGATTATTAAAAACGTTTAGGGATACCTCATTTGAACCATAAGAAAGGAAGAATATAGACACTTTTCAGGGAACAGAAAATGAAAGTAAAAAGCTGTAAGAAACCCAGTTAGTTCTCTATGATTATCTAATTTATCCTCCTCTCTTCAGACATGTTTTCTTGAACTCCAGATCATGCAATATTCAGAAGATGACCCATCCAGAGCCCAAAATTTGCATTAATGTCACATAGTCTCTTAAGCTGGAATAGCCTATGCTCAATTCTCAAGTCTGATAACAAAAATTCTGTTGTCCCCGACCGAGTCTACCCTTATCCAACAAACTGCAGCCAAAGAATTGAGTCACTCATAATACATAAACAATGTGGGGTTTATTTCTTGAAAATGGAAAATAGCCCATTTTTTGCCTATACCAAGATAGAAATATTTCTGAGATAATGATGGACATGAGTAACCATCTTTAATAGGAGACTGAAAGGCATCAGTACTACTTTTTCCAGATGCTGAATCTTTTCCATCTTAAGTAGGTATTTCCTTATAGAATCAAGTATTGGTTATAATTTGAGACCAGCTCATAAAATTTCTGTGTATATATTTTACATATGAAGAAATGGTAATACAATTTTAAAAAAGAAGAAGAAATTTGGCCATGACCATGTGGTGTTATAGGTTGATGTCCCTAAACCCAATAATTTTGTATGTTTTTTTCTTCCCCTATTTCCTACTCTTAAATGTGCTTTGTTGCCTTTTTATTTTAATAGTCTGTGGTGTTGGTTTGGTGAAAATGGTATTAACTCTAATTTAAGAAGCTGAAAATGATTTTTACTTACTTATTCAGAGCTCTCTGCATGAAACACCTGTTTCTCAATAGCAGTAGAAGGGAAGGGGGGATATAAAGATTAGGCTTAAAGGAAAGAAGGCAATGCCCAGGCTACTCTAATATTTACATACTTTATTCAATCTATATCTTTTCTCCTATGTTTTATCCACCGCTTTTCTGTGGTTTGATGCATCTTGGTACCAACCTGCCTGTTAGTCCAAAAATGTGAAAACACTTTGCCTGGATGCCTGGCAATCAAATGTAGAAAATAGATGGCTTTCAGGAGTGACTTGAATAGGATCTTGGAGTGCAAACTCATAGGTTTAAAAGGACCTTGGTACTAATCTTTCTCTCTTTCAGTTCACAACCTCATTCCCCACATCCTTGTCCTTCCCATTCTCACACAATTCAACACAAGAAATAGGTTGTGTACTGAAGATTGGTGTGCTTTGGATAAGAGGGCACACTGAGAATGAGGAAAAGTATTAGTTCAGCTGTAAATAAGTATTAGTCCAGTGTAAATAAGATGGTGGATTTGCAGAAAGAAATGAATTTCCTTGGAAGATACATATCCTCTTAAATTCTCCATTATGAAGAAACACGGAATTACATATTCTCCGTAAGCAATGCCTACCTTGCAGGTAAGATGCAGGTTTGGGTTTAGTTAACTACTTTTGTGTCAGAATGAACCAAGCTATCTGTGAAATAAAATGAAAAGAGAACTGTGGATGTGAAGCGATGATCACCTGATACTCTAATAACCACTTAAATCAGAGAAAAAGCTAGTTCTCTAAGGAGAGAAACATTCTATGACTCATTGAATATAATTATGAAAAAAGTAATATGCAAAGGGCTCATAATCTTGCAAAGGGCTCATTTATTATTGCAAAGGGCTCATAATCTTGAGAGACTGCTGCTTACTCTAATTTTCACCTTCCATTCCTCATTTTAGGGATTTAATTGAAAACATCAAGATAAAAAAGTCAGTTAATCACAATTGAATGGCAAATAAATTATGAAAATTCAATCAATCATAGGCAAGACACAAAGTCATATGCAAGAATTATAGTTATATAACAGATATTATTTACCATGCTGAGAAAACATCTTAATTAAACATGCTGTGACAGAAAGTTAGAAGTTTTTTTTTTTGTAATAAAAGTGTGTGTATGTATATGTGTACAAACATAATATGTAACAATTACATATTTTTTCAATTTGATAGGAAGATGGGAACAAATTTATACAGTTTTCATCTAAATCATAATTGCTAAAGTTCCCCATCTTCTTAATTTAGTTGTTTAGGTCAACTAATATGCATTGATTCCCTTGGAAAGAATGGCATCAAGTAATAACTCTGGTTCCAGTGATATATAAATATAGATATAGATATAGATATGTATGTGATACAATGAAGAATGTATTAGTATCTCTAACTTCCAAACCATTAAAAATCATTAATTATGCATATAAGTGTGTGTGGGGTGGCACATGGATAGACGGGGAGGTATTAGGAACAACAGATAAATACCTAAAATAGTATGATTTTTAAAAATCCAAAGAAAATCATCAATTAAATAAAGTTTTAGACTGGGAACTAGATATAACAACTTTTGATTCCATCTTCACTACTTCAACTTGTCTTTTTCAGCTCATTTTATTATCTTCATACAATTATCAATATAATTTATTTCAGCTTTTAAACCTTCTGAAAGCGACATGTAGTGGTAATTCAATGGAAGAGAGATTACACTTCGTGGTGGGAAGTTTAGAAAATATATTGTAATGATATAGTATTTAAAAATTACTTTGAAGTAACTTTATTTGAGTATAGTTTTAAAACAACTTAAAAATAAAACTTGAAAGTGTTAAGTCTAATTTTGTGCAAGTGTAACTTTAATGAATACTAGAAATAAAACACAAAATCTTCAAAGAAAACAGAATTCAACACTGAGTATATACTAATATTGGAAGGCATGATGTATGATTTAATGAAGTTTATTGTAAACCTTAAAACAATCACCAAAATATAAAAACATAGAGGTTTATCTAAAAACCAAAAATATGGAAAGAAATCATAAAAATTCATCCATAGAAGGCAGAAAAATTTAAGGTAAAGAGGACAGATGAACTAAAAGAAAACAAATAGCAATATTTTATGTTTTAGATCCAACTGTATTGTTAATTATGTTAAATGTAAACATGGACAGTCTAATTAAAATTAGAAATTATAAAATTGTATTAGAAATACTCGAATATATGCTGTCTGTAAAACCACATTTTAATTATAAAGATATTGAAAGGCTTATAGTTAAAGATGTAAAAAGGTATACCATCAAAGCAGTCATTAAAAGTGGGCTGGAATGCTTAAATTAATAAGTAGACCTCAAATTATGGTACATAACAACTGATAATTAGGGATACTTCTTAATGATAGAGAGGTCAATTATTTAAGAAACTATAAAAATCCTAAATAAAACACATCATATAACAACTTTGAACAATGTAAATAAGATACTGATAAAACTGAAAGAAAAAAATATAGAAATCCACAATGATTTTTGTAGATTTCAACACTTCTTCCTCAATAATTGATAGAACCAGCAGTCAGTAAGATACAGAAGAGTTAAATAACACAATTAATCCACCAGATCTAATTTATATCAAAAAACTGTTTAAGACATTTTTTTTTTAATGACATGGAACATTTACTAAGATGGACCATAATCTGGGCCATAAATCAAGCCTCATATTTTAAAATATTGAAATTTTCAAGTTATATTTCAAATCACAATGGAATTAAACTAGTATTTAATAACTGAAAAGAAAAAGTCTGGAAAATGTCCAAATAGTTGGACATTTGGACATGAAACAACACTTTTTTAAACTAATGATCAAAGAAGAAATCACAAGGAAAATCAGAGATTATTTTGGACTGAATGAAAATAAAAACCCAGTATATAAAATTCTGTGAGATGCAGCTAAAGCAGTGTTTAAAAATTTATTGTAGTTCAATAATTACCTACCAGACAATTGGAATGCAAATAAATAGGCACACTACAAATCTCCTAGATGCAGTGGCCTCAAGGTAAACTAGATTGGGACTGTGCACATCAATGTGGGGTTTGGACTTCTTGAGCTTATTCCCATTTTCTACTCCTCCTTACACTCCCCAATACCATGCCCTCCTCCTCCTCAGTAGTCATATGGGTACTTCTGATGCCAAATGCTGTTGAGTTCTCTCTCTCTCTTTTTTATCCCCACACCTACACTTTTCTTTGGCTTCCACACACTTGGATCTCTGCTCACTGTGTCAGAACACATAGCAGAGTCCCTAGTCCATGGATAGGCATTCTCCCCTTTTTTTCACTTTGGGGACATCTTTTAAAACCTGGTGGTGGGCTTCCCTGGTGGCGCAGTGGTTGAGAGTCCGCCTGCCGATGCAGGGGACACGGGTTCGTGCCCTGGTCCGGGAAGATCCCACATGCCGCGGAGCGGCTGGGCCCGTGAGCCATGGCCGCTGAGCCTGCATGTCCGGAGCCTGTGCTCCGCAACGGGAGAGGCCACAACAGTGAGAGGCCCGCGTACC
>NW_006798942.1:610851-628162 GCF_000442215.2 Lipotes vexillifer | reverse complement strand
GGAAAGATTTTCTGTTGTAAATGTCTCTCTTTGTAACTTAGAACTAAATGTTCTAAGATTTCTTTATCATTAATGGTAAATTTCCCTGGACAAGACCCAGGGCTAATTACTTTATGAATTCTTTCTTAAATTGAGGTATAAAGAAAATAACATTATATTAGTTTTAAGTGTACAATGTAAGGATTCAATATTTGTATGTATTGCAAAATGATCACAACAATAAGTCCAGTTAACATCCATCCCCATACATAATTACAAAAGTTTTGTTTTTCTCCAGATGAGAACTCTCAAGATCCACTCTCCTAACTACTTTCAAATATGCAACATTGTTGAGTTCCTTGTTGATGGAGTCCCTTTACTTTATCAGTATCTCAGATTTGAGAAAATATCTGCTGGGGGAAGTTAAAAATTTTGATCAAGACTAAACTATTTGATAAAGGGTGATTTACTGAATATGTGGAGATTTTCACAGTATTAATTAGGAAGAATTATTCTCACACAGAGAAGAACTAGGGAGAAAAATAAAAGAGCAAAATTAGAGGTAATAGTCACGAATCCTGTGCTCAGTGCTGGATTAGGGATCTACCTTTGTGTCTTTCTTAATCCTCACAACAATCCCATGAAGTAGAGGTCACTCATGAGTAGATGATTGAAAGTTTTTATTTTGAGGGGTCCATCCAGGAATTTACGTGATGAGCAGAAAAATACGAATGGTGGTCCATGGCACAGTGGGGTAGATCACAATAAACAAAAAGGTTCTGAATGGACCTAATAGAAACTCACATCTTTTCCCACTGAATTTCAGAGAAGGTATACTCTTAGCTGGAAATGGGAACACATCAAATAGGCACTTGAATGCAATCTAAATGTTTTTTGATTTCTAGGTAAACCTGGAACTTATTATTAGTTTGTTGTTCTACAGCAGGAGACATGCAGGAAGATGGGTATACAGGTATTTTAACACAAATTCTTAAATGAGAAAAAAAAACTCATAGGGAAACAGCAGGGTACTAAATACAATAACAGGTTTGTGTTTCAGGCTGGTGCTAGCAAAAACTGTGACACCACAAAGTTAATTTCACCCTTTCCAAACCTTGTCTCTGTGAACATATTACAGAATATTTGTTTTTATGGGCCCTTTTCCTTAGTTGTCCTATTTAAAATACTCTTTCAAAATACTTCCTGCAGTAAAGTAACTGAGTTAATAATTCATATTGGGTTTATATTACTTGCAAATACTGTGTCTCTCAATTTAAGATTTATATTAAATTGGGGAATGAGAGATTTTCTCTCCAGTAAAGAAAAATACAATTACAACAAGCAAGTTTGCTTGGTTTGATTTTAACAGCTCTAAATTCTGCCTTTTGGTGTCAATTATGTCATTCTTATGATGCCTAGACATAATTAATATATTTCCAGTTCAAATACTCTATTTAACCCATTATTCTCCATTCCTTTTTAATTTCTCCTCATTCTTCTATCTTCCTTGAAATTCTTTTAGGTTTGAAACCTAAGATGTTAAAGATTTTTTTAAGTTGCTGGTCTCTTAATTTCAAATATATTTTCAATATCCTGCATTTGTGCTCTCCTCTTCTCACAATTGCCAGTTTTGATATGCTTGTGTGTGGATAATTTCCTACCTTTACTGTATGTTTGTCTTTAGTGGTGAGCTTTCCCATTTGTAATTTTCTTGTTTCTAGTTGCGGACTTTTCTTTTCCACCTAGAGATGTTTCTTTAGCATTTGTTGAAAAGCTGGTTTGGTGGTGCTGAATTCTCTTATATTTTGCTTGTCTGTAAACCTTGTGATTTCTGTTGAGTCTGAACAAGAGCCTTGCTAGCTAGAGTATTCTTGGTTGTAGGTTTTTCCCTTTCATCACTTTAAATATATCATGCCATTCCCTTCTGGCATGCAGAGTTTCTCCTGAAAAATCAGCTGATAACCTTATGGGAATTCCCTTGTATGTTATTTATTGCTTTTCCCTTGTTGCTTTTAATATTTTGTCTTTAATTTTTGTCAATTTGATTAATATGTGCCTTGATGTGTTCCTCCTTGGGTTTATCCTGTATGGGACTCTCTGTGCTTCCTGAACTTCAATGAATGTTTCTTTTCCCAAGTTAGGGAAGTTTTTGACTATTAACTCTTCAAATATTTTCTCAGGCCCTTTCTCTTTCTCTTCTCCTTCTGGAACCCCTAAAATGCAAATGTTGGAGCATTTAATGTTGTCCCAGAGATCACTTAGGCTGTTCTCATTTCTTTTCATTCTTTTTTTCTTTATTCTGTTCCACAGCAGTGATTTTCACCAATCTGTCTTCCAGCTCACTTATTCATTCTTCTGACTCATTTATTCTGCTATTGATTCCTTCTAGTGTATTTTTCATTTCAATTATTGTATTGTTCATCTCTGTTTGTTTTTTCTTTAAATCTTCTGGCTTTTTGCTAAATATTTCTTATATCTTCTCAATATATGCCTCCGTTCTTTTTCTGAGATCTTGAATTATCTTTACTATCATTACTCTGGATTTTTTTTCAGGCAGATTGCCTATTTCCAGTTCACTTAGTTGTTCTTCTGGAGTGTTATCTTGTTCCTTTGTCTAGAACATATTTCTCTGCCATCTCATTTTGTCTAACTTTCTGTGTTTGTGGTCTCTGTTTCTCAGGCTGAAAGTTTGTAGTTTCTCTTGCTTCTGGTGTCTGTCCCTTGGTGGATGAGGTTGGTCCAGGGGCTTGGGCAGACTTCCTGTTGGGAGAGACTGGTGGCTGCCCACTGGTGGGTAGAGCTGTGTCTTATCTCTCTTTTGGGCTGGGCTGTGTCAAGGGGTGTGTTTAGAGGTGGCTGTGCACTCAGGACTACTTTAGGCAGTCTGTCTGCCAATGCATGGTGCTGTTTTCCCACCCTGTTGCATCATAGAATGTTATTGTCTTGCATATATTTCTTGAGCTAATCTATGCCTTACTCAATGAAGAGTCTGAGATGTGTTTACTTTTATATTCCCAGTAGTAAACATAGTAGTTAAAAGATAATAAGCACTAAAGTATTTTTTGAACTGAACTATTTTACTTAAATTTGTAATGTATGACTACTAATTATAGACAGTTTGTCAGGGAAATAATTTAATTAACCAAAAAACCCCATAAAACAACACTGAACTTTTAACTCAGTTTAATGATAGATAATTAAACAGAGATATATAAACAATGACAGTAATCAGATAAACAAGTAATTTGACACTTTTTACATTTAGATTTGTTTATAGACTTGGAATTAGTTATGGAATTATGGAATATTTAGTTACATTTAGTTATGGAATCATGTTGACTTTAAAATTGGGAAGTAATAAAGCAATAAAATGAATGGAATCCAAGAATATTCTACTATGAACAAGGTCTGCATAAAAATGTGTTCCATTTATTATTTATTTGAATGCAGAGAAATTTGGAAGTTTATAGAGAAAGAAAGACCATATTAGAGTAAATATTGATAAATGTTGGGTGCATCCATCAAGTATCTTGGCAGTCATCATGCAGCAGGGATAGTTTGCCCTCTAGTTCAAATTAATATGTTTCTGTTGTAAGATACAACACAAAGTAGTTAATTGTTGCTTTCAAAACTCTGGAAACATATTAGTTTACAATAATACATCTTGGTCTGCAATATAAGTACAGACATTATTCCTTAGGAAGAACATGTATCTACAAGATAATAGAAGCTTGAACACAAAAAGTTATGGAGGAAATATTGGTGGAACTTTGATTTGATATCTGTGTATGGAAAGTACATGCAAGTAATGTCTGAGATAATAGGAGAAGACACTTGTGGAACGTTCATATATATCAGTAAGATGTGGACAGCTCAAAGGTTAATGCCAAACACTTTTATACAGCTCAGTTCTATTTTTCACAATTGTTAGCAGCATGATTTGGGGTGTGGAGGGGAGGTGATAATATCTGGTATTCCTTTTGGACAAATTTCCATGGCCCTGCACAATTCCAAGATTGATTCGAACAGTGCTTGTTAATGGCACATGATATGTGATCAATTAATTTTCTTGAATGAATGTAAGCTTAGTTTCTGCCTATACTAAATGAAAAAACTCCCTTTTTAATATGCAGGATAAGGAAGAAAAAAGTTTCCTTAACATTTTTCAACTGAATGATCCCTTTTTTGGTGCATTGTTATGAAGGGATGTTATCTGCAAAGCACAGTAAATAGAAGTGCAATAAAATGAGGTATGCCTGTGAGTCTACAAGTATGAAAATATTTTTTAAAGCCTTTCACTAAACAATTCTACTCTCAGGAATTTATTTTAAGGAAGTAATCATTGTTGTAGTTACTCTGTTTATTTCTTTAGCTTATTATGGTTAAAAAATTTAGAAAACCACCTAGGTATGCAACAGTATGGAATATTAAATACATTATTGTACAACTATGCAATAGTATATAATGCAGCTAAATAAAATAATGAGTTGAAACATCAATTTTTATAACAAATATTGGAGAGATGGCCCACAATTATGACTTTTCAGGTTAAATTATTCTCTGCATAAAACATCTAAATAAATTTCAAGAAAAATAGCTGAAATTTATAGAATATGAAGTAGTTCAGTATGGTTGCTTGATTCAAGATGAATTGGCAAAACTCATTTATATGTGTGTGTATACACACATATGTATGTTAGCCACCACTCCTGCCCTTATCCTTGGGGAATATGCTCCAAGACCCTCAGTGGATGACTGAAACCTTGAATAGTACCAAACCCTATGTATACTATGTTTTTCCCTATACATACACACCTGTGACAAAGGTGTGTATCACATAAATAACTGTTTTGTAGCTTTATTAGTGTAAAATTTCTTAAAGTACAATAAATTTTACATATTTAAAAAGTATAATTTGGTGAGTTTTGACATATGCATACAACCATGTCCTCATCCCCACAGTCAAGGTCGCCTCTTAAGTTACAAGTTTCCATTTATTATTTCATATGTGCGAAGCATTATATGCACATTTCTAAAATTTACAACTGCCCTAAAAAAATAGGAATTAGTTTCACTATTTGATGCAATAACAAATCCTAGCTGAGAAAAGTAGATGGCTTTCTTAAAAGAAAAAAAAAAAAAAGGCTTTAGTGTTGAGTGTTGGAGCTATGTTTCCTACGAATGTTATTTTGTCCTAAAGTTCACTCTTTCAATTACATCAAATTTTTGCTGAAGTAATATTTAAAATTAATATGACACTAGTCCAGATATACAAATCATGATGACAAATCTATCATTTAAAAAACATTAATTAGCTCTGCCTTCTTGCTTATTTTTTTAAAGTTATACTAAGTAAAGAGTTATTTTAATTTGATTTTTACAATTCTTGTTTTCTGCTTCCAGCCACTGTGGTGGTAGTTTTTGGTGACTATTATTCATCATCTACAGTTTTAAATATGTTTGACAAAAAATGAGTCCAAAGGTAATAAAGTTCTATTTTTTAAATAAAAGATAAATTCACTTATATTACAGTAATATCAGTCACTGTTTCTGTATGGTGCTTGATGGGTCTTTAATCTTCATTTTGTGTGGTTTTATGTGTACCTGTTCTCATAAAAATTGATAAATGCAGGGTTTAAAGTGAAATATAATTTTAAGGGTGCAATCGTTGACATGCTCCAGCTTTATATAATAATAAATTATGTAACAAAATGATTAGTCACCATTAAGTTTCTAGGAGTTTTGTTGTAGCTTTTTATCTTGCTGGGTTTCTAAGGACAGCATTCCCTTAATGCTGAGAGCAACGAAGCAACCTGGTTCCCTCACTAGTTTTGCTCTTCTCTGTCAGTATTTCAATCTTTGAGTCAAGAACATGCAGATAACAAGATAATGAAGCTACAAGGCCACAGAACCTTCTTGGCTTTTTGTTAGTACTCTGCCTTGGTACATCATTATGCCTGCTAAGAGAGCTGAGTGTTTGATAACAGTTTAAATAATACTCTTTATTGATGACTCATAGGCATTTCATTGCTTATCATGAGCATCACATAACAGAGAAGTGAATCACAGCAGAGAGCTCTAAAGAGCTATGCTGGGAAAACAGCTTGCCAAGGAACAGCATTCAGAATGTACTTTCCATTCCTTTATAGAGTCTACTCTTGTCTATTACCATATATACAGTCACTTCACTTTTTTAACGTGCTCTCAGCATTCAGGGCTTCTGCATGTCCATCAGCCTACCGGAGGCTGGCAAGTATATTAAGATGTAACTGTCCAGCAGGAGAGGGTCAGGAGACAGAGGAGGTTTCAGGTTAAAAATTAAAATTAAAAATCACCAGGAAATCTCCTAATTTAGGCTTCCTTACCAACTGAATTTTATATTATGCTAGTATTGTACCAAATGATTTTTGGACTGAAATAGGATCTGTAAGGTTTTTATACAATTATATTGTATATCCAAAATAAGACCAAATGACAGTGACAAATAATATTTTATTTTAATAATAAGTATAATATTATAATATAATAAATAGATTTCCTGTCATATTTATGTTGGTATAATATTGAGCAAATGTTACGTAATGAAATTTCAATATTTGGAATGTTCAGCCACTGGGAATTTAATAATATCTGCCAGTTACTACGGTGAATATTTTATTTTCACAATTCTATAACTTTGGTAGTTATTCATATTTTATGTGAAAATTTTAATTTCCAGAGGTGAATAACTTCTTTTTCAGTATTTAAGCTGAAGCCTTGCTGATAACAAAGGCTGTGTTCTTTCTACTAACTTACCACATTTTGAAATCTGATGATATTCACATTTAACTTTCTTTTATTTCTTCTGAAGATCCTCTTTATCTACTTTTCATTAATTTATCTAATAAAATACTACAATAATACTAAGAAGAAATATTCATGGTTTGGTCCTAATAAAATGACCACTCTGTATTTTACTTCCAGAATGCTTCCATGTTTGTTGCAGTAATATCACATCTCAGTTTGATCAGCTTTGAATTTCCTAATCAGTTTTGTATTAGGAGAATCTCATATTGTGCTGTAGACATCTCTACCATAATAGCGTATTGAAAATGCCCCAGATCCTTCCTTGGCAGAGCATGTAAGACATATTGGCATAGCTTCATCTGTCAACATGCCATTGTTAATACCAACTTTTGCTAGACTCAGTGAATATTTTGTGATTTATCTATTGTGATTTATCTATTAGTTTAATCTACAATTAAACTAATAAATTGATTAATTTGCTCGTACTTAAGATTTCTGAGCTTCAACATTGAAAAACAGCCATTAACATTCCCTCTCACCCATGTTTTGTGAACATTTCAGTTAGGCTGGTGTCTTACCTGCAAGGTACCCATTTTAATTCACTTTAAGAAACAAACTCCTTTGGAAAGTGAAGCAAACTTCAGAACATTACCCATATATTACAGTATGAGAGAAAGTATGTAATAAGCAAGAAATTGTAGTAAAAACATAATATATTTTATTAAAGACCTAGTAAGTTTTTATTCAGTCTTATCTAAGAAAATCCAAAACAAAGATCATATCCAAGTAAACAGCCATTTCTGGGTCCTTAGCAAATACTGAGTTCTGAAGTTAAAAGCACACCCAGGGAAAATTCATGTTGACACCTGACCCAGAATCAAAATACAATATTTTTATTTATAATCATCAAAGGGATCCCAGAAATCCATAATTAAAGTCAACTAAGAAAAAAAGCAATTTGTTAATAAATCATGAAAGATATAAAAAAATAAAAGACAACCCCATAAAAAATGAAAAAATAGGGGCCAAAAAACAATCCTGTTGTCTTTTCTAGAGGTGTATGAGTTCAGACTGAAAAACAAGAGTTGGCTAAGGCTTATAGATAACTGATAGAGGGAATTGTTCATAAAGAATTTGAAAAATGGGCATCAATTTTGGAAAAAACAATCAAATAAAGTTCAGAATTTTAGAAATTGAAGAGATTAGGGGAAGAATAACTCATTTGGGTAACAATCCAAGAGGTTAACTGCTGTGCAGGATGGAATTACCGTCTTGTCAGTAGATTCATGACATCACTCACCTGAAAGAAAATTACACTCATTGGTTTACAAGAATAGAGTTTTAGGCCCATACCTAAGAACAGGGACCTTTATAGAGAAAATTACCCCAAGGTTTTCAATACAGGTGGGACTACAAATGATGAAGACATATAGTGAGGCTATGCTAGGGTGCCTTTGGCAAGGAATGAAATGGAAAAACAAAACAAAATTCTAATTTAATAGAGAATTAAGAAATATAGATTGTCTTTCTGAGATTATTAAAAGGTCCTAAAACGTCTGTTACTTCTTCTGTTTGTTACTGTTAGTGCATGCTTGTACTTATAAACAGAAAAGTGCTTAAAATTTAAAAATATATATTAGAAAAGTTTTGTGTATTTGTTCCAATGCAGTTAAAAAAGCGAGATTTGAGGAAAGTGTCACTCCACCGATGAGTTGGTGAATGCCTACTCAGAGAGAAGGCATTCAGACTGAGGTCCAGAGACTTGCTTCAACAAGAACAAGAAAACTGAAGGATATAGGATAAATGCCATAGGTGTGACATCATGGAGGTGGACTATTAGAATCTCCCTTCAAGAAAGACATTTTCAACCGACTGCAAGTAGTACATCTAGGTGACAGCGTTTAGCTACAGAACATTTGAAATTGCAGAGTAAATGCTCATATGTTTTATGTATGTTGGACTCAATAAAGTGATTCTGGAAGACTGACTACAGGCAATTCAACTTATAAACACTCAATATAAAAATAGCAAGCTGAGTGGAGACCTCATCAGAGATAAACTAGATGCCAGTTGGAACATCTCTTCTCTCTCTCATCACAGCAACTAGTTTCAAGGGTGTTTCTCCATGATCTCACCATATCAAAGGTACTTGTTATGATGTGATTTCTTTTGTGTCATGATTCCTACTCATCCGGTGTGAAGCTCATAAGATTTAAGCTATGTTATATAGTTCAAGATGGAGTCACACTGGACAATGTGAACTTCCATATTAGCTGTTTTGAAATGCCCAGTGTAGGACTGCAAATATCTTAGAGTGATAAATTAAGAATGCTAATTTGGATAAAGAAATTTTTTGGTAATTTCTGTGGAAACATTTCACTAGAACAGAAGGAGCAACTGACAGACGTAAGACCCCCTGGAATGTAACTGGTAAACCTTACTGGCATGAGCTTAGTGACTTGAAGGCTCTTTGCTAGAGGACCTGACTCCACCCATTGAGATTGTTCTAGAGGGACACTGCCAGGGGCTCTATCAGAGCAGAAGACTTCCTACTCATACTTGTCATGAGACTGTTTGCTAGACCTGAGACCAGCATGAGAAGGCTGTTCATGTTAAGATGACTCCTTCCCAGGCTTCTTGGGGTGGTTTTTTACCCCCTATTCTCCCTTCTTTGACTAACCTGTGTTGAGTGCTAATTGTGTATAATAAACCAAGTGGTTTGTGAATTGAATATTGGCTATGTTTTGTATATTTCCAATCCCCTGGTTCTTACCTGGCCTTTCTGCTGGACTCTGCAACAAATAATACTGGACACACTGTCACAAAACTCAGAATCAGTTTAAAGGGTGTTCCACACCCAGTGCTGAGACAGACAGTGGTATTTTTGTTTTCTGTTAGATATTAGCATGCCTGCTAATGCTAATCTTAGTATGCTAGGATATATGCTCTGCAAGGGCAGTAAATTCTATTTTGTTCATTCATGTATAACATGTGCCTACAATAATGCCTCATATACACGAACTATTCAATTGATATTAGTTGGATCAATAAATGGCTTTTTGTATGTGATGTTATGCAGTGTGGTGAAGTGCAATGGAATTTGAACTCAACACTCTAAATGAGATACATTTTGAGTCATAACCTACACAGCTTTGGCCACGAAATGTGAGGGAATATACACAGTAGAATATGCATTGATAGACAAAGTGAAGAAGGCTGGACCAGCCAAATCTGGGACTAATTTCTTCCCTTGAGTATAAGACTGATACTGCAAGAGATAGTCAGAAATCCACATTAGATTATACACGAGAAAACAGAAAGCATATTTGTTTTAAATTTGAACTGGGAGCCATTGTCAAGTTATTTCTTATTGTATACAAAATACTTGCAAAGCTCTTTATAATGATATACAAGGTACTCTAGGCACCCTACTTTTCTATACAGCCATATCTAACATTTTACTTCAAACTTTACATTTTAATAATACCTACTTTAATCACCTTTCCACAACTAGCTTATTTATGTCTATAGGCCTTTTATTCATGCTTTTTGGTAAAAAGGCATTGGTCAATATTATGTCAGTCTTATTAATATTGTTTAATGAAATAGACAGATATAGTTTATATATACACATATACATATTCCAATTACTCTTTTATTTTCATGTTAGCTGTTTGAAAAAGCTGTTTGTAATATTTTTCTTATATAAATTATTTTTATTGTAGATCTATGTTAAACAGTGCAAATGGCTACTTAATTAAGGATGTCAGTCCTAACATTCTCCAGCTTTACTCCATGTCAAGTACACTCAGTCCCTGTCAGTCCCAGAATCTGTTCTAATAAAATGTGGGACTATAGGAGCAATTCTATGTCACCAGTGCAGAATAAGAGATAGTGTGTTAGGAGGTGATAGGAAAATAAAAATCTAGTCTCTCTGTATGAGGCAAAATGAATGAAAGGTGATTGAGGTAAACATCTAGACCCTCTTGGAATTACTGAACCTTTCTCTCAAATCCTGCCTTATTCTTCAGAGTCCTAAATCCATTTTGGGTTTAACATTTCATGTTACTTTCTCAAGATCTTGTTTACCTGCACAGTTATCACCAGTACCAGTCTTCTTCAGCCTATGATCTTGATTTTTGTCCCTTTAGTCAAAATTTAGCAATGTATCAAAACAGAGCTACCTCACTGAAGTCAAAATATACACACTGAAATCTTCACAGGACACACTAGCTTCTATGCCATGCCAATTCATTGATAGGAAATTGAGTTTCCACTTTGTAATAGTACTGTGAATGATAATGGGTTACAAAGTTCAATAAAGTTTAGATGCTGCTCTTAAAAATATTATAGAATAATTGGCACATACACCTGTATAACCTGAATCAATACTTGAGATGTGAAGTGTTTTCACCTTCATTTGTAATCATGTGCAGAGCTGAGGTTGAACAAAGTAATCAATGTTCTCTCTGTCTTCTTATTTCTGCTCTCATACTCTAAACAAGTGTGTTTTTCATAGACTATTTAATGCCACCCGTTGCATTTTTGTGCTTTTTGTTGATGATTTTACTGTTTAAAATGACCCCCAAGCAGAGTACTGAAGTGCTGTCTAGTATTCCTAACTACAAGAAGGTTGTGTTATACCTTATAAAGAAAATACATGTTAGATAAACTTTGCTCAGGCATGCATTATAGTGTTGTTGCCATGAGTTCAATGATAATGAATCAACAGTATATTACAATGAGAAAAAGGAGGAAGAAATTTGCCAGTCTGCACATGAGACCACTCAGAAAGTGCTAAAGTAGCATATACAGTGTGTGACGAAGTTATGGAAGAGATGAAAAGGTGGCTAAATTTGTGGGTTCATGAGATGACAACTGATTATAAAAAGAAAAAAAACATAGTGGACAGTATTGTTGAGAGGCTAAAAGTCTATAGACACGTCACGTGTTCTTCCAGGTCTTATTCAAGACATACAGAAATGATCAAAAGAGAAAAGTTTCCTGACTGCATGCAATTTATCTTCCAGTTCAGGGAGAAATGCAATCACCTAGTAAACAAATAAAAAAACAAGATGGTAATGTAGTTATACCCTTCAATGAAAGAACTAAAACAGTGTAATAGTGGCTGAAGCAACTTTATATAGTGACTGGAATGTGTCCTCCTCTTCCACATTCCAGCCAAGATATAAAAAACACCTAGAAGCCAGCCATGTGAAAAACGTATCTGAAAATAGTTTTTCCTATTGAGATTTTAATTAATTTTGTAAAATCATATTGCTAATTCTGAAATGAATGAAGATAGAGTCAACAGATAGTGAAATAAAAATCAGTTTCTGAATATTTCAGTAAATTAAAATAAAGAACATATTTGTCATACCATATACATTGTGTCAACATAAAAGATGAAACAGTCACATGATACAGAAAAAGGAAAGTATTTATGAAAACTCTCCCAAATTTGAAACTTCTTGGGGCTGAAAATTTGGACCCATATTCTTGTAGAGATTTGAACATTTTAGGTTTGTAGCTATATAGAATCATCATAGAAACAGCTTTTCTGACACTGCTAGCAGTTCTGCTTCTAAGGCAAGTCAGAAACAGGAAGTAAAAGGGTATACAAAGAGGAAAAGTAATGAATAAATTTAGCCAAACTTTGAGTTTCTCACATTTGATGTAGGTCAACCTTGAATTTTAGATTAATACTTGAATCACAATTCATCTAAATTAGGTCATCCATCCCTGGTGATAGATGTGTTTCAAAAATTAACATTGACTTTCAAGTCATTGAAAATGTTTCTATGAAACTTTGGAAGAGTTTCAAGAAATTAAATATTTGACTTCTATTTTAAATAAGAATTAGAAGAATATATTCCAAACTTTAAAAAATCAATTTATCTGAATATATTCCAAAATGTAATGTTTTCATCCCTCTCAAAATTAAATTAATGACAAACATTCTGATATTTATTTATATTATATTCTTATGTTATATTATGTTATATATAATATTATATTACATTGTAGTTATTAGGATCTTATATTAAAACAAGCTAAGCTATAAAGTAAACCAAACTCCTTATTCAACCATTCTTTAAAGGTGGTCAAACGTTGCTGATAATACATCGTGGCGACACTTAAACAAGGGTTCTCACTTTCCTGTGTTGCGGGGAGTGCCTGGCTTCCCTTCCATCCTTCACTAACTCTGACCCAGGAGAGGAAAGATGAGTTGTCTGGTTGGTGAATATGAGAGGCAAAAATGAGGGTAGCACACTTTCCTTTTCTCATTGATGAGGTCAATCTGCCTGCAGAGAAGGCAGATTGTACAGCCCTACACTCTGTGATGGGCTTAGTGGGGAGGCACTCTCCCTGTGAAGGCCACTTTTGTCTCTCATTGAGTTTGAGAATCTCTCCACTTCAGAGGTGAAGTTTAAGGAAGCCTATTTTACCATTTAAATGCAACCGTAGTTTCCGAAGCTGATATCTTGATCTCCATTATTCTACCTGCTGTGCTTTATTACTAAAATGATTCTAAACCAAAGTGGAAAGAAGAGGTATTCTTTATTAACCTTTAAAAATCCCAGAAATATAGACTAATTTTAGGACAGGAGAAAATTCAATAGCAGGAGAAGTCATAGCCTTTGGAGTCAGAGCCTCTTAAATTCAAATCTCAGCTCTTCCACCTCCTGGGCAACAGTGGGCAAGTTATTGATTTTCTTTAAGCCCACATTCTCCCAGTACAAAGTGGAAATACTTCTGGTTCACTTGAAGGACTTGGAGATTGAAGATAAGGGAAATAAATTCCACAAGACAAAGAAGGTTCTAAGTGAACATTTATTATCAATATTAATATCATTTTAATTTCATATTGACAATTTAAAAATTCAAACTTAAGTTATGATGTGGTTAAAGATTTTTCATGTTCAGATTGTTATAATTGGTATTTCTCCACTATCACAATCATTATTAATTAATTCTTATGAATATCTCAAGAAAACCTATCACTACTAAATTAAAAAACATATGTTAATAAATTCCAGTTTACTTCATAGAATCATTACAAAATCCAATTTATTTTAAATAGATTAGAATGTTAGGCACTTAACTAAATTGTCAAAGAATAAATATATATTATCTATTAAACTTTCTTAATATAGATCTTATATCAAAATTTTCTTAACTTTCATTCACTTTTCTGCCTTCCTATTCCTTCACCCAATACTCTGAGGGCCTGAATAGAACTAAAAGATGGAGGAAGGGAGAATTTACACTTTCTGCCTAACTAAGCAAGTTTTCTTCTGATTTTGGACTAAGGCTTAAACCATCAGAACTCCTGGTTTTCAGCTTTAAGACTTGAACTAGAACTTATACAACAGGCTCTGTTGGTTCTCAGGCCTTCAGATTTGACCTGGAACTAAACAACCAGCTTTTTTGTGTCTCCAGCTTGCAAATGGCAGATCATGGGACTTCTCAGCCTCCACAATCTTATGAGTCAATTCCTTATAATGAATTTCTTTATGTATTTCCTATTGGTTCTGTCTCTCTAGAGAATTCTGATTGATACAAAACTCAATTCACAGCTTATTTTTGAGTAAATGAAAATGTAAAAATGAATCTCTATTCTCATACACAAAATAGAAATAATAAAGTACACTTTGAAGTCATGTGAAGAGAAATAAAATATTAAAAAAATCTTGAAACTTGTTATATACTTTTTATTAAGAATCAAAGTTGTGAAGAAAAATAATTACTAATTGCAATAGTTGTTTTCTTTTTCTTGCAAGAGAAAAAACAGTCTAGCATTTAGAAAGGTAAACTCTAGATCATTAATTCCTGACAACATTTTTCCTTGCAGTATATTATTGCTTTAAAATGTAAATTAATGGTGTCTTAAAAATTATCAAATACTGAGAGAAAACATAAAAATATAAGAAGAAATTTAATTCTCCTATATGTAGGTGAAATATACAACTGAATTTTGAAGTTTTAAGCAGCCAGTCTGCTGGCTGCACATTGCTTTTTTATTGGTAGCTTGAACATTGATTTACTTGGATTCTACTATCTTTTAGCTTCTACCAGGATAAGACAAACTGACCTTAGGTCTTGGGGGAAAATGGGGTACGTAAGAAGCTATAAAACTTATTCCTAAAGTAAATTTATGATATAAGTGATTTTTAACTATTTCTTACCTTACTGTATAACCATTAACTTTATTTTACTACTCGGGAAGCAGTGAATTGTATAAAGAAGGATTTTTTTCTTTTTTTCTTCCCCTGTGGAATAGCAGATGAAAAAATTTGAGGTGTCCATGTCCAGGCAAATGAAGTTAGTAAATAATAATAAAATATGTTTGAAAATCAGTGCTTGAATCCAAAATTTTACCAGTAAAGTAGGTGGCTTAGTTGTGACGTGTATGCTGTATGCATTTTCAAATTTCATAAGCTCCTATGATTAGATTTATATTTCAAAAGTGACTTCCAAATATTTTAACACTTTTCAGAATTATAAATTTAATTCAAAGTAGCACTTAGTCCCCTGTTGGTCTTTAGCCTTGTTTGAGATTTTTTTTCCAAATACCCACATCCCCAGCAGTGATTAGTTCATTTTAAACAGAAATATATTTTTGCTTTTGTTTTATACTCTTCCTCTGGCTGCTTTTAGAAGTTCCTCATTATTTTTCCAACATAGGTAAGGAACAAATTTACCTTGCTTTCTTTCGTTGTAAGGAAGATAGCATGGCTCACTTAAATGACAGGTTCTCTCACCCATCCTTTTCTTTTTGCCTTTCCCCTAAAATACTGCTCTAATTCTTCATCTCATTCCTCTCTAGAATCTATTCTCAACATTTGTAACCTAAATTTCTTCAATTAGCTTTTCTAAATCCATGATGCATTTTTTCTTTGTCAAAAATCCTCAGAAGATAAGCAACCATAACATGAACAATCTGTAAAAAATTGGAGGGTTACTAGATTTAAATAAAAAATAGTTGAATAAATATTATTGCAATATCTGTTTTCTTTTTTTTTTTACACCAAATGTGTGGCTTCTTCTGACATCAAACACATGTCATTTTTTCACACCATTTCGCCAATTCTCTGACATCAGTTGGGTGCCCAACAATTCAGTGCGATTCTGACGCTAAAACTTGAAGTTAGTGCAAACTCTGTAGGTTAAAGTCTCAGTCCTATAAGACTGCCACCATTTACAAAGCCAATCCAAATGAAGTGTCAGCCTACCCACACTTCTGGTTGGCTGACTCACAGAATTCAGGAAAGTGTTTTATTTACTATTTCAGTTTATTATAAAGGATACAACTTAAGAAGAGATCTATCGGGCAAGGTATGGTGGGGTGGGGGGTTGGAACTGCACAACCTTACCAGCACTTTGTTGTGTTCATCAACCCAGAAACTTCCCAAATCCTGTTGTTTATGGTTTTTATGCAAAGTTCCATTACACAGTCTTGATTGATGAGGTCATTGGCCATTGATAATTGAATTTAATCTGCAGGCCCTCTGGACTCCACAAAAGTTGGGGGGTGGGGACTAGGACTAAAAATTCCGACCTTCTAAACTACAAGATTGGTGATTCTGGTGCCCAGCCCCCATTTAGAAGCTACCTAGAGACTCTCTGCAGAGTCACTTCATTAGCACAAACTTAGGTGTGATTGAAAAAGGCCTCTTATGAATCACAACAGTCACTCTTATCACTCAGGAATTTCAAGAGTTTTAGAAACTCTTTGCCAAGTACCAAATCTAGGACAAAAATCAAATATATATATATATATATATATATATATATATATATACTTTGCCAAGTACCAAATCTAGGACAAAAATCAAATATATATATATATATATATATATATATATATATATATACACACAAACGTATACATATACATGTATGAATATATATATATATATAATCACATATATGTATATATATATATAAATTATACCATAGTTATAAAGATTACTTTTTATGCACGTTTTCCCCTCCACCTTCTTGTTTAACTATTGAAGAGAATAGTTCCCACTGACAACCTAACACTGGAGAGTGATTAGATAACTGAAGAATTATTTAGCTCCCATTATCTTCCTCTTCTTTTTAACTTAGGATAGTGACAGTTTGGCCTCTCTCCTAGATGTGAGGGAAGAGAACAATATTTTAAATCAGATAATTTTGCAATTTTCAGTAAAATATGTTCAGCAAAATCAACTATATGATTGCTTAACTACATTTTTTTCACATATATATCTTTATTCTGCAACCAGTCCCAAAGCCTTTTTAGGCAAAAACTGCTAGGCATTTGTTATTAGACTTTGATAAATATTCCTTAAAACTTGTACTGTATGCACCTAACATCTATGTGCACTTCACATTTTATATACTATGGAAGTGACTTTTTTTTAATTCATAATTGAGTAATGAATTAAGGAATAACAATAATTGAGAAAGGAAATTAAAAAGGATATATATGAGGGAAACTAAGCACTCTTATGATTATTTTTAAAATATGTTATTTTAATAAACAAACATTCTTCTA
>NW_006798942.1:601519-610841 GCF_000442215.2 Lipotes vexillifer | reverse complement strand
TTCTATGCATAAAAGGTTGGAGTAGGGAAGAAGCTGAGTCCACAATTTAGAAAATCCTGGTTTTATTCCCAGCATTACTAATACCTAGCTCCAAAATATCTGTCAAGATACATCCTGGGATCTTTATCAGTAAGTAACATGAGTGATTAAAGTCTTTATGTAAATTCTGTATTTAGTGTTAATGATAAACTTTTACACAGATGTGCTAAAAGTTATCAAACCCCTCTCCCCCAAAAAACAAACAATAAGTGCAATACTATATAATGCAATAGAACACAATGTTACTGTAGGTAAATTTATATGGTTATTATTATCTGGTGATTAAAAACAAATCATGGAAACTAAGATTCAAAGTAACAACTTACTTTTTTTTAGTGAAATAATTGTTTATTTTCCATTGTGTTAGCTAGCTTCCAAGGTTGCCCCTGATAAGCATTGCTTCCATGTATTTATGCCTTTCAGTAGTGACTTTCCACAATGAATCAAAACTGACCTATGTGATCAACATTTTTAAAGTGAGGGTGTGTAACTTCCCAGGAGCAGTCATTAAAGATATTGCAAATTTCACCTTGTTCTCTTGGATTGCTCATTCTGGAGGAAGCCAGACACCATGCCGTGAAGCTACTCAACCCTACAGAGAGGGCACACAAATGGAGAATAACTGAGACTTTCCACCAGCAGCCAACATAGACAACAATAATTTGTCAGTGATGAGAAAGACTGCTTTGGAAGGAAATCTTTCAGCTTCAGGCAAGACTTTCAATGACTGCAGCCCCAGGTCACATCTTACTGCAACCTCATTAATGCTCCTGAGTCAGAAGGACCAGATAACTTGCTCCTCAATTTATCACCCACAGACACTGAACAAGATGATAAACAATGATTGCCTTAAGTCACAGTGCTTGGAGTTAATATGTTATGTAGCAATAGAAAGGTAATACATTCATTGGCTTAAATTTTTCATATTTTGAAAGTGAAAATATTTAAGATGACAAATTTTAAAAGAATTCATCTCGGGCTTCCCTGGTGGCGCAGTGGTTGAGAGTCCGCCTGCCGATGCAGGGGACACGGGTTCGTGCCCCGGTCCGGGAAGATCCCACATGCCACGGAGTGGCTGGGCCCATGAGCCATGGCCGCTGAGCCTGCGTGTCCGGAGCCTGTGCTCTGCAACGGGAGAGGCCACAACAGTGAGAGGCCCACGCACCACAAAAAAAAAAAAAAAGAATTCATCTCTATGGCTTACAATCCTAAGAAGATAAATGGGTTAACAGTATATGCAGACACATTTAAACATGGACTTATATATTATACACATTGAATAGGAACAAAATACTTCTTATAATCTCTATACATTCTATCCCAATCAATGTTAAACTCTTCTGTAATTATGGGATACCTCTGTTTTGCACTCAATTATTCCAATTAGTATGGAATCTCACTCATAATTACTTGCATTCTCCCATGTCCCAGGTTGATTCTAAAAATATTTTATTTGGCTATAAATTACAATAATTCTCACAGTCATATAAACTGCCTGGTATATTCATCTAATTATCACACATTAAAAATATAATTAAGTATAAATTATTAATCAATCCAAATAATGATATATTTCCATACAATGTTAATTATGTATATACTTTTAATTATTTCTTCATTCTTCAACATTTAAAAATTTGATATGAGCATTTACCAACCATTGTGACTTTAAGGGAACAAGTATTTATCGATTTCCTTTTATATGATAGCACTTCACAACAGTGCTCTCTTCTTAATTGAAGTCTCATAAAGGTGTCTCTGAATAACAGGGCCTAGATCAGGCACATGCTTGTATTTTAGGTACAAAAGAGGCTGAAAATTGAATTTTGCCTTCCACTTTGTGGAGGTAGGATCCATGGTATGGGACTTTCTTCAAATAAGAATAGAGTGTGTAAAAACTACTGTGAGGTATAATGCAATAAAAAATACCCACTACAGATGGTTTACAAGCAGAAAACAGAGTGTAAGAAACAGGTAAAAATTTGTTTTTCTTTTGGAAAATAACTTTTATGAAGAGTGACCAATCAGACAACGCTGTTGAACTATTTATAGAATTTAGAAAGTACCCATTATCTGCAAAACATCTTCCACCATTTGTTCAATCATGATTATAATTCCATCATATATATATAAATATATATATATACACACACACACACACATATATATATATACACACACACACATATATATATACACACACACATTTATATAATAGTATTAACATAATTATTTCCCAGTGCAAGTACTTATAGTAGAGGTAATATACTAAGTCCTAAATATTGACACTTTCACATGGCTTTTTCACCTTCTACACTGAGGTTCTAGTTTCTACATAAAGATTGAAGAAGATAACTGGAGTACACTGACTGCCTGGCTGTGGGAAGCAGACATGAGAGAAGGAAAGATACTTTGGTGGCATCAGAAAACTGCACTCTGACTATTTTACTTTATAGGTCCTGATAATCATATTTATACAATGTCCTTTATAGGAAAAGTGAGGTAGTTTTTTAAGCTGGTCATACTCGGATTCTTGTCCAGAATTTTTTCTAATTAATTATGCAACACTAGGCAAACCTTATCTTAATGTGGTGATGAAATACTTGCTTAGCAATATTTAGATTTGTGTGTGTATGTGTGTGTGAGTGAAGCTGCCAACTGAGGTTTCTTGAAGGACGCACACTTGGATGTCAATGTAGAACTCCCCTTTTGGGCCTGGATGGCCTTCTGAGAGGGGCTGCAGGCTCAGCCCTGTCAGTTTGTCAGCTTGTCAGTGAAGGACCACTGCTGGAGCTGACTGTACATGACCTGCTCCTGCATGATGGGGTTATAGTATTCCCTGACATTGTCAATGGATACTGGCAGAACATTTCTTGTCTTCTCATTACCTAGCACAGGTGAGGGCCAGAGACATGGAAGATACATGATGCTACCTTTATACAACTAGGCATCCAGCAGATGCAGGTCCTGGCCTCTGGGCAGGCCTTTCTTTAGAGCCTGGAATAGAAAGATGTTCTGTTTAGAATAGGGGAACCTTGTAACTTGTTGCATCCTCTTTTTCAACTTCTCATGAAGCTTTGGTTCTTCCAATCTGTTCTGCACTGCATCATCTATGGTCATCCTGGCATTCATGGTGGGGTTGATGATATACCTGGTACTCACCTGGTGTCATCTTTAACAGGGTTTTCTCAGGACATCATAGATGCTCAGCTGTTGCCCTGTTTCCTTCAGGCACACATCTTTGATGAGAACATACTGTGCCTCCATATTAGCCACTCCTTACACATAGCACTAGCCCCACTACAGCTGTGGTGAAGGTCATGACCAATGACCTGCTTTCAATCAGTTCAGTGGCTGACACCAAGGCATGCAGGCCCTCAAAGCAAAACTGGACATTATGCTTGTGCTTCTCAACCATGGTAATGACAGACACAGTAAATCTCAGTCCAAGGGCCCATTTAACATCTTTCCTTAGTAGCTGGTAATTTAGAAAGTGTAAAAGGTAGAAGCAAATAAAATAACAAACACAACAAAACAAATACACATATTCTTTCCCTCCTCCAAAAAGAGGCAAACACATATAGCCTTTCCTTCTCTTAGTAAGAGGCATTCAAATCAGATCACCCAGTTTCTCAATGAATTACCTTTGATAAAGACAAGGTATTAAAACAAAACAATTAAAAAAAAAAACAGATAAAGTATTTTTAGAACTGTCTTTCATGATATTGGCTTTCTTCAAACATGAGTGTAAACATATTTTGAATTTGAATGCCTGTGTAGAAAGACCTGAAAAAGAGATAGAACAGTAACAACAACCAAAAGTTTATTTTCTTTTAATGATAATTTTTTTAATTTTTTTTCAAAAGCAATTAATTTCTCACAATTTCAAAAGAAAATTAAATATTAGTATTGCCTCTTTTAACTGTATTTTCTCTACAACTGGAGTATTTATAATTTATAGCATATATTTAATTTTGAAAATGGAAACTGACTTATAGGGAGTTAATGCAGCAAAGGAAGGTGGATTTTCAAAATGAAAAAATATATATTATAAAGATGAGAAAAATAAAACATTTTACACTTCTAGAGTTTTACAGAAAAGCAGAGTCAAATGTATCCCATTCTATTCTAAGCAAAATATATCATTGTAGAATCCCAAGAAATGCTCTCTACAACTCTACAAATGAAGGAGGGCAGCTAACACAACACTACTCAAATGGTAAAGGTGAGGATGAAAAAGGACTCACGTATTGGGTTAGTAAAAGCTGGGGATAACACAAGTTTCTAAAAAAGATCATGGTTCAGTCATCTGAGTAGCTCTTTTCATATACACCAGATCTTTCATTTTTAAGTGACTAATTCTTATTAAACTTCATGTAAGTAAATAAGAAAAACTTTTTATGTAAATAAAAGTTCTAGGAATAGATATTTTTTGTTTGGTTGCTCAAACTATTTCATCAAGACCCAGTGTTTTTCTGTTACTCTATCCCTCTCTTTGTACTATCACTTCTGGTTTCTTTACATTGACTTAATTCTCTAGTTTCCTCTCACTTTTTGGTGCCAAAATGGCTGCTAATGTGCCAGACTCACCTTTAGTCAGCTTGCAAACCTAGAAGTCAAAGAGTTCCAGGGAATATCCTGGTTTGTCTTAGAAGACAGATAATTGATATTTGGAAATAAAAACCAAAATGTGCCAGACTCACCTTTAGTCAGCTTGCAAACCTAGAAGTCAAAGAGTTCCAGGGAATATCCTGGTTTGTCTTAGAAGACAGATAATTGATATTTGGAAATAAAAACCAAATAGCTGTCACTTTCTCTGTCCATAAGGTAGGAAAATATTTCTTACTTTTTAGAGGACATAAGTGTACTGATTGCAAACTAGTCTTTCTTTAGCAACACACACACACTTGTGTGTATGTATGTGTGTGTGCATGTGTCACAAAAGTTCTTTCCAGAGACATTTACTCAATTTGAAAAAGTTACTAAAAAGATGGGAGTTTCAGGTTTAATAAAATTGTCCGTTTGAGAAAATAACTAGAGGTAAATGAAAGTCCATGGCTGTCGATCTCCACCTACTCCCTCTCATGTCTGAAATCATTATTATGCATACTCCACCATTATTAGAGTTCTAGGTAGCCTGTCTAAACCAGTAACCTAGCGAAATAACTTTGTAAAGAAAATGAAAAATAAAAATTTCAAGGGCACAGCAAAGTAAACATAAAACAATCTGAAAGCAACTTTTCAGCCAAGTATGCTAATTCTTCCATGATAATTTTGCCTCACTACTGCCTTTGAAAATTATCTTTTCCCAAATATTTCCTTTAAAAAATGTTCTCATAATATTTCAACCACTCTTATTCAAATGTTGTTTCTCAATTGTCTGCTCTTCTTAAGAAAACTAGTAAGTGTGTAGATAATTTTGCAAAAAGAGAATAGCAACAGGAAACTGTAAAGAGACTTTTTTTATCTGCTAAAAAAGTATTTAGATTTTCTTAGCATCCTGTCTCTCTATCCAAATTTAATCTCCCTTTCACACTTCAAAATGTCAGCACTGTCTGCTTTAAGAGCTGATGCAACACTTTAAAAAATGTTCATTTTGTTGTTGTTTTTTAGTTCTTTCAGGCAGTCTATGAAAAAGAATGCATGTAGGCCTTTCATAAGATAACTGACTATTTTGATGTATATTTCCCATTTCTATATTTCTGGCATTTGATATATAATTTAAAATAAAAATAAACTAAATTTAAATTTACTCATGTTTAACATCTCTATCACATTTTTTCTTTTTTTATGCAGAATGAAGCTTGTTTACTCAGATCAACTTCAATCTCATCCAGTCTTCAAATCTTTCCTCTATACTTAAAATAGTATCAGACAATGGAGAAAATAAGAGATATCAACAATGAAAGCTAAAGACTAGCTAGAGTGAGGCTGACCTATGAAATATTCTGTGAAGAAAAACCCTCTGTTCTAAGCCTATCTGCTAGAAGTCATCTCTTCAAACTGTAATAAAATGCCTACAGAAGAAATTTTACTGAATAAATCTATAAAAGCTTATATGGTAGTGACAAACTCAAGACTTTAAGTAAGTCCAAATTCATTATTCAATATGAAAAATACAAAACATAAAATATTAATGATATCCAATATAATATTACTTACTTTAACAATATTTTGTTGGAATTAGTTGAATGTGCTTTTATACAAATTAGACATAAATGAGGCTTCCCTGGTGGCACAGTGGTTGGGAATCCACCTGCCAATGCAGGGGACGCAGGTTTGATCCCTGTCCGGGAAGATACCATATGCCACGGAGCAAGTAGGCCCATGCGCCACAACAAGTGAGCCTGTGCTCTAGAGCCTGTGTGCCATGACTGCTGAGCCCATGAGCCAGAGCTACTAAAGCCCATGTGCCTAGAGCTCATGCTCCACAACAAGAGAAGCCACGGTAATCAGAAGCCCAGGCACCACAAGGAAGAGTAGCCCCTTCTTGCCGCAACTAGAGAAAGCCCACAGGCAGAAATAAAGACCCAATGTAGCCTAAAATAAACAAAACAAAATAAATTAATTAAAAAAAAATAGACCTAAGTACCCATCTAGAAGTTGTTAGTTAACAATTGAAGTTCTTTAATCAGGAATTCACATTCAAGGGCTTTTTGTAAACATTGGAAGTACTCCAATCAGGAATCCATACTCCAAAGGTTATAAAAAAAACAACCTAAATATTTCATCCAGCTTTGCACAGAAGGTTAAGTAATTAGCATGATTAATGTTAGATATACTTTTTGGGTGGTGAAATAAATTCAGAAAAATAGTTTACATAGAAACTCCATAGGAACCATGATATTTTTTATGTAAGTGAGTGTAAGAATCCATCAGACCCTGCAGCTTGGAACATATGAAACTAATATCTAGGTCAAAATTTCTGGTTGGTCTTATGTGTACCATCTCCCCAGTTATTAAAGGAGGATTCTATTGTCTGATTTCACCAGATATTTGCCTGAACTGTCATCAGAGTATGATTCTTTCAAACTCATATTTGCCTGAACTGTCATCACAATATGATTCTTTCAAACTCAGAGTGACCTTCCCTTACAAGATATTTGTCACTAATGCTTGAAGAAAGTGAGCTGGAACAGTTTAGGAAAGCAAGTTATATGATGGAATTGTGCTTCTTTGCTGGGAATGTTTATCCCTGTATTGTTACTCACTTGAAACTTGCTTTCATTTCAAATTATCACCTTGTTATGGGAGACATAATCCTATCTAAATCTAATTGTGAGAAGTAGTGATATTTACCTATAGAATTATATGCTGATTAAAGGACAAATTTCTTAGGTACTCACAATAATTTTACTTGCAGATTTGAGTATTTAAAAATAATCATGTTGGGGGCAGAGTCAAGATGGCATACTAGGAGGACACAGAATTTTTGTCTCCTCACAAATAGGACACCTACCAGCCACTGGTGAGGGACCACAGATACCTAAGGGGACGGGAGGAACCCCAGCGACCGGGTAGGATGTGGGGCATGAGGGGAGTGAAGGGGGAGGAGAAGTGGAGGTAGGATGGGACTGGCATCACTAAGGGGAGGTTGGGGGGAGGGGAAGGGATCTCACACCCAAAGGGGAAAATTGGGGAACCATTGGGAGGGCAGAGGATCAAAAGGGAGTGTGGCCAGGTTTCCCCTGCCCTCTTGGGTCCCCAGGAACCTGCTGAAATCCTGGGCCTGATCCTCTACACACCTAAGCCCCCTCCAGCTACAGGTCCTAAGGGAATGGGAGGGAGGGAAAGGGGAGCATAAGTAAAGGCCGGAACTCAGGGACCAGCACCCATAAGGGGTGGCAGGGGGAGAGGAGGAATTCCTACACCCAGAGGGACCCACCCACGGTTAGGGGTCCAGCGGTGATGGGGAAGACCTTGGGGGAGATAGTGGGGAGGCATGAAGGAACAGAAGGGAATGGGGCTAGCGCTTTCCCTGTCCACTTAGGCACCAGGAAGCCTGTAGGGATCATGGACCTATTCATCTGCCTTTGGATCCTCCCTCCTGCTGCACAGAGCCCAAGTCCTGCCCCAAACCCCACCCAGGGCCTTACCTCTACACCTGGAGACCCCCTCCAAACAGCTGGGCCTAAACCCCATGCACACAACCTCAGTCAGGGCCCTACCTCCAAGCTCCAGATCTCCACACTCCAGAGGACCTACTTTGGAGATGCTGCCTCTCCCTTCCATGAAAGTCCTAAGCAGAGACCCTGCCCCATGTTAAAAAGTCATCCACCCACCCACCTAGGTCCCACCCCACCCTAAACCCCACCCCTGCCTAAGTTCCATACCCACCTAAACTCTTCCTGGATAGTCAGGCTTTGTTTTTATTTTTTTTTTAATTTTTTCATCTTTTAGATAGAGATTCTGTTTTACCTTGTTGATTCATTGTTGTTTATTCTTTTATATTTTTATTTTTCCTAATAAATCTTTTATTTTTTAATTTTCATTTATTCTTTATACTTTGTTATTGTTCTCTCCTTTTGGCTTGTTCAGTCCCCCTTTTTTTTTTTTTTTTTTTTTTCTGTTGTGGTTTTATTTTATCTTGTTGCAGTTGTTTCAATTATAGTTTTATTTTTCCTAATATATTTTTATCTTTCTAATTTTATTTTATTTTTTATTCTTTGATATTGTACAGCTACTTTTATTCTTTCTTTCTTCATTTTTTTATTTTTTAACTGCACCACAAAGCTCACAGGATCTTGGTTCCCAGGCTGGAAGTCGGGCCCAAGCTCCTGTGGTGGGAGCTCCAACTCCAAACCACTAGGCTAACAGAGAACCTCACACCCCAGGGAATATCAGTCAGAGTGAGGCCACCCGGAGGTCCTCATCTCAGCACCAAGACCCAGCTCTATCCAACTACCAGCAAATTCCAGGGCTGGAGGTCTCAGGCCAAACAACCAGAAAGACAGGAATACAGAACCACCCATCAAAAAAAAAAAAAAATGAAACGACAAAAAATACATTAAAGATGAAGGAGCAAGGTAAAAACCTACAACACCGAATAAATGAAGACAAAACAAACAATCTACCTGAAAAAGAATTCATAGTAATGATAGTAAAGAGAATCTAAAATCTCAAAAACAGAATGTAGAAAATACAAGAAACATTTAACAATGATCTAGAAGGACTAAAGAGCAAACAAACAGTGATGAACAACACAATTACTAAAATTAAAAATACTCTAGGGCTTCCCTGGTGGCACAGTGGTTGAGAGTCTGCCCGCCGATGCAGGGGACAC
>NW_006798942.1:595264-600911 GCF_000442215.2 Lipotes vexillifer | reverse complement strand
GGTGAGCTTTCCTTTTGCTTTTCCCCACCCACTTTTTTTTTTTTTTCTTTTTTCTGTTGTGGTTTTATTTTATCTTGTTGCAGTTGTTTCAATTATAGTTTTATTTTTCCTAATATATTTTTATCTTTCTAATTTTATTTTATTTTTTATTCTTTGATATTGTACAGCTCCTTTTTTCTTTCTTTCTTCCTTTTTTTTTTTTAATCAGGCCACAAATCTTGCAGAATCTTGGTTTCCAGGCCAGATGTTGGGCCTGAGCTCCTGTGGTGGGAACTTGGAGTCCAAACCACTGGACTAACAGATAACCTCAGACTCCAGGGAATATCAATTGGAGTGAGGCCTCCCAGAGGTCCTCATCTCAGCATCAAGACCCAGCTCTATCCAAATGCCTGCAAATTCCAGTGCTGGAGGTCTCAGGCCAAACAAAGTAACACAGGAATACAGCACTACTCATCCAAAAAAAAAAAAAAAAAAAAAATGAAATGACAGAAAAATATCTTACAGATGAAGGAGCAAGGTAAAATCCTAAAAGACCACATAAATGAAGGTGAAATAGATAACCTACCTGTAAAGGAATTCAGAGCAATGATAATAAGGATGATCCAAAATCTCAGAAACAGAATGGAGAAAATACAAGAAACATTTAGCAAGAATATAGAAGAACTAAAGAGCAGACAAACAGTGATGAAAAACACAATTACTGAAATTAAAAATACTCTGGAAGGAATCAATAACAGAATAACTGAGGCAGAACAGATGAGTGAGCTAGAAGATAAAATGATGGAAATAACTGCCAGGGAGCAGAACAAAGAAAAAAGAATGAAAAGAATTGAGAACAGTCTCAGAGACATCTGGGACAATATTAAATGTGCCAATATTTGAATTATAGGGGTCACAGAAGAAGAAGAGAAAAAGAAATGGTCTGAGAAAATATTTGAAGAGATTATAAATGAAAACTTCCCTAACATAGGAAAGAGTCAGTCAAGTCCAGGAAGCTCAGAGAGTACTATACAAGATAAACCCAAAGAGAAACATGAAGAGACACATATTAATCAAACTATCAAAAATTAAATACAAAGAAAAAATATTAAAAGCAGCAAGGGAAAAAACAACAACATAAAAGGAAATCACCATAAGGTTAACAGCTGATTTTTCAGCAGAAAATCTGCAAGCCAGAAGGGAGGGCAGAACATATTTAAAGTGATGAAAGGGAAAATCCTACAACCAAGATTACTCTACTCAACAAGGCTCTCATTCAGATTCAAAGGAGAAATTAAAACCTTTACAGATAAGCAAAACCTAAGAGAATTCAGCACCACCAAGTCAGCTTTACAACAAATGCTAAAGGAACTTCTCTAGTCAGGAAACACAAGAGAAGGAAAAGATAGACAAAAAAAAAAAAAGACAAAACAATTAAGAAAATGATAATAGGAATATACATATGATCAATTACCTTAAATGTAAATGGATTAAATGCTCCAACCCAAACACATACACTGGCTGAATGGATACAAAAACAACACCCGTACATATGCTGTCTACAAGAGACCCACTTCAGACATAGGGACACATACAGAGTGAAAGTGAGGGGATGAAAAAAGATATTCCATACGAATGGAAATCAAAAGAAAGCTGAAGTAGCAATTCTCATATCAGACAAAATACACTATATAACAAAAACTATTACAAGAGACAAAAAGGACACTGCATAATGATCAAGGGATCAATCCAAGAAGAAGATATAACAATTGTAAATATTTATGAAGCCACATAGGAGCACATCAATACATAAGACAAATGCTAACAGCCATAAAAGGGGAAATCGACAGTAACACAGTAATAGTAGCAGACCTCAAAACCCCACTTTCATCAATGGACAGATCATCCAAAATGAAAATAAATAAGGAAACACAAGCTTTAAATGACACATTAAAGAAGATGGACTTAATTGTTATTTATAGGACATTCTATAAAAAAAAACAACAGAATAGACTTTCTTCTCAAGTGCTTATGAAACATTCTCCAAGGTAGATCATATCTTGGGTTACAAATCAAGCCTTGGTAAATTTAAGAAAGTTGAAATCATATCAAGTATCTTTTCCAACCACAAAGCTATAAGATTAGATATCAATTACAGGAAAAAATCTGTAAAAAATGCAAACACGTGGAGGCTAAGCAGTATTCTACTAAATAACCAAGAGATCACCGAAGAAATCAAAAAGGAAATCAAAAAATACCTAGAAACAGATGACAATGAAAACATGATGACCTAAAACCTATGGGATGCAGCAAAAGCAGTTCTAAGAGGGAAGTTTATAGCAATACAATCCTACCACAAGAAACAAGAAACATCTCTAATAAACAACCTAACCTCACACATAAAGCAATTAGAGAAAGAAAAAAAAAAAAACCTAAGTTAACAGAAGTAAAGAAATCATAAAATCAGATCAGAAATAAATGAAAAAGAAATGAAGGAAACAATAGCAAAGATCAATAAAACTAAAAGCTGCTTGTTTGAGAAGATAAAAAAAAAATGATAAATCACTAGCCAGCTACATCAAGAAAAAAGAGAGAAGGCTCAAGTCAACAGAATTAGAAATGAAAAAGGAGAAGTAACAAATGACACTGCAGAAATACGAAGGATCATGAGAGATTACTACCAGCAATTATATGTCAATAAAATGGAAAACCTGGAAGAAATGGACAGATTCTTAGCAAAACACAACTTTCCAAGACTGAATCAGGAAGAGATAGAAAATATAAAGGGACCAATCACAAACACTGAAATTGAAACTGTTATTAAATATCTTCCAACAAACAAAATCCATGGACCAGACTGCTTAATGGGCAAATTCTATCAAACACTTACAGAAGAGCTAATACCTATCCTTCTCAAATTCTTCCAAAATATAGCAGAGGAAGGAACACTCCTAAAAACATTATGCAAGGCCACCATAACCCTGATAACAAAACCAGACAAAGATTTCACAAGAAAAGAGAACTACAGGCCAATATCTCTGATGAAGATAGATGCAAAAATCCTCAACAAAATATTAGCAAACAGAATCCGGCAGCACATTAAAAGGATCATACACCATGATCACGTGGGGTTTATCCCAGGAATGTAAGGATTCTTCAATATATACAAATCAATCAATGTGATACACCGTATCAACAAATTGAAGGATAAAAACCATATGATGATCTCAGTAGATGCAGAAAAAACTTTTGACAAAATTTAACAATGATTTATATAAAAACTCTACAGAAAGTAGGTATAGAGGGAACCTACCTCAACATAATAAAGGCCATATATGACAAAGCCACAGCCAACACCATTCTCAGTGGTGAAACACTGAAACCATTTCATCTAAGATCAAGAAAAAGACAAGGTTGCCCACTCTCACCACTATTATTCAACATAGTTTTGGAAGTTTTAGCCACAGCAATCAGAGAAGAAAAAGAAATAACAGGAATCCAAACCAGAAAAGAAGAAGTAAAGTTGTCACTGTTTGCAGGTGATATGATACCATATGAAGAGAATCCTAAAGAGGATAACAGAAAACTACTGAAGTTAATCAATGAATATGGTAGAGTAGTAGGATAAAAAATTAATGCACAGAAATCACTTGCATTCCTATACACTAATGATGAAATATCTGAAAGAGAAATTAAGGAAACACTCCAATTTACCACTGCAACAAAAGAATAAAATACCTACAAATAAACCTACCTAAGGAGACAAAAGACCTGTATGCAGAAAACTGTAAGACACTGATGAAAAAAAATAAAATAAAGAAGATACAAACAGATGGAGAGGTATACTATGTTCTTGGATTGGAAGAATCAACATTATGAAAATGACTATGCTACCCAAAGCAATCTACAGATTCAATGAAATCCCTATCAAACTACCAATGACATTTTTCACAAAACTAGAAAAAAAAAATTGCACAGTTGTTATGGAAACACAAAAGACCCAAAGAGCCAAACCAATCTTGAGAACGAAAAATGGAGCTGGAGTAATCAGGCTCCCTGACTTCAGACTATGCTTCCAAGCTACAGTCATCAAGACAGTATGGTACTGGCACAAAAACAGAAAGATAGATCAATGGAATAGGATAGAAAGCCCAGAGATAAACCCATGAACCTATGGTCACCTTATCCTTGATAAAGGAGGTAAGAATATACAATGGAGAAAAGACAGCCTCTTCAATAAGTGGTGCTGGGAAAACTGGACAGCTACATGTAAAAGAATGAAATTAGAACACTTCCTAACACCATACACAAAAATAAACCAAAAATCAATTAAAGACCTAAATGTAGGGCAGACACTATAAAACTCTTAGAGGAAAACATAGAACACTCTGTGACATAAATCACAACAAGATCCTTTTTGACCCACCTCCTAGAGAAATGGAAATAAAAACAAAAATGAACTAATGAGACCTAATGAAACTTAAAACCTTTTGACAGCAAAGGAAACCATAAACAAGACAAAAAGACAACCCTCAGAATGGGAGAAAATCTTTGCAAACAAAGAAAATGACACAGGATTAATCTTCAAAATATACAAGCAGCTCATGCAGCTCAATATCAAAAAACCAAAAACCCAATCCAAAAATGTGCAGAAGGCCTAAATAGACATTTCTACAAAGAAGATATACAGATTGCCAACAAACACATGAAAGGATGCTCAACATCACTAATCATTAGAGAAATGTAAATCAAAACTACAAATGAGGTATCATGTCACACCTGTCAGAATGGCTATCATCAAAAAATCTACAAACAATAAATGCTGGAGAGGGTGTGGAGAAAAGGGAACCCTCTTGCACTGTTAATGGGAATGTAAATTGATACAACCACTATGGAGAACAGTATGGAGGTTCCTTAAAAAACTAAAAATAAAACTACCATATGACTCAGCAATCCCACTACTGGGCATATACCCTGAGAAAACCATAATTCAAAAAAGAGTCAGGTACCAAAATGTTCATTGCAGTTCTATTTACAATAGCCAGGACATGGAAGCAACCTAAATATCCATTGACAGATGAATGGATAAAGAACATGTGGCACATGTATAAAATAGAATATTACTTGACCATAAAAAGAAACGAAATTGAGTTATTTGTAGCAAAGTGGATGGACCTAGAGTCTGTCATATACAGTGAAGTAAGTCAGAAAGAGAGAAACAAATACTGTATGCTAACACATATATATGGAATTAAAAATTTTTTTTTTTTCTGGTGAACCTAGGGGCAGGACAGGAATAAAGACACAGATGTAAAGAATGGACTTGAGGACACAGGAAGGGGGACAGCTAGCTGGGATGAAGTGAAAGTAGCATTGACATATATACACTACCAAATGTAAAATAGATAGCTAGTAGGAAGCAGCCACATAGCACAGGGAGATCAGCTTGGTGCTTTGTGACCACCTAGAGGGGTAAGATAGGGAGTATGGGAGAGAGATGCAAGAGGGAGGGGATATGGGGATACATGTATGCATATAGCTGATTCACTTTGTTATACAGAAGAAACTAACACAGCAGTGTAAACAATTATATTCCAATAAAGATGTTAAAATTAAATAATAAGTGAATAAACAAAAAAATAAATAAAAATAATCATCTGCAGGAATG
>NW_006798942.1:586963-595239 GCF_000442215.2 Lipotes vexillifer | reverse complement strand
CAGGAATGCTAAGCGCTTTGTTTACATCAACTCATTTCATTTTTTTATTGTAATATGAATTAATGTAGCATATATTACCATGTGAAAGACAAGATGCACCAGAAAGTTTTAAAATTTTTAAGGAGAACATTCATGAATCAGGAAAGCCCCAAAGATAAGAATGGGGTCCTTGGGGTTTTTCAGAGACAGATACAGTAGGAAGTCATCCTGGATTCTTATGGCAGACAAGAGAAAGAAAGAAGGAAGCTTATCTGAGTTCTTGAAGAAAGATAGAGGTGGGTTTATTTCAAAATATACAGAATACACAGGGTTACCAGGACAGCCTTATTATTCTCCTTAGCTTAATTACACTTTAGACAGCTTTCTCTGTGGTTATAGATCCTGACCTTCTTTTCATTAGAGCATTTACTTTGGAAAACTTGCAATTTTAAATTCATTCTTTGCCCCTTTGAGATGTAAATCTTTTCTCAGACTCTTGCCAGTTTGTTTTTGCCAAAAAAAGACTCTTCCCAGGAATTTCTTTCTCAAGGACTGGAAAGCCATCACTTTGAAATTTAATCAAATTCAAAAAGGTTCCTATCTCTAGTCCTCTGTGTAAAGGTAGAAGCCTGAGTTAGATAAGACCAATTAGCAAACACAGAAGGCCTAATCACATTGCCCAACTTCTCCCTAACATCCTCCAGTAATTTTCCACTAGCTCATCCAACATCTAAAATCTCTCCTACTTTTTATTTCAGCAAAGTGTGTTCAGTCTCTCCCCCCTATTGCAATAGTCTTGAATAAAGTTTTCCTTACCTGATTAACTCCATCTGGTTCAATTTTTCTTTAAGGCCATGGATTCTTCTTTGGAACTCAAAAAGGTGGGGGATTTCTTACCTGTCCATTTTGCTGTTTTCCTGGGAACACAGATCAGGAAAAGATCAGCTTTGTCAAACTTTACAGAGAAGTGTGAAATAAAAAACAACCTAGATTTATGTAAGGAGAGGTTTATTTGAAAGTGCTTAAGTTCAAAACTTCAACAAAGACTCCAGTACTGCCAGTTAATTGTTATTTTTGTCTAAAGTCGGATACCTTTCTTTCTGCTCAGTGACCATGCAAAAGTCTTCAAAATTTTTAAGACACCTATACAAACTTTCTCACCTCTTTCTGTGATGACTACCTTGCTTTTGCATCATTAAGAACATTGAGGCCATCCTTTATTATTTCCCTCAATGTTACATTTTCCTTTACCTTTCATAAACACCTACATTTACATTTTTCACACCCTTTCCTTTAATAAATCTCTACATTTCTCCCATCTTAAAAAATAGGTTATATATTAAAATAATGACTTCTCCATGTACCCTCTATCCTATCCAGTGTGTAATCATACCAATCTCTGTTTCCGTCAAGAATTTTGTGAAAATAAATGAGGAAGTATAGAGAGAGATGAGAAGAGTACTAACTCCAGGACATATCAACATGTAAAAGTGTAGAAGAGAAGAAAATCCACCTTGTATAAAATTGATACTATTTTAACAGGAAACTGAGAAATGCAGATTTAAAAAAAAAAAAAGAGCAAGAAAGAGGGGATAATAACGACAATAAATGAGACAAAAGATCTTCAAAAATTAGTGTGATTTAAAATTAGTATGGAGGGAATTCTAGGCAAATATAAAACGTGAGCATGAGAATGGAAGCTAGAATGATCAGAATCCAGAATCTTTGTGCTGGTTGTCAGAGTTCCTAGAAATGAGAATCTGGCTGAAAAGTGGTATAAGATAAATATGAATAGTTTGGGTGGGGCCAGACTGTACAGGTAGTTAAAAATTCACATAACATTTAGTCTTTGTGAAAATCAGACAAAACTTGAGACTTGTGAACTTGTTTTCAGACAAGCTAGAACTAACTTATCTCAGATATGGTGCCAAGATATGAGTCAGATTTTCAATAAACTATGGCTGGGAACTAATAAATGGAAAGAGTTCAGAACACAATTTTCTTAATTTATCACAAGAAAAGGAACACTAAGAAGACTTTTTTTTTAATTTAAGAAATCAGAGTTTGATGCCTTTATTACTTACCAGATAAACACACTACATTTTTCATAAACTATAACTTAATTATAAATGATTTGAAGTTTTAATACACAATAGTATCTGTACACACCAATGTGGAATTGCATTATGTGTTATATAAAAAAGTATTAAGTCTTAGATATTTCCAACTTATGTAAGATAAGAAAACTAGTGGCAAAAAATATTTTTGAATTTCTTTGGTCTTATTTACCTGCCCTTATTTTAGAGAAATATGAAAGAAAATTATTGGATTATGTCTAATGATTTTTTACCAGTGAGGAGAATATTAATTATAAAGGACCAAAGATAAAACAAGGTATTTGAAAATTGTAATATTTAAATCATTTTTAAATTTGAATTATGGTTAACACTTTTCAAATACTTCAGAATTATTTCTATATACTAACCAATCTAACCAAAATTGAATGTGTAAACCTGGAAAAAATGAAAAGAATATATTGTTTTGTCAAAATAATTTTACTGCTTTTAACTAAATTCTAGACAAATTGTGAGGCTGGCATATTCTGTTAATTCCTATGTAGCCCACTGCAGGTTTTCCATAAATTGAATATACTATATTTTTAAGAGAAAACACTGTCTTTTTGAGTGATGATGGGAAGGAGGTATGCAGTAGGGACAAGCAGAGGACTATTATATGTAAATGTTAAGTACCATTTTTGTGTGATAAATTTATGGGATTAATATTAATATAGAGAATTTCATTACAATGAAGTGAGTTTCAGAGAAGCTATTTAAACTGACCAATATGATAAATTTAGTAGGTATAAGAACTGTATGACACTATAACCTCTACTCTATTTTACACTCCATCCTTAATATAGCATTTTAAAAACAGCTATATTGACTAATTACACATGAAAAAATAATTAAAGCAAAGGGTAAGAGTTTATAATTAAATTTTTATATGGGCCATTTTCATATGTTTTAATGCAGGTTGCTTAGAGCCACAAATTTAAGCCTACAAATTATACTGAATTATCTCAGGGACTTCAAAGTGAGTCAGCAGAATTTTTCTATTTTTTATCAATAAAGATGACTATTCCATAATTCATAATTGCCATGTTTATCTGGTATTTTACATTTTTTAGCAGTAATTCCCTTTGACACCCTGACCGTGAATTCCATGTTTCCATTAATTCTTTGTTAATCATCAATAAGGAACTTCATTGAAATCCTACAACAGGAGTTCAAAAATTTTGTCTTCATCATTTTTCCCATCCTCATGCAAAATGTTGATTGCCTTTATTATTTATAAGGAGAAAGAGTTGAGGGAGTTAAAGTGGTTTTAGGAGTTAAGAATTGGATTTAACTTAAGCCAGGGAATTCTGCAGGTGGATACATTTGGGAGTCTAGATAATTAGAAATTGGTAGTAAAGATTTTTTCCTCTAGAAGTTCATAACAGACAAAAACATGAAATGGCAGCAGTTATTTATCATTGACTGAGTACACTGGAGAATTTGCACAATATCTGCACTACTGTCTACAGCAAACTTTTTTTTTCAACTTTCTAAAGCCAAATGCTTAAAAATATTTTATAAATAAAGAAACTATCTTCAACATGATTTCTCTACTCAGCAATATTTTCTTTTTACATAAGACCATTAAATCTGACATATGTCAGGGGTAATTAGCAGTATTCTGCTAACAGAACACCTTCCCTACTTAGCAGACATTTCTTGTTCCTCATTAACTAAATTATGTTCAGGTCATATATCATGTCTCTGACAATAATGCCACTTTCATGCTTAATTGGTTAAATAAATGTGTAATTATGTAACTATACTGAGATACTACTGTAAATTCTTGTAAGCATGACATTTGCCTGTTGTAGATTGGGATGTTATTTGATCTACTGTAAGATTTAATAACAATAAAAATTAATGTAGCATTTGTTTGATATCAAAGAAGATTCCTCTAGATGTTAATATTTTAGATAAAATGTTAGAAAACTTAGTCAACATTCTGATAATTGTATTAAATGAAGTCGTAGTATTTTTATGAGAAATATTATCTCTGGCATTAAGCACAGAAAAATAAATTGATAACTTGTTACTAAGTGGGGAGATTGAAAACTTGACATATGGTAATTAGTAGAATTTATATCTTGCTGTGGGATATTTACAGTAATGACTACATTCTCAGAATACTTTTGGATCACAGCAAATATTGGCTCACAGAAAATCAAGAAAATTATGTTAGCGGAAGAGGAAAGATATTAATAGTTGTCTTAAAATTCTTGCTGTAACTAATTTTTCTTCTAATTAGCACTTTTCTAATGAGTGCTAACAAAATGATACTTTGACATAAATTACTAAAAAAGTTCTTAAAATTTCTCAAAGTAAAATAAATGACATATGGCAAAATGTTGACATGGTAAACATTTAAATGTATTAGTTTTTAACATAAAGAGCTTTTTAGAAGGTATCAAGTCTGTGCTAAATACCAGATTTATCATTAAGGATTAGATTTGGCTGCATTTATCTATAAAGACATGAATACAATAAAAAATAAATATAACAGTGGCATAAGCAAGTTGGAAGTATGTTATTTTTTCACCTGAAAGAAGCCCAGAAGTAAGTAATCCAGAGCCAGCACAGAAGTTCCACTATTACTAGGGACACATACTCATTTTCTTTTCTCTCCTGTTATTCTAGATCACAGGTAGAAAATTTTTTCTTAAGGGGCCAGGCAGGAAATACTTTAAGGTTTGCAGGCCACACAGTCTCTACGAAAACTTATCAACTCTGCTTTTGTCACAAAAAGTAACTTTGCCATTGTAGCATGAAAGTAGTTTTAGACAATAACTACTAAAATAGGTATGACTGCATTCCAATAAAACTGTACAGACAAAAAGGAGTGGTGGGCTGGATTTAGCTCTTAGGTGATAATTATACCAAGTTCTTTTCTGGAATGTGGCTTTCATCTGCAAGGTCAATTCATGACCCAAGATGGCTGTTAGAGGTCTAGGTGTAATATTCTAGGTGAAAGCCAGAAGAATTATACTAAAGTATCAAATGGGTTTCCTTCACAGTAGAATCAGCTCCCTTTAAATTTATTTTCAATGAAGACCTGCACAACACTTTTATTTACATCTCTGCTTAATAAACAATCTGAGAGATCTCTATTCTTTGTTCCTAAAATGATAACTAAATTCTTAGAATCTAGAATTTTGTTGGCCTTTGTCCCCAGTTCCTGGGAAGTAACATTTATTCCTTGGAATTTCCCTAGTAATAGAAGTGTTTTTTTAATTCATGGTGGGCCCCTGAGACCAAACCTGTTTATGCTAATGAGATAACTCAGAATGTGGACTATCCATAATAGAAGAACAAACATGTGGTTAGAGATCTGGGGCATTGAGCCATGTGATATCATCCTGACCTCCAGGAAGAAGAGAAGCCTGGAGACTGGATTCAACCATATAGACAATGATTCAATCGATCATACCTACATAATGAAACCCTAAGAAAAACTCAGAACACTGATGTTTGAGTCATCTTCCTTGGCTGGCAATACTCTGCATACTGTCATATGTTGATGTGTCCAAAGGCTAATACATCCTGAGGACAAGGAAGTTGCATATTTTGGACCTTCCCAGACTACCTCCTATGCATTTCTCCCTTAGGCTGGTTCTGCTTTGTATTGTTATAATAAATCTAATCATAAGTATAGTGCTCTCCTGAGTTCTGTGAGTCATTCTAGTAAAGTATTAAACCTGAGTGGATAGTAAGAACTCTTAAATTTGTAGCCCATGATCAGAGTGGGGACCCTTGGGATTGTAGCCGGCATCTGAAATAAGGTGAACAGGATTGTGGAGGACTATGCCCTTAACCTATGAAGTTTGGCCTGGATCCAGGTATTTAGTCTCAGAAATCATTGCAATCTCATTTGCCAGAAGTTAATCATTTTGCTGCAGGAAGGGGGACCCTTCCAGGGCCTGAGAGTGGGCTCTTGTCTAACACTTGGAAATGAATCGTCCGGGGAGACACACATGCTAACAAAGCAAGAGACTTTATTGGGAAGGGGCGCCCGGGTGGAGAGTAGCAGGGTGAGAGAACCCAGCAGAACTGCTCTGCCACATGGCTCTCAGTCTCGGGTTTTATGGTAATGGGGTTAGTTTGGGGGTTGTCTCTGACCAATCATTCTCACTCAGGGTCTTTCCTGGTGGTGCACGCATCACTCAGCCAAGATAGATTCGCATGAGAAGGATTCTGGGAGGCTTGTAGGACATATAGACTGATGTCTCCACTCTCATTTTGACCTTTCCCAAATTCTTCCAGTTGGTAGTAGCTTGTTAGTTCTGCATCTCTTACCAGGACCTCCTGTTGTAAGATAACTCATACAAGTGGTTACTATAGGACCTGGCTAGGGTGCATGGTTTCAGTCAGTGCTTCCCCTAAAAATTTGGCTACACCTAGATTTAAATAAGACTTTTAAATTCATGTCCTCCATATCATCTTTAGGCTTAGAATATAGCCCACATGTCCAGTAATGTTAAGCTAAATATTCTGAATTCTAGCTTGAACTGCTTGGTCAACTTCCTTCAAAAGACTAACAAACTAATTCCATCATGCTTTACTTTTTGGTTTGCCTCAGCTACCACAGTAACAGCAAGACTACATGGTCATCCAACAACTCCTGACATTTACCTCTCCTCATAAGTCAGTTGAAAATATAAGAAATCCCTCATCTTCCTACCACCATGTCTAAAAACCTACCTCTATCTGTACTCGAATTCTCTATGTTCCTTTGTATTACAAAAGAAGCATAAAAAGTCTTTTTTCTATCCCCCCAAAAATCTTCTTCTTAGTTTCCAGATCCCATCACTTATAACTTGTCAGGGACTTTGTTTTATAATTAATACATATATTCTCTTTATTACAATAATATTATCCTGTCAACATGCAAACATCCTTTACTATCTTCCATTAGATAAAACTAAATGAAACCTTAACTTCAAGTCTATATTCTGCTCCTATTACTGCCCCAATCCTCTGGCTCTGTTCTTAGTAAAACCTTGCAACATATTTGCCTGGACTGGCTGCTTGTGTTTCCTTTTTTCCACTTTACTGTGGCTTCCATTCCTATCAGTCCATCAGACTCTTCTTGGTAACATAGTTATTGATCCCCATTATGTCAAAAGTGAAAGTTAACTGTTCTCTTCTGATATTCTATCAGTCTTTGACAGTGTTGATCCAGCTCCTTATCTCTTGAGTAAAGTATCAGATATGTCTGCTTTTCCTCTAATTTCACTAATTTATCTGCTTAGTTGCCAATGTTTCTGTCTCTTCCTCATTTACTTATTCTGTGGATGCAAGGGAAACCCCAATGACTTGTCCTGAATATTCTTAATTATCTCTATACATTTTTTTATTATTATTACTAGGGAGTTTCATCCATGCTTCTGGCTTTGAAAACAATGCCCGTGCAGACTGATCATGAAATTTCAGCTGTAGCTCTGACTTCTCTCCTGAACTTGAGCATCATTCCCAGCTTTCCATTTACCATCTTCATTTCTTCATTTGTAGGTCTAACATCTTAAATTTTACATATTCAAAAATAGACTTCTTTTTTCTTTTTAAATTGAAGTATAGTTTATTTACAATACTGCATTAGTTTCATATATACAGCAAAGTGATTCAGTTATACATATTTTTTCAGATTTTTTCCATTATAGGTTATTATGAGATATCGGATATAGTTCCTTGTGCTACACAGTAAATCCTCGTTGTTTACCTATTTTATATATAGTTGTATATATCTTTTAATCCCATACTCTTAACTTATCCCATCCCAACCCCTAACTTAACTACCTAGGGCCAGTATCCTGTTTTTCTTCATCTTGAATCCCCTCAGGGTGCACAGTTGGGGCGGCTGCAGTGGCTGGGGGGTTTTGGACATTTTTTGTTCCCAAATTTTTTTTTTTTTTTTTTTTTTTTTTTTTTTTTTCTGTGTATGTGAATCTGTTTCTGTTTTGTAAATAAATTCATTTTTATTATTTTTAAGATTTCACATATAAGTTATATCATTTAATATTTGTCTTTGTCTGACTTACCTCTTTTAGTATGATAACCTCCAGCTCCATCCATAAAAATGGATTTCTTAATAACCCGACAACTAAACTTTTCTTATTCTTGCCTTCATCTCAAGAATGTCAGAAACATCCTACCAGTTGGCTAAACCTCAAAGCTCAGAGATAT
>NW_006798942.1:562863-586953 GCF_000442215.2 Lipotes vexillifer | reverse complement strand
TCTTTCCCTCATGTCTCACATCCATTCAGTTACAAAGTCCTATTGAAATAATGTACAAAATGTTGAAATTTTCCAGTTCTTCCCCATTCCTACTGCTACTGCTAGTGCCCAAGCTACTTTCATCTTTTGCCTGTGGACTAAAGTAGACTCCCTGCTTCCAGTTATTGAGGTCTATAAGCTATTCTCCACAGTTTGTCCTTTTTAAAGATAAATTATATCATATTATTTGTTTGATTAAAGTCCACTAATTATTCTTCCAGTTGAAGCTAATATAAACCAATATTCCCTTTTAATGACAGGTTCATGCTTACTTTTCTGACCTTTCATTTTCTCTTTACTTACCATATTCAAGTCATAATAACCTTCCTATTTTCTGAACATGTCAAACTATTCTTATTTCAAAATTTTTGCATCTGACAGATCTGTCTGAGATATTCTCCAGATCTTCTCATGCCTGGACTCTTAAGATCCTACCAGTCTCAGTTCAAATGTTAGAGCCCCTGAGAGCTCTATACTGACAAAACATATGTAAAGTAAGACCACCCTGCCTCCATCACTCTGTGATAACATTATCACCTTGCAGTTGTCACAGAATTTGTTTGTTTTACTACTTCATTTTTCTCTTTCTCTGATGGAAAAAATTTAATTGAGAATCAGTAGGAAACTTGTTAAAATGCAGATTCTCATTTAGTAAGTCTTGGGTTGCTTTTAGATTCTGCATTTCTAACAAGCTCCCAGTTGAAGTATATTTATCTAGGGATTTCATGACTCCCATTTTGGTGTTTTTATATCCTTTTCTTAGAAGATTGTCATAGTTTATTAGTTAAGGTTTATTTGCAGAACATAACTAGGTTAAGCATTGGGTTAAAATCAACTTACAGATTCATTTAGTCTAAACAGACAAACTCTATATAGAACCCTTAGGAATAATTTCTAGAAGGTGACCTCAGAAGTATACCCAAAGGGAGCTTATTGTACTGATAAGGTCAGGACATTACCTGTGGAAAATGAAAATACCAGTACAGTGGTTGGCTCCAGAATCATGACCTGCAAAGGGAGAAACCATAATCACAGTTTCTGGCAACACTGCTAAGCTAAACACCTGAATAATCAACTGCCCATTCCCTGTTTCTCACCCATTTGATTAATTTCCAAATCAAGATTTACACAGTTATATCAAAGTTACATTTAGACTTCTAGTTATAAGGGAAACATAAAATTTGGCTTTTAGTTTTACAAGCTCTACAGTACAAAAAGGCATTGTAGGAGGAGGTCAAAATGAATGAGTTAATACAACTCGTCTGTTCAAAATAACCCCAAGGGAGTGCTATTTTTGTCCCAAGAACTTAAATAGTTTTCATTGAAAAGTATCTTACAATTTTTATTTACTATGATTCTAATTTCTCTCTCCAGTTTCAATATGACTCAAATGAGAATTGAATATGAGTATGAAAAAATGTAATTGAGTATGAAACAGGATGCTTTACTCTGAGTAAATCCCTTTCTTCCAACAACCTAAAAGTTTGTTAAGTCAAGCTCAGAGTGAATTATTTCACAGGAGGATTACTCATACTCCATAGGAATATCCATTGAGGTTTTCAGATTCACAAGTCTATCCGTTCAATTTTAAATGTCACAGTTACAAGACAGGCAAAAATCACCATGGGGGATTAGTCACTACAAGACTTAAGAAACCATCTGCAAGTTTGGTGTTATCCAAGACCACCCTAATTCATACCAGCTAGCTATAAATTCAAAGGTTTCTATAGTCACCCTCATGTACAATAATTCACTAGAACAAAACAAGGAACTCAGAAAAATGCTATACAGTGCTATACTTATGATTACAGAATCAAGTTTGAACTGATGAAAGAAAAGACACATAGGGTGAAGTCTAGTAAGGTTCAAATAAAAAGGTCCCATGTCCTCAGGAATGAGACATTTGTTACCTTTCTGCCATCTATGTGTGAGAAGATGCAAGAAGTATTGCCAACACATTTGCTCACTTGAACATTGATCTCCTTAGTTTTGACTGGAGCTTCATTACATAGGCACAATTGATGGATTCATTTTCCATGGAGTTGACAAAACCCCAACCCTCCAATCACATGGTTGTTTTTTCTGGTATAGCCATTTCCCAATGAGAGTCATCTGGTTAGCATAAACTACCAGGTATGACCCAGGAGCCCAACATGAATAACAAAGACACTCATAATTTGGGAAATACCAAGGGTTTAGATGTTATCTCCAAGGATCTGGGATACAGGGCAGAACTCTCTTTGGGTAAAGTTCATTTTTTGCTACAGAACCACCTTTTCTGTGAAGCCCTTCCTGACTTTCTTTTCTGATCCCTTAGGAGAATTTATTGTGCCCTTATCTGTGCTACTAAGGCACAGTATATTATTCTCATATTATAAACAAACTTATACAAACCAACAGTTTAATAGTTGCTGGCTCATGTCTCTGTCTCGTTTGCCAGATGGTGGGTTCCTAGAGAGAAAGAACTGGTTGATCTGGATGTTCTCACAACCTAAATGGTACTTGGCACATAAAATAACTTCTTTATCTCTCTTTTTCCTTCTTGTTCTTTCTCTGTACACACACACATGCACACGCACACACACACACGCGCGCGGAAGAATGTAGGTTGTTCAAAGCAATTTTACCACTCCCACATAGATGAATAAAATAAAAGCCTTAAAAAGTAAGCCTTGTTAATAAGCAGTTATAAATTATAGCATTCAAAGAATGATTTATTTATTTTGGACATTAAAATTGATATTTCCCATTTTACTGACGATGCTGATGAAAGGAGGTACAGGTATGGAAAATGGAAGAGAAAGTACATGCATCTGGTGTTCTAATGATGCCTGGACCACATGACCAGCTCACACTGTAGGGGAGGCCCTGAAGCTTCTAAAATTCCTATAAAGTTTTTTCTTAATACCCCCTAAGCACAGTGCTATCCTTTCAGAGCACTATTTAACCAGGATAATTGACTCACTGGTAAACAGTTTTGATCTAAAGATTGAGTGAGCTCCTCTATAATTGCCCTTAATATAGTTGTAAAACAGGAAGGTAAAAGCTTTCTTTCAAGAAGACTTGGAAAAGTACTAATGCAGTAAATAGCACATTTGATGCTTCTATTAAAGCTCTTTACTTAAATGGAAATTGACTATATAACTATGTTTTCACACTGAGCTTTTTAACATTTGTGTAGTAACACGGATTATAAGATTCTGCGTGCTGAGGTTTCATGGAAATAGAACACTTTCAGTTCAAACGCTAGAATATCTATAAATAGGAATTTAATTACAACAAGATTATGACAACAACTTTTGTAGTTTTTATGACTATAGCAAAAACAATCTCTACCTAATGTTATGAGAAAATTCAAATCTAAGTACAGATATCCAAAGAAAAGCTAAGAAAATCTGATGCTTAAATCATTATAAAAGACTTAAGACTTACTATAGATTATAAAATTAGAATTAATTTATTATGATACATTTTAAATTCTGCTTCACATTTTCCTTGCTTTCAAAGTCTCATATTATCTAAATATGGATTATCTTAAATAAAAAATGGTAAGAATTCATCTATGGGCTGAATTGTACTCCCCCACAAATTCATGCTTTGAAGTTCCAACCCCCAAGATGGTTGTATTTGGAGACAGGGCTTATAGGAGGCAAATAACATTTAGATGAGGTCATAAAGGTAGGGTCCTAATCTCATAGGATTGAAGACCTTGTAGAAGAAGAGAGATCTCTTTCTTTCTTCCTCTCTGTCTCTCTCCCCTCTGGATGCACCAAGGAAAAGTCATGTAGGTAAATAGCAAGAGTGCAGCTGTCTGCAAGACAGGAAGAGGGTTCTCATCAGTAACCAAATTGGCTGGCACTTTGATCTTGGGCTTCTCAGTCTCCAGAACTTTGATGAATAAACTTCTGATTCTTAAGCCACCTCATCTATGGTATTTTATTATGGCAACCCAAGCTGATTAAGACAGTCATAAACATTTCCGAACATATATGACACATAATATTATTCACATTTAACATAAAATGCTAATTATTTAGTTTCTCATTTAAATAGGAAACATAAGCCTATTTTATTTTTTTAAATGGCTACATTACAGTTCTTTTTTTTAACTTTTTATTTTATATTGTAGTATAGTTAATTAACAATGTTGTGTTAGTTTCAGGTGTACAGCAGTAATTCAGTTTCTTTTTTTTAACTTTTTATTTTATATTGTAGTATAGTTAATTAACAATGTTGTGTTAGTTTCAGGTGTACAGCAAAGTAATTCAGTTATACATATACATGTATCTATTCTTTTTCAAACTCTTTTCCCATTTAGGTTGTTACACAATGTTGAGCAGAGTTCCCTGTGTTATACAGTAGGTCCTTGTTGGTTATCCATTTTAAATACAGTAGTGTGTATATGTCAATCCTAAACTCTCTAACTATCCACCCCTGCTTCCCTTCTGGTGACCATAAGTTCTTTCTCTAAGTCCGTGAGTCTCTCTCTGTTTTGTAAATAAGTTCATTTGTATCATTTTTTTAAGATTCTGCATATAAGCAACACCATACAATATTTGTCTTTCTCTGTCTGGCCTACTTCACTCAATATGAGAATCTCTAGGTCTAACCATGTTGTTGCAAATGACACTATTCCATTCATTTTAATGGCTGAGTAATATTCCATTGTATGTACAACCTCTTTATCCATTCCTCTCTCAGTGGACATTTAGGTTGCTTCCATGTCCTGGCTATTATAAACAGTGCTGCAATGAACATTAGGGTGCATGTATCCTTTCAGACCATGTTTTTCTCCAGATATATGTCCAGGAGTGGGACTGCAGGATTGTATGGTAGCTCTATTTTTAGTTTTTTAACTAACCTCCATACTATTCTCCACAGTGGCTGTACCAATTTACATTCCCACCAATAGTGTAGGAGGGTTCCCTTCTCTCTACACTCTCTCTGGCATATATTGTTTGTAGATTTTTTGATGTTGGCTATTCTGACTGGTGTGAGGTGAGATCGCACAGTAGTTTTGATTTTCATTTCTCTAACAATTAGCGATGTTGAACATCTTTTCATATGACTCTTGGCCATCTTTTTGTCTTCTTTGGAGAAATGTCTATTGAGGTTTCCTGCCCGTTTTTTGATTGGGCTGTTTGTTTTTATGATATTAAGCCACATAGGCTGATTGTAAATTTTGGAGACTAATCCTTTTTTGGTTACATCATTTGCAAATATTTTTTCCCATTATGTGGGTTGCCTTTTCATCTTGTTTATGGCTTCCTTTGCTGTGCAAAAGCTTTTGAGTTTAATTAGGTCCCATTTGTTTATTTTTGTTTTTATTTCTATTACTCTTGGAGGCAGACTGAAAAACATATTTCTGCGATTTATGTCAGAGAGTGTTCTGCCTGTGTTTTCCTCTAAGAGTGTTATAGTGTCCAGTCTTACTTTTAAGTCTTTAATTCATTTTGAGTTTAGTTTTATTGTATGGTGTCAAAGAGCATTCTAATTTCATTTCTAATTTCATTTCTTTACATGTAGCTGTCCAGTTTTCCCAGCATAATTTACTGAAGAGACTGTCTTGCCTCCATTGTATAGTCTTGCCTCCTTTGTCATAGATTAATTGACCATAGGTATGTGGGTTTATTTCTGGGCTTTCTATACTGTTCCATTGATCTCTATTTCTATTTTTGTGCCAGTGCCAAACTGTTTTTATGACTATAGCTTTGTAGTATAGTCTGAAATCAGGGAGTATGATTCCTCCAGCTCCATTTTTCTTTCTCAAGCTTGCTTTGGCTATTCAGGGTCTTTTGTATCTTCATATAAATTTTAAGATTTTTTTTTCTAGTTCTGTGAAAAATTCCATTGGTAGTTTGATATGGATCACATTGAATCTGTAGATTGCCTTAGGTAGTACACTTATTTTGACAATATTGATTCCTCCAATCCAAGAACATGGTATATCTTTCCATCTGTTTGTGTTGTCTTCAATTTCTTTCATCAGCATTGTATAGTTTTCAGAGTATAGGTCTTTTGTCTCCTTAGGTAGGTTTATTACTACATATTTTATTCTTTTTGTTGCAGTGGTATTGTTTCCTTAATTTTTCTTTCTGATCTTTTGTTATCAGTGTATATAAATGCAACAGATTTCTGTGTATTGATTTTGTAACCTGCAAATTTGCCAAATTCATTGATTAGCTCCAGTAGTGTTCTGGTAGTGTCTTTAGGATTTTCTATGTATAGTATTATGTCATCTGCAAACAGTGGCAGTTTTACTTCTTTACCAATTTTCTTTTTCTCCTCTGATTGCCACAGCTAGGACTTCCAAAACTATGATAAAAATGGTGACAATAGGTATCCTTGTCTTTTTCCTGATCTTAGCAGAAGTGCATTCAGCTTTTCACCATTGAGGCTGATGTTAGCTATAGGTCTGTTTTATATGGCCTTTATTATGTTGGGGTAGGTTCCCTCTATGTCCACTTTCTGGAGATTTTTTATCATAAATGGGTGTTGAATTTTGTCCAAAGCTTCTTCTGTGTCTATTGAGATGATTATGTGGTTTTTATTCTTCAATTTGTTAATATGGTGTATCACATTGATTTGCATATATTGAAGAATCCTTGTATGCCTGGGATAAATCTCACTTGATCATGGTGTATGATCCTTTTAATGTGTTGTTGGATTTGGTTTGCTAGCATTTTGTTCAGGATTTTTGTGTCTATGTTCATCAATGATATTGGCCTGTAATTTTCTTTTTTTGTGTGTTATCTTTGTCTGGTTTTGGTATGAGATTAGAATAAGCTACAAGAAAAAAACTAAAAAACAAGAATATGTAGAAGCTAAATAATATGTTACTAAACAACCAGTGGATCACTGAATAAATCAAAGAGGAAATCAAAACATATCTAGAGACATATGAAAATGAAAGCACAATGATTCAAAACTTATGGGATACTGAAAAACCAGTTCGAAGAGAGAAGTTTATAGCAATACAATCTTACCTCAGGAAATAAGAAAAATCTCAAATAAACAACCTAACCTTACACCTAAACTACCTAGAGAAATAAAAACAAACCAAACCTAAAGTTAGTAGAAGGAAAGAAATCATAAAGGTCAGAGCAGAAATAAATGAAATAGAGATGAAGAAAATAATAGAAAAGATCAATGAAACTAAAAGCTCTTAAAAGATAAACAAAATTGATAAACCTTTAACCAGATTCATCAAGAGAAAAAGGGAGAGGACTCAAATCAATAAAATTAGAAATGAAAAAGGAGAAGTTACAACTTACACCACAGAAATACAAAGGATCATAAAGGACTACTAAAAGCAACTATATGCCAATAAATTGAACAAAGTGGAAGAAAGGGACAAATTCTTAGAAATGTCCAATCTCCCAAAACTGAACCAGGAAGAAATACAAAATATGAACAGACCAATCACAAATACTGAAATTGAAACTGTGAGTTAAAAACTCCCAATAAAAGTCCAGGGTCAGATGGCTTTACAGGTGAATGTTATCACACATTTAGAGTAGAGTTAACATCTCTCCTTCTGAAACTGTTCCAAAAAATTGCAGAGGAAGAAAACTCCCACACTCATTCTATGAGGCCACCATCACCCAGATACCAAAACCAGACAGAGATACCACACACAAAAAAGAAATTTACAAGCAAATATAACTGATGGACATAGATGCAAAAATCCTGAACAAAATACTAGCAATCCAAATCCAACAATACATTAAAAGGATCATACACCATGATCAAGTGGGATTTATCCCAGGGATGCAAAGATTTTTCTATATCCACAAATATAGATTTTTCTATATCCACAAATGAATGAATGAAAAAAAGTTTAATATTGTAAAATATATTTTAAAATATGCTTGAACATTTTTTTCATTCATTCATTTGTTCTCAATTTGGGTTTAGTTCTGACATGGGGATATGAGGACTACTTAATGATAAAAGTATATACTGTTGATATATGATTTACAATGGCAGGGAGGTCTTTAGGAAAATTATAGTGTGACTAAGTAATGGAATGTTCTTATTCCAAACAGGTATACTTTAAGGAAAAAAATAAACAGGAAAGGAAAGGAAAACATGTGATGAATAAATTCACAGAGAGATGATTTATAAATGTATTATCTCATTTAATTCTTATAAATAATCTTACAAAAGTAGTATGGGATAGTTCAATGCAGAATTGAGATGTCTTCTATTTATTAGATGGAGCAAGTTACCCAACCTTCATTTACCCCAGGTTTCTAGTCTGTTAAAAGAGAATAATAATTTTAACTAGCTTTTTATATATCTCTATTTTATACAAATTAAATGTAACTCAGTGTGTCACTTACTTTGCAGCAGATCAAAAATTCAGTATGAAACCCTTTTGAATCCAAACTTCTGAATTTCTACTAAAATAATTACTAGTCCTTTTGGTTAGGAGATATATATATCCCAAGCTTTAAAACTTGAAACTTAGGAAGGATAACGTATATACTCATTACTATTCATATGTATTTCAGCAGGCTAGTTTAAGTTTCATTTCTTGAAATCTTGGCAATCAGAAAATAATATCACTTTTTCAGTTTTGAGCAATGAGGAAGAATGGGAAGAATGTCTAGAATGCATATGGCAGCAACATACAGGATGACCTGTAGGACAGATTGGAAGAATCTTGAGATGGTAGAGTGAGATGAAAGGAAGAAAGAAAAATAAAGATGCAGGAGTGTGTCAGCCTGAAGGAGGAATGTGGTATGAGATCAATGGAGTAGGTTCTGGAGCCATACTTCCTTGGTCCAAATCCCTACTACCTGAACTTGGGGTATCAATTTTATGAGCTGGTATAGGTAAATTGTATAGCAAAATGCATGACATATATTAACCATTATATAAAAATTAATTTAAAAAATAATGTTTTAAAAATGACATCAATTTAGTGTTTAGTATTATTGTGGGGAAAATATTTATTTCTTAAAAATAGCATTATGGGTTGAGTTGTGTTCTCCAAAAAGATACGTTAAATTCCTAAACACCAGTTTCTCTGAATGTGACCTTATTTAGAATTAAGGTCTTTGCAGATTTAATTAAGATAAGATGAGGTCATTAGCACTGAGCCCTTACACAACATGACTGGTGCCTTTATAAGAAAAGGAAAATTTGGACACCAGAACACACAGCAAAAGTAGCAAGTAAGAACAGAGGCAGAGATTAAAGTAATGCATCTACAAAACAAGTAATACCAGTGATTGCTGGTTGCCACCAGAAGCCACGGGAGAGGCATAAAATAGATGCCCCTTCAGAGCCCTCAGAAAGAACCAACAGTGCCAAAACTTTTTTAACAACTTCTAGCTTCCAGAACTGTGAAAAAATAACTTCCATCATTTAAGCCTCCTAGTTTGAGATACTTTGTAAAAGAAGCCCTAGGAAATGAATACAAAGAACTAACATTAATCACTGAGTCTGATATGACTAATATTTGTTTTTATTCTAAGACAATCTTTTAAGTAATTAATGTACCTTACAAATTTCAAAAAAATGTTATGGATAAAAATATATTTATTGCAAAAGGAAAAAGAAAACTATGCTAAGTTGTGAAATTTTGCCTCTGTTTTCAATGAATTGCAGAACATGTTGATTGACTCTGTTTGGTACATTGACAGCTACAAAATGAATAATTCTTCCTTGAATTAGAGCAAAGATTCTGAGTTCTGACTCCTTTTCTTATATTTGAAATTTAAGTTGGTGCTATGGGTAGTGCATATGGCTACATGTTAAAGTTTCCTTAAACACAGAGTTACCTGGAATGATATTTGGAGGTGTGTGTTTGTGTGTGTGTGTGTGTGTGTGTGTGTGTGTGTGTATCTGTGTGTAATGGAAGGAGTCTTATAAGTAGAGAAGACTGACAAGTATTTGATCTGCAAACTTTATGACCTTGAGCAAGTTAAGCTGTCTGTGTTTCAGTTTCATCTTCTGTTAAAAGTGGTGGTAAGAAAAGAACATATTTCATAGGATTGTTGTAAGGATATTAAGTGCTTCGGACGCATCTTTATGATTAGGTATCATCACCCCCATCATCATCACTACCACCATCTAACAGATTGTATAGTGCAAAGACCTTCCCATCCTGTGACCAAAATTTGCTGAGATCACATTGGGGATTTGTCTATGTAGGTTGGAAGGAAATCAGTACAGATGGTCTTCAACTTAGGATGATTCAATTTATGATTTTTCAGCTTTATAATGGTGTTAAAGCAATACTCATTCAAGAGAAAACATACCATCAGTTTTAAATTTTGATCTTTTCTCAGGCTAACAATATGCTTTTTAATACTCTCTAGTGATGCCAGACAGGGTCAGCAAGCTGCAGCTCCCAGTCCACCACATGATCATGAGGGTAGGTAAACAGCTGATACACTTACAGCCATATGTATCAACAAAAACATTCCATTTTCACTTTCAGTACAAAACTAAATAAACTGAAATATTCAACGTGGCATTATAAAATAGGCTTTGTGTTAGATAATTTTGCCCAAGAGTAGTCTAATGTAAATGTTCTGAGCATGTTTAAGGTAGGCTAGTTGAAGCTATGATGTTTGGCAAGTTAGGTGTATTAAATTCACTTTCAACCTATGATAGTTTCAATTTACAATGGGTTTATTTGGACATAACCTGATCATAAGTCCAGGAAGATCTGTATTTCTTTCAAATCCATGGACAAATAAAGAATGACTCTTTGAGAAAAGAGCAGGCTGGCTTTATTGTTAATGAGCAGGAAGCTTTGTGTGATGGCTCGTTCATTAATTCATTTATTCAACATATTCATTGAACTTCTAGCTACATGTTTAACATTTTCTAGACTGGAAATAAATCAGTGAATGAAACAGATAAATATATTTAACGTCATAAAGATTATAGTCCCCTACTCTAAGTATTGTGTCAATGATGTTAGCTTTCCTGTGATTCAAAACCTAGTGGGAAAAAATACATTGTTCCTCACAGCATATAAATAGATTCAATAACTTTAATAAAATGATATTTTCTAGAAGAATAAAACATATTGAAAACCGATCAAGTTTCATGTCAAAGGATTTTGACAGGAAATCATCTAGTTCAATTCCCTAATTACACTGGCCAGAGCTGAAGCCCAGAGAAATGAAGCAAAGTGCTCTTCTCTCAAAGCTAATCAAAGTCAGAACTCTACCTAACACTAGACATTCCTGATGCCCAGTTAAGACTCTGGTCTCCAAGATGAGCAACCACATCACCACTCATTGATGGTGGTGAGCCAGCCACTCCAGTAACTAGTGTGTTCTGTTGGACTAGAGTAGTCAAATGTAGGTCCCTGGATTGATGCTAAACAGGGTATTTATATCACCCTAGAGAGGGTGATATAAAACTGTGATTCTAATTCATTTGTCTGTAGATCCTTGTTAACCTTTTCCACAAGAAGCTTCAGAGTTATTGTGAGTAGAGTACACAACACTGAAAAGTTCATGCCAGCAAATAAATTTACTTTGAAGAGATTCTTCTTGGTTAAACTACAAGCTTCATGTGTTTGGGGTAATAAAATACAGTGGAAACTATCATTCAGTTGATAGAATTTTGCCTAATGCAGCAAACAGAATGTTACTAATGTTTCTTTAGAAGCTTCTTTTTAATATTGCCTGCTGAGCTACCCAGGACAAAAGTGACATCCAGCTTTCTTTAAAATGGCAAACTGAGTTCTTTCTACCACTGATAGATTTATCATATGTATTACCAAAAACAATGAAATGAGGTATGCTGTTATATATATGAGTCCAATTCAAGTGTCAAGAAAAACATTTTTAATACAAGATGTACAAAGACCAATCCAAAATCTAAGGAAATGAAAATGAAAGCCTGTGAAATCTAGAAATATTCAGTTAAAAATATGTGCGTGTAAAACAATGCTTTACAGTGTCGTGTCATGTCATATCAACACATTTCTGTCTAGGTAAAGTCAGTTTAATTTTCATTAATAGAAAGTCCATGTATGTTTATTCATATTTTGAAATAGAACCAACTTCTCTAGTAGATTGGATTGGGGGATATTTTAAAATATGATTATAAGTAAAGTAAAACAAACCTTTATGAAAAGATTTATACCACTGTCACGTTGCCCAAAAAAAGCTGCCTTAAGAAGCACCCTAACTTTTTTCAATTAATATAAAATTTATATTGTTTGGAAATTCTACCATAATTAATATCAAGAATACAGTGACTTCTGTTAAAAAAGTTTTGTACATAAAGCAAAAATTGGCAAGTATTAATAATTTTGCTGGTGTTGCAAAAAATTGTAATAAATCATTTTGTGTTGGTGTAGAATGCTCAATTTAACCGTAAGTAACAAAAAATTTCCACCAGAAAACTTCTTCCAGTGAATTACACCTGAGTGCTCATTAGTGCAGTAACATCCCTAAAGAAAATTCAGACAAGCTGACTTTCAATACTGTGAATTGGTGCACCCAAGCGGAGTAATATGAATGAGGCTTCTTCGCTTTGGGTTTTATTAAACAATAGACATAGAACCCAGTTAGAAAGAGAAACACATAAACTTTTCTCTCCAAAGGTTAAGAAACAAAAGGATAATAATTATAATACGGGGGGAAAACATAAACCGAAGCCCGAACTAAAGAGCAGTAATAAAGCTCATTGGTTAGAAGTACTTTTCAAAATATTGGATAGGAATTTGAAAGTGACTGATTTAATAAATGGTTAAAGAAACTTTTCCTGACTGTAGTTTTTAACATTCTGAATAAATAGACTTCGTGGAAAAAAGTAGTGGTTCTTTTTACCTTTTCATTTGATCTTAAGAACCTATATACTTGAATACATAGAGAAAAATGCATCACTTTGTCTAGATAATCAAAATTATCTAAAATCAATATGTATAATACAATGACTGCAGAAGATTTTTATTCTGTTTAACAATCTGATATCAGACTATCTGGAGAATAAACTTACTTCTTACAAAATTTTATAAACATTGGAGAAATGATGATAGAAGATGGAAAGTAGAAAGGATAACAATTGCATTCACTCTCAAAAAATACATATTTGTATAATCAGCTTCACAAAATAAAAACTTAGATAATTAAAATAAAGATAATTTATTATGGGCTTCCACTTTTACATAATTATGCATTTCTAAATGTATATGTGAAAGTGGACAGAGTAGAGGTCAAAAAAATGTTTACTTACTAGAAAATAGTTTCTATTCACAATGAAGTTAAAAATAATATAAAATTTGTAATATATATTTTTTTAATATCTTTATTGGAGTATAATTGCTTTACAATGTTGTGTCAGTTTCTGCTGTACAACAAACGAAGTGAATCAGCTATATATATGTATATATCCCCATACCCCTCACTCTTGAGCCTCCCTCCCACCTTCCCTATCCCACCTCTGTAGGTCATCATGTTAAATGCAAATACTAAAGTTATTTCAATATTTTACATCATGTAGGCTGATCTCCCTGTTATGCGGCTCCCCACTAACCATCCATTTTACATTTGGTAGTGTATATATGTCAATGTTACTCTCTCACCTCGCCCCAGCTTACCCTTCCCCCACTGTGTTCACAAGTTCATTCTCTATGTCTGTGTCTTGATTCTTGCCCTGCCACTAGGTTCATCAGTACCGTTTTTTGTTTTTTGTTTTTTTTTAGATTCCACATATATGTGTTAGCATACGGTATTTGTTTTCCTCTTTCTGACTTACTTCACTCTGTATGACAGACTCTACCTCCATCCACCTCATTACAAATAACTCAATTTCATTCATTTTTATGGCTAATATTCCATTGTGTATATGTGCCACATCTTCTTTATCCATTCATCTGTCGATTGACACTTAGGTTGCTTCCTTGTTTATGGTTTCCTTTGCTGTGCAAAAGCTTTTAAATTTCATTAGGTCCCACAAACCCAAAACAATTAAGAAAATGGTAATAGGAACATACATATAAATAATTACCTTAAATGTAAATGGATTAAATGCCCCAACCAAAAACACAGACTGGCTGAATGGATACAAAACAAGACCCGTATATATGGTGTCTACAAGAGACCCACTTCAGACCTAGGGGCACATACAGACTGAAAGTGAGAGGATGAAAAAGATATTCCATGCAAATGGAAATCAAAAGAAAGCTGGAGTAGCAATGCTTATAACAGACAAAATAGACTTTAAAATAAAGACGAGACAAGGAATGACACTGTATAATGATTGAGGCATCAATCCAAGAAGAAGATATAATAAATGTAATATATTTTGGATATTAAATGCAAATACTAAAGTTATTTCAATATTTTACATATGGTCTTAAATCTAATTCTTTTTCTTCATATTTGAACACAGAGTTGATAGACTAATTTTAGTTAGGATCTTAATTTTAGGGATTACAGTTTTACAGTTTTTACCATGCCTATTAATTTTTATCTTTGTCTATATTAAGATGCATTTATGAACACTAAAAGCAAGAGAAGCACTGATAAAAAGAAGTGTTAGCTAAAATTTTAGAAGCAGAGACCTTGAAGGTGTTATTTTGGGCTTTGTTAGGACTACGGTCCGGGAACCACAGATTCAAGAAACATTTGAATTGTGTTCCACCAAACTACAAATGGAGGAAGCTTATAAAAGGAAAAACCTCAAGGCCACTATTGGTTGCATAAGTTACATAATTCTTGCCTGTCAAGAATTATAGCTGGAGCTGGCAAGAAGTCTGGGTGCTTTTAAAGCAAGGATTCGTTGGGGTCAGAAATTGTTGCATAGCTACAAGGGGGAACCTTAAGAATATTAAATTGCAGCTGGTGGATATTGTTCTAAATACAGCTGGTAGTGTCCTTGGGTTTGATACAGTTCAGAGAAAATTGAAGTTCTCAGTGGTGCAAAGAAGTGTCTGAGACCAGATTCTGATGTTCGTCTGACTCCATTTTTGTATGTCTGGACAGTGATTACTGCATTGTAATTTCAATCTGTCATCAGAAATACAAAGAATGAGGAAAAATTGTATCTACTTATTTAAGAAATCTTGAAGTAGGGTACACCTAAGTTTGTTTTTCAGCAGCCCAACAAAATCAGTACATTCCTTATGAGCCCATGTGCAATTTTCTTGGCACTTTCCTCAGGGCCACATGATGGTTTCAGCTATTTCCAATCAACATATCATTTCAGAAAATAATAATAAAAATGCCCCAAGTCAGAAAAAAAGAATACCTGTACCTCATGTCCATTTTCCCATAAGTCCTTCAGAAATATTTTTTATCACCTCTGTGAATTTATTTGGGTCATATGTGTAAACTACTGTTTGACGTGGGGAATGAGAGCTCCACTACTGGCTTCTATTAAACAACATTCACACTTGGCTGCATGCCTCACTTCTCCTGAAAGAGCTTTCAGTTCTGAAAAAAGTGAGTGAGTCTATGATAATACTTAGAACTAGGATTGCTGGCATTATCAAGTTCATTTTTCAATGAAAATTTTTTGAGGTAATAAAATCAAAATATGGTCAAAATCCAAGTAATTGAATAAATAAACATGGACCAAGAAGGTAAGCCTATGAAACTGAAACTTCTGCTGGCAAAAAGTTTCATTTCATGTTAGCTTAAAATTTTGTATAGCTGATTCACACATTTAAATTTAATTTATCGCAGTGAGTTAAAAAGTATGTATTGTATAAAATACAATCGTAAAATAAAAATCTATCATATTGCTACTTATGCTGAAGTTTTCTGTTATTTCATTAAAATATGTTTTTAAAATTATAAAAAATATTGAGTCAAATGTCAACCCATGCTGTTTTTAACATCTGAAGCAAATTTCTATGAGTAAATAGGATACTGAAGTTCTGGGATTCTCTTGGGAGTATATAAATGCTGCAGCTGTCCCTACAACCTTTCAGTTTGCTCTTTACCCATAGATATTTATTAAACAAAAATATATATACTAATTGATCATTATGGGTGAGACACAGAATGGGACTACAGTTGTAATCCTTGCTCTTACAATCCTTGCAGTCTATTAGAAGAGACAGACAAGGATACCATTTGAATAGAATAAATTATGGTGAGTGTTACCATAGGAAATACAGAGTGTACTGTAAATATATGATGGAAGCCACCCATCTGGTCTACAGGGCGTCAGAGAAGGTTTCACAGAGGAAACACGATGTACAATTTTTTTTTTTTTGAAGACAGATTTTTTTTTTTTACAAGCTTCTAAAATTATTTTAATGAGCTGTCAGGAATAAGAACCATTGTTTTTTGTATTTTACAAATTCTTCAATTACTAAAAGTTTTTAAGCTAAAAATTAATGATTTTGCAATTTTAAAGCAAATATAATACACAAGGCATATAACCCAAGGCAAACTTCAACAAACTGATACTTTAAAATTATAAGATATAAAGTAGACTTAATATTGTATTTGTTTTAATTTTTTTTAATTTTATATTATTTTTTTTTTTTTATATAGCAGGTTCTTATTAGTCATCCATTTAATATACATCAGTGTATTCATGTCAATCCCAATCTCCCAATTCATCACACCCACCTCCCACTCCCTTCCCCCCCTTGGTGTCCATACATTTGTTCTCTATATCTGTGTCTCAGTTTCTGCCGTGAAAACTGGTTTATCTGTACCATTTTTCTAGGTTCCGCATATATGTGTTAATATATGATATTTGTTTTTCTATTTCTGACTTACTTCATTCTGTATTACAGTCTCTAGATCCATTCATTTCTCTACAAATGATCCCATTTCGTTCCTTTTTTATGGCTGAGTAATATTCCATTTTATATAGGTACCACATTTTCTTTATCCATTCTTCTGTTGATGGGCATTTAGGTTGCTTCCAGGACCTGGCTATTGTACATAGTGTTTCAGTGAACATTGGGGTGTATGTGTCTTTTTGAATTATGGTTTTCTCTGGGTATATGCCCAGTAGTGGGATTGCTGGATCATATGGTGGGTCATATGCTGGGTCATGATGTATAATTAAATCTGAAGATTGAGTTGCCAGGTGAATGGGGAAGATGATGAGCATTCCCAACAGATAGAATAGCACAAGCAATATTCTAAAAGTAGAAAAGAACATTGCTGTTTCTAATGGAAAATTAATATGGCTGGAGAGCAGGATTTTGAAGGGAAGATGTGAAAATATATCTGGAGATATGATATATACACACTCAGATACACAAGGAAACTGTAGAGTTCTTAAAAGAATTTGGACTTCATTTTAAAGACAATGGGACATTATCTAATTGTTTTAATCAAGAGAATGGCATAAGCAAATTTGTCCTCTGTCTATATGAGAGCAGGATTATAGTATACAATGATGGAGGTAAAGTTGGTCGGCTTTTTAAATTACCCTCGTTAGACATAATAGTGTTCCTGAACAAGGCTAGAGGCAAGAGATTATAGAAGTAAATATATTGGAGAAAATTTTAGGTTCAAGCATCCAAAGACTTTAGAGACTGAATAGACATAGGAAGTGAAGAAAAATGAAGAATTAAGGCTGACTCTGAGTTTACTGTTTGGGTTATGGTTGAATATTGGTGTTAATCACTAAGATATGGAACTCAGGAGAAGTTTGCTGAGCATAACTCATCCGCTTTTCAGCATGTAAAATTTATGATATTTAGATGATTTCAAAATTTAGATTTTCTGAACTTGTTGAATGTAAAGATCCAGAGCCCAGAAGAGAGATCAGGGCTAAGGATTCATTTATGGGCCATCTGGTATGGATGTATTTTGAAATTATAAAATTAGATCATATTGTCCAGGGAAGATGTGTGGTATAACTAAGAAAAGGAGAGCAGAGAAATGTCTGTTAGATGGAATTCTAAAGAACACCAGGTATTTACCCACTAAAACAAAACAATGCAATTTTTGTTTACTATATGGTTTCCTTTTTTTGCTATTAAAAAAATGACCACAAACTTGGTGACAAAAACAGAAATATATTCTCTTACACTTATCAAGGCCAAAATATGAAATCAGTATCACTGGGCCACCATCAATGTTTTGGCAGGGTTGAACACTCTTTAGAGGCTCTGGGGTAGATTCTTTTCCTTGTCACTTTCATCTTCTTACAACTTTCAGCATTTCTTGAATTACAACTACATCACTACAATCTCCCTGGTCACATTACTCTTTTCTTCTAGGTAGTCAAATATTTCTTTTTCCTTTTTATAAATGATATATGTGATTGTACTTAAGGTCCACTCAGATAATCCAGGATGGTGTTCCTATGTTACGATCCTTAACTTAATCACATCTGCAAAGTCTTTGTTGTCATATCAGGTAGCATTCACAAGTCCTGGGTTTAGGATGTAAATTAATTTGGGAGTAGGCATTACTTAACCTACCACATCTACTAAGGAGAAAATTATATTTTCTCTGCTCATATGGAGTTCATAAGAAGAACTGAGACAAGAATGAAATTAATTCATGGCAGATAGTGTCAAATGCCATTCATGTTAGGCAAAATAAGTTAGTCACATAGACATTCATAGATAGAAGGACCATATTTAATTGGATTTTTGGAGCTAGTTCAACATCAGAAAAGCAAAAGAAAAATATTTTTTATAAGAAACTATATTAGAGAGTTCTCAGGAGATGGCATAGTAGGAGGTAAGAGGAATCTATATCCCCATGTTGGCAGCAATGACATTGGCAGGATCAACCTGATGTAATCAGTTTAGAACTCTGGAGTCTACTGAAGGCTTACAGTTTCCAGGGGAATACTTGGGTCATAAATTATGATTAATTTACATGAATTTTAGCTTTTAGCAGTGTATCAGCTATCCATCCTCCATCTTCAGCCACAGAGCAGGCGTCTGTTCATATGTCCCTGGAGCTGCTTGCACACAGATTATGAGAGCCAGGGTGGATAAAAAGAACCTTGTTTTCCAAATAATGGGAAAATGTGTTATGATCACTGACTGCTCCTTCTGATAACAGAGGTGCAACCAAAGTAGGTAGTCATTGTTACATCTTCCTCCATTGTTTCAAGCTCCTTCACCTCTGACTAAAGTGAGTTGCAGTGGATTGAAAAGGCCAGCATCTTGCCCTCTCTATTTCAGTTTTCTATTTTTCTCTTTAGGAGTCAGATATTAAAGACCAGATTAGTCGAAACAACTGCAAATATGGGGGAAAATTATAAACTAACCACACATACCCAGGGAAAAGCTCAGATAAACCTGAGAAGACCTTAAATTTATACTCAGAGGACTTCCTTTGTGGTCCAGTGGCTAACTCCATGCTCCCAATGCAGGGGGCCTGGGTTTGATCCCTGGTCAGGGAAATAGATTCCACATGCTGCATCTAAGAGTTTGCACACAGCAACTAAAGATCCCACATGCCACAACTAGAGATCCTGCATGGCTCAAGTAAAAGATTCCCATATGCTGAAGACCCCATATGCCACAACTAAGACCTGAGCTAAAGAAAGAAAGAAAGAAAGATATATTTTTTAATTAATAAATTTATACTCAAGATGATCCTCAGCACCAAGACAGCCTACAACAAACAAACAGATAAATAAATACAGCAAACTCTGGGAAACTGGGATAACTTGATTTCCAGAGTTACATTATTAGATTCAAATGTCTAGTTTTTCTGTGAAAATTTCCAAAGCATACAAAAAAACAGGAAAATAATGTCTTTCAAAGGGAAACAATAAACCAATAGAAACAGCCCTGAAAAGGGTCTAATAGCAGATATAATAAATAAAAACTTTAAAACAACTATCTTAAAGATGCTTAAAAAAAAAGAAAGATATGAAAAAAGTTCTTTTAAAAGTATGAACAAAAAGGAAATTTTAATAGAGAGAAGAAAAACCTAGCAAAAAACCAAAAGAAAAAATTCTGGAGGTGAAAATTATAGCCAAAATAAAAATTTACTAGAGGAATTCATAGGAAGATTTGAGCAGGCAGAAGAAAGAATCAAATACCTTAAAGATAACTAGAAATGATCAAATATCAAAAACAGAAAGAAAAAGTTTAAGAAAAAAGTGAACAGAGCCTATGTGACCTCTGGGAACAATTAAAAGAACAAAAATATGCATTGTGGCAGTCCCAGAATGAGATGTGAGAGAGAGAGTATAAAGAGCAGAGAGAAAATTTGAAGAAATAATGGCTGAAAACTTTCCAAATTTGTTGAAAGACATAAATATAAATATTTAAGATGAACTCGAAGATTAATTCAAAAAGGCTCATTCTAAGACATTATAATCAAACTTTCAAAAGACAAAGAATCTTAAAAGCAGCAGGATAGAAGTGAATTATCACATACAAGTATTCTTCAATAAGATTATCAGCAGATTTCTCATCAGAAACTTTGGAGGTCAGAGGAAGTGTCCTAAAATATTCAAGTGCTCAAAGAAAAAACTGTCCATCAAGAATCTTATATGCAGCAAAACTGTCCTTGAGAAGTGATGGAGAAATTAAGACAATCCCAGATAAACAAAAACTTAGGGATTTTGTTAACACTGGATCTGTTTGCAAGAAATGCTCAAAGAAATTCTACAGGGTGAAATAAAAGGACACTAGATGGTAACTTGATGCTTGTGGAAAAATTAAAATCTTGTTAAATACATGAAAGATTATAAAAGCTAGTATTTTTGTAACAATAGTTCATAACTGCAATTTTTGTTCTCTACATGATATGAGACTAGCATATTTAAAGATCAACTATTATTAGTCTAAAAGCTAGTATCACTGTATCTCATTACTTCTTCTCCAAATCTTGGTTTCTACATAATTTGAGAGACAACTGCATTTAAAAGAATTATTAGTTTATGTTTTGGGACACACAGTATATAAAGATGAAATGTTGTGTTATCAACAACCAGAAGAGTTGGGTACAGAGCTGTAAAAGAGAAGAGTTTTTCTATGTTATTGAAGTTAAGCTGGTATAAATTCAAATTAGAGTGTTTTAACTTTAGGATGTTAAATATAACCTCCAAGGCAACCACAAAGAAAGTAGCTATAAAACATACAAAAATGGAAATAAGAAAGGAATTTCAATATTTCACTACAGAAAAACTAAACACAAAAGAAGACAGTAAAATAGGAAATGAGGTACAAAAATATTATAAGGCATATAGAAAACATATAGAAAAATGAGGAAAGAAAGTCTCTGCACTTTAAATACACCAAATTCTCCAATCAAAAGACAGAGATTGGCAAAATGAATGAAAAAATATGATCCAACTACATACAGTCTTCAAGAGACTCACTTCTGATCCTAAGACACAAATAGTTTGGAAATGAAAGAATGGAAAAAGATATTCTCTGCAAATAGTAACCAAAAGAGACTGAAGTGGCTAAAATAATATCTGACAAGATAGACTTCAAATCAAAAAAGTTTATAAGTTACAACAAAGAACATGACATATTAATAAAAGTTTCAATAAACCAAGAAAAAATAAAAATTATAAATACTTAAACACTGAGAGACCATCAAAATATATGAAACAAAATCTGAGAGAATTGAAGAGAGAAATAAACAGTTCTACAATAATAGTTGGAGGATTCACTATCTCACTCACGATAATGGATAGTTAAACCAGACAGAAGTTAAATAAGGAAATAGAGGACTTAAATAACATAATAATCAACTAGATCTATTAGACATATTCAGCACACTTTACTCAGCAACAGAATACACATTCTTCTGAAGTGCACACTGGACATTTTCCAGGATAGACATGGTTTTAGGACATAAATTAACTCTTAATAAATTTAAAAAGATTAATATCATGCAAAATATCTTCTCTGATGACAATGGAATGATATTAGAAATCAATAACATAGGTAAAACTGGAAATTTCATAAAATTATGAACAGCACATTCTTAAACAATAGACCAAAGAAGAAATCACAAGGAAAACTAGAAAATTCTTAGAGACAAATGAAAATTAATACACAAAATAGCAAAACATATGGGATGCAGTGAGAGCATTGCTAAAGGTAAAATTCATACGTATAAAATCTTACACTGAAAACAACAAGGAAGATCTCAAATTAATAAACTGACTTTACACCTCAAGGAACTAAATAAAGAAGAAAAACTAAACACAAAGCTAGCAGATGGAAAGAAATAATAAAAATTAGAGCAGAGAAAAATAAAACAGGAACTAGAAAAATAATACAGAAAAATCAATAAAGTCAAAAGATCAACAAAAATTAACAAACTTTACATTGACAAAAAAAAAAGTAGTGTATATATGTTCATGCCACTCTCTCACTTTATCATATCTTACCCTTCCCCCTCCCCATATCCTCAAGTCCATTCTCTACCAAACGTGAAATAGATAGCTAGTGGGAAGCAGCTACATAGCACAGGGAGATCAGCTCGGTGGTTTGTCACCACCTAGAGGGGTGGGATAAGGAGGGTGGGAAGGAGGGAAATGCAAGAGGGAAGAGATATGGGAACATATGTATATGTATAGGTGATTCACTTTGTTATACAACAGAAACTAACACACCATTGTAAAGCAAATATAATCCAATAAAGATGTTAAAAAAAAAAAGAGGAAAGACTCAAATTGTTAAAATCAGAAATAAAAATGGACACATTATTACTGATTCTATAGAAATATAAAAGATTTTAGGATAGTGGTAGGAAGAACTGTATGCCAACAAATTGGATAAAATAGATAAAATGAAAAAGTTCCCAGAAACATAAAACCTACCAAGATTAAATTATGAAATAATGGAAAATCTGAATAGACCTAAAACTAATAAAGATATTGAATCAGTAATAAAAAATCCCCCAACAAAGACAAGCCTTGGACCCAATGATTTCACTGGTGAATTCTATCAAACTTTTAAAGAAGAACTAATACAAATTCTTCTCAAACTTTTGCAAACAACTGAAGATAAAAGAACACTTTCTAACTCATTCTATGAGGCTATCACTACTCTGATATCAAAACAAGACTAAGGATCTACAAGAAAAGAAAATTACAGACTGGTATCAAAGCAAGACAAAGAATCAACAAGAAAAGAAAAGTACAGAACAGTATATCTTATGAACATTGATGCAAAAATTTTCAACAAAATTTTGGTAAGCCCAATTCAGCAGCAATTTAAAAATTTTATACACCATGATCTAATGGAATTTATTCCTGGCATGCAAGGATGGTTACATATAAAATTAATTAATATAATACATTACATTAACAGAAAGAAGTGAAATATATATGATCATCTGAACTGAGGTAAAAAAAATTAATAAAATTTCACACTTTTAAAAATAAATTTATTTATTTATTTTTGGCTGTGTTGGGTCTTCATTGCTTCATGTGGGATTTCTCTAGTTGTAGCGAGTGGGGACTACTCTTCTTTGAGGTGTGTGGTCTTCCAATTGCAGGGGCTTCTCTTGTTGCAGAGCATGGGCTTTAGGAGCATGGGTTTCAGTAATTGTGGGACATGGACTCAGTAGCTGTGGCTTATGGGCTGTAGAGCACAGGCTCAGTAGTTGTGGCACATGGGCTTAGTTGCTCTGCACCATGTGGGATCTTCCCGGACCAGGGATTGAACTTGTGTTCCCTGCATTAGCAAGTGGACTCTTTTTTTTTTTTTTTTTTTAATCTTTATTGGGGTATAATTGCTTTACAATGGTGTGTTAGTTTCTGCTTTATAACAGAGTGAATCAGTTATACATATACATATGTTCCCATATCTCTTCCCTCTTTGTCTCCCTCCCTCCCACCCTCCCTATCCCACCCCTCCAGACAGCCACAAAGAACCGAGCCGGTTTCCCTGTGCCATGCGGCTGCTTCCCACTGGCTATCTACTTTACGTTTGTTAGTATATATGTGTCCATGTCTCTCTCTCGCCCTATCCCACCTCACCCTTCCCCCTCCCCATATCCACAAGTCTGTTCTCCAGTAGGTCTGTGTCTTTATTCCTGTTTTATGCCTAGGTTCTTCATAACATTTTTTTTCTTAAATTCCATATATATGTGTTAGCATACGGTATTTGTCCTTCTCTTTCTGACTTATACTTCACTCTATGACAGACTCTAG
>NW_006798942.1:555486-561953 GCF_000442215.2 Lipotes vexillifer | reverse complement strand
TCCATTCTCCACTGTCCTTTCAGCAGGTGGACTCTTAACCACTGCGCCACCAGGGAAGTCTCTCCACACATTTTTATAATAAAAATATTTTTAAAACTAGAAATAGAAGAAAACTATGTAACATAATAAGAGCCATAAATTTTAAAAAATAATAATACTAACAAAGATAACAATGATGAACATTTAAATGGTGAAAGACCAAAAGCCTTTCCTCTAAGATCAGGAGAAAGGTAAGGATGCCTGCTTTCACTACCTTTATTCAGCATGGTACTGGATGTTCTAGCCACAGTAATTACCAACAAAAACAAATAAAAGGCATCCAAGCTGGAAAAGAAGAAGAAAATTATCTCTCTGTGCACTTGATATTCTCTTATATGTAGAAAATCCTACTGATTTCACCAAAAAAATTACAATTTTTTTTTTTTTTTTTTGCCATGCACAGGCCTCTCACTGTTATGGCCTCTCCTGCCATGGACCACAGGCTCTGGATACACAGGCTCAGCGGCCATGGCCCATGGGCCCAACCACTCCACAGCATGTGGGATCCTCCCAGACCGGGACATGAACCCGCATCCCCTGCATCAGCAGGCAGACTCTCAACCACTGCACCACCAGGGAAGCTTGAAAAAAATTACAATTTTTAATCCAGCAAAGTAGCAAGATGCAAAATCAAACTTCAAAAATTATTTTCAGGAGGACCTTCAATATGGAAGAGGAGTAAAACATGGACATCACCCTCCTCCCCACAAATACATCAAAAATACATCTACATGTGGAAGAGCTCCTAAAGAACACCTACTGAATGCTGGCAGAAGACTTCAGACTTCCCAAAAGGCAATAAACTCCCCATGTACCTGGGTAGGGCAAAAGAAAGAGAAAAAAACAGATACAAAAGAATAGGGATGGGAACTGCATCTCCAGAAGGGATCTGTGGAGGAAAAGTCAAAAGAAAGAGAAAAAAACAGATACAAAAGAATAGGGATGGGAACTGCATCTCCAGAAGGGATCTGTGAAGGAGGAAAAGTTTCCACACACTAGGAAGCCCCTTCACTGGTGGAGACAGGGAGTGGGTGGTGGGGAGAAGCTTTGGAGCCACAGAGGAGAGCACAGCAACAGGGATACAGAGGGCAAAGCAGAGAGATTCCTGCATAGAAGATTTGTGGCAACCAGCACTTACCAGCCTGAGAGGTTTTCTGCTCAACCACTGGGATGGGTGGGGGCTGGGAGCTGAAGCACAGGTGTTGGAGGTCAGATACCAGGGAGAAGACTGGGACTGGCTGCATGAACACAGCCTGAAGGGGGCATGTACATCAGAGCTAACTGGGAGGGAATCCAGGAGAAAGTCTGGAACTGCCTAAGTGTCAAGAGATCATTGTTTCAGGGTGCACGTGGAGAAGGGATTCAGAGCACGACCTAAATGAGCTTCAGAGACAAGCATGAGCCATAGCTATCTGCATGGACACCAGAGACAGACGTGAAATGCTAACACTGCTGCTGCAGTCACCAAGAATCCTGTGTGCAAGCACAGGTCACTCTCCACACTTCTGCTCCCGGGAGACTGTGCAGCCCACCAATGCCTGGGTCCTGCGATCCAGGGACCACTTCCCCGGGAGGAAACATGGCACATCTCAGGCTGCTGCAACATCATGCCGGCCTCTGCCATCACAGGCTCTGTACCCCAACCTACACCCAGCCTAAGTGAGCCAGAGTCCCTTAATCAGCCACTCCTTTAACCCCCTCCTGTCTGGGCAAAGAAGAGATGCCAGAGGGCAACCTACATGGGGAGGTGAGACCAAATCCAAGGTGAAACCCAGGAGCTGTAAAACAGAGAAGAGAGAGGGAAATTTCTCCATTCAGCCTCAGAATTAGCAGATTAAATCCCCACAATCAACTTGATGTACCCTGTGGAATACCTGAATAGACAATGAATCATCCCAAAATTGAGGAGATAGACTTTGGGAGCAACTTCAGACTTGGGGTTTGCTGTAGGCGACTGACTAGGTTCTCACTTGCATGATTATCTTAGTTTAGTTTTTAACATTTGTTATCATTGGTGGATTTGTATTGGTTTGGTTGCTCTCTTATTTTTTCAAATTACTTTTTAAATTTTTTTTATTTTACTAATATTTATTTTTTTTTTACTTTAATAACTTTACTTTACATTATTTTTTTTTTCTTTTTCTATCTTTCTTTTTTGTCTCCCTTTTCTCCTGAGCTGTGTGGCTGATAGTGTCTTAGAGCTCTGGCCAGGTGTCAGGCCTCAGCCTCTGAGAAGGGAAAGCTGAGTTCAGGACATTGTACCGCCAGATACCTCCTGGTCCCATGTAATCTCAATCGGCAAGAGATCTCCCAGAGAACTCCATCTCACAGCTAAGACCAAGCTTCACCCAATGACCAGCAAGCTCCAGTTGTGTACCTCCCATGACAAACAACTAGCAAGACAGGAACACAGTCCCACCCATTAGCAGAGAGGCTGTCTAAAATCATAATAAGTTCACAGACACCCCAAAACACACCATCAGACATGGTTTTGCCCACCAGAAAGACAAGATCCAGCATCATCCACTAGAACAGAGTCACCAGTCACTACAATGAGGAAGTCTACACAACCGACTGAACAAAACTTACCCACTGGGGGCAGACACCAAAAATAATGGGAACAACAAACCTTCAGCCAGAGAAAAGGAGACCCCCAGACACAGTAAGTTAAGCAAAATGAGAAGACAGAGAAATATACAGCAGATGAAGGTTCAAGGTAAAACCCCACCAGACCCAACAAATGAAGAGGAAATAGGCAGTCTATCTGAAAAAGAATTCAGAGTAAAGATGGTCCAAAATCTTGAAAATAGAATGGAGAAAATACAAGAAATGTTTAACAAGGACACAGAAGAACTAAAGAACAAACAAAAAATGATAAACAACACAATAAATGAAATTAAAAATTCTATAGAAGGAATAAATAGCAGAATAACTGAGGAAGAAGAACAGATAAGTGACCAGGAAGATAAAATAGTGTAAATAATTACCATAGAGCAAAATAAAGAAAAAAGAATGAAAAGAATTGGGACAGTCTCTGAGACTTCTGGGACAACATTAAAGGTATCAACATTTGAATTATAAGGGTCCCAGAATAAGAAGAGAAAATGAAAGGGACTGAGAAATATTCGAGGAGATTAAAGTTGAAAAATTCTCTAATATGAGAAAGGAAATAGTCAATCAAGTCCAGGAAGCACTGAGAGTCCCATACAGGATAAATCTGAAGAGAAACACTCCAAGACACATATTGATTAAACTAACATAAATTAATTACAAAGAAACAATATTAAAAACAGCAAGGGAAAAAACAACAAATATCATACAAGGGAATCCCCATAAGGTTAACAGCTGGTCTTCCAGCCGAAACTCTGCAGGCCAGAAGGGAGGGGCAGGACATATTTACAGTGATGAAAGAGAAAAACCTACAACCAAGATTAATCTACTGAGCAAGGATCTTATTCAGATTTGATGGAGAAATTAAAAACTTTACAGACAAGCAAAAGTTAAGAGAATTCAGCACCACCATCCAGCTTTACAACAAATGCTAAAGGAACTTCTCTAGGCAGAAAACACAAGAGAAGGGAAAGACCTACAATAACAAACCAAAAACAATTAAGAAAATGATAATAGGAATATACATATAAATAATTACCTTAAATGTAAATGAATTAAATGTTCTAACCAAAAGACATAGACTGGATTAATGGATACAAAAACAAGACCTGTATATATGCTGTTTACAAAAAATCCATTTCATACCTAGGAAAACACACTGACTGAAAGTGAGGGGATGGAAAAAGATATTCCATGCAAGTGGAAATCAAAAGAAAGCTGGAGTAGCAATTCTCATATCAGACAAAGTAGACCTTAAGATAAAGACTATTACAAGAGACAAAGAAGGACACTACCTAATGATCAATCTAACTAAAAGGTATAAGAATTGTAAATACTTATGCACCCAATATAGGAGGACCTCAATAGATAAGGCAATGCTAACAGCCATAAAAGGGGAAATTGACAGAAACATAGTAATATGGGGCACTTCAACACTCTACTTTCACAAATGGACATTTCATCCAAAATGAAAATATATAAGGAAACACAAGCTTTAAATGATACACTAAACAAGGTATGCTTAATTGATATTTATAGGACATTCCATCCAAACACAAAAGAATACACTTTCTTCTCAAGTGCTCATGGAACATTCTCCAGGATAGGCCATATATTGGGTTACAAATCAAGACTTGGAACATATAAAAAAAATGAAATCATATCAAATATCTTTTCTGATGACAACGCTATGAGACTAATTATTAATTACAGGAAAAAATCTGTAACAAATACAAAAAAATGGAAGCTAAACCATGCACTACTAAATGACCAAGAGATCACTGAAGAAATCAAAGAGGAAATCAAAAAAATACCTAGAAACAAATGGCAGAGAAAACATGACAAACCAAAACCTATGGGATGCAGCAAAAGCAGTTCTAAGAGGGAAGTTAATGCAATACAATCCTTCCTCAAGGAAAAGGAAAAATCTCAAATAAACAACCTAACCTTACACCTAAATCAATCAGAGAAAGAAGCACAAAAACCCCTCAAAGTTAGCGGAAGGAAAGAAATCATAAAGATCAGATCAGAAATAAATGAAAACAAAATGAAGGAAATGATAGCAAAGATCACTAAAAGTAAAGGCTTGTTCTTTGAGAAGATAAACAAAATTGATAAACCACTAACCAGACTCATCAAGAAAAAAGAGGAGAAGACTCAAATCAACAGAATTAGAAGTGAAAAAGTAGAAATAACAACAGGCACTGCAGAAATGCAAAGGATCATGAGAGACTTCTACAAGCAACTGTATGACAATAAAATGGACAACCTGGAAGAAATGGACAAATTCTTACAAAAGCACAACCTTCTGAGACAGAACCAGGAATAAGTAGGGAATCTAAAGAGACCAATCACAAACACTGAAATTAAAACTGTGATTAAAAATCTTCCAACAGAGCTTCCCTGGTGGCGCAGTGGTTGAGAGTCCACCTGCTGATGCAGGGGACACGTGTTCGTGCCCTGGTCAGGGAAGATCCCAGATGCCGTGGAGCAGCTGGGCCCATGAGCCATGGCCACTGAGCGTGTGCGTCTGGAATCTGTGTCCCACAAGGGAGAGGTGACAACAGTGAGAGGCCTGCATACCACAAAACAAACAAACAAACTTCCAACAAACAAAAGCCCAGGACCAGATGGGTTCAAAGGTGAGTTCTATCAAACATTTAAAAAAGAGCTAACACCTATCCTTCTCAAACTCTTCCAAAATAGAGCAGAGGGAGGAACACACCCAAACTTATTCTACATGCCATCATCACCCTGATGCCAAAACCAGAAAATGATGTTACGAAAAAAGAAAACTAGAGGTCAGTATCACTGATGAACATAAATGCAAAAATCATCAACAAAATACTAGCAAACAGAATCCAGCAGCACATTAACAGGATCATACACCATGATCAAAGGGGGTTTATCCCAGGAATGAAAAGATTCTTCAATATATGCAAATTAATCAATTTGATACACCCTATTAACAAATTCAAGGATAAAAACCATATTATAATCTCAATAGATGCAGAAAAAGCTTCTGACAAAATTCAACACAAATTTATGATAAAAACTCTGCAGGCATATAGGGAAAGTAGGCATATAGGGAACTTACCTCAACATAATAAAGGCCTAATATGACAAAGCCACAGCCAACATCATTGTCAATGGTGAAAAACTGAAACAATTTCCACTAAGATTAGGAACAAGACAAGGTTGCCCACTCTCAACACTATTATTCAACATAGTTTTGGAAGTTTTAGCCACAGAAATCAAAGAAGAAAAAGAAATAAAAGGAATCCAAATCAGAAAAGAAATAAAACTGTCACTCTTTGCAGATTACATGATACTATACATACAGAATCCTAAAGATGCTACCAGAATACTACTAGTGCTAAACAATGAATTTTGTAAAGTAGTGGGATACAAAATTAATGCCCAGAAATCACTTGCATTCCTATATACTAATGATGTGTAATCTGAAAGAGAAATTAAGGAAACAATCCAATTTACCACTGCAACAAAAAGAATAAAATATTTAGAAATAATCCTACCTAAGGAGACAAAAGACCTGTATGCAGAAAACTATAAGACACTGATGAAAGAAATTAAAGATGATACAAACAGAAAGATATACAATGTTCTTGGATTGGAAGAATCAACATTGTGAAAATCATTATACAGCCCAAAGCAATCTACAGATTCCATGCAATCCCTATCAAACTACCAACGAAATTTTTCACAGAACTAGAAAAAAAAATTGCACAGTTGTTATGGAAACACAAAAGGCCCAGGGGCTTCCCTGGTGGCGCAGTGGTTGAGAGTCCGCCTGCCGA
>NW_006798942.1:531270-555388 GCF_000442215.2 Lipotes vexillifer | reverse complement strand
GTCCGGAACCTGTGCTCCGCAACGGGAGAGGCCACAGCAGTGAGAGGCCCGCGTAACGCAAAAAAAAAAAAAAAAAAAAAAAAAAAGGCCCAAATAACCAAAACAATCTTGAGAAAGAAAAACGGAACTGGAGGAATCAGGCTCCCTAACTTCAGACTATACTTCCAAGCTACAGTAATCAAGACAGTATGGTACTGGCACAAACACAGAAATATAGATCAATGGAACAGGATAGAAAGCCCAAAGATAAACCCTTGCACATATGGTCACTTTATCTTTGATAAAATAGGCAAGAACATACAATGGAGAAAAGGCAACCTCTTCAATAAATGGTGCTGAGAAAACTGGACAGCTACATGTAAAAGAATGAAATTAGAACACTCCCTAACATCATACACAAAAATAAACTCAAAATGGTTTAAAGACCTAAATGTAAGGCCAGACACTATAAAACTCTTAGAGGAAAACATAGGCAGAACACTGTATGACATAAATCATAGGAAGATCCTTTTTAATCCACCTCCTAGAGAAATGGAAATAAAAACAAATAAACAAATGGAACCTAATGAAACTTAAAAGCTTTTGCATAGCAAAGGAAACCATAAACAACATGGAAAGACAACCCTCAGAATGGGAGAAAATATTTGCAAAGAAAACAACTGACAAAGGGTTAATCTCCAAAATACCAGCAGCTCATGCAGCTCAATAGCAAAAATCAGACAACCCAATCGAAAAATGTTCAGAAGACCTAAATAGACATTTCTCCAAAGAAGATATACAGATTACCAACAAACACATGAAAGAATGCTCAACATCATTAATCATTAGAGAAATGCAAATCAAAACTACAATGAGGTAACTGCTGGAATGGGTGTGGAGAAAAGGGAACCCTCTTGCCCTGTTGGTGGGAATGTAAACTGATACAACCACTATGGAGAACAGTTTGGAGGTTCCTTACAAATCTCAAAATAGAACTACCATATGACCCAGCAATCCCACTACTGGGCATATACATTGAGAAAACCATAATTCAAAAAGACACATGTAGCACAATGTTCATTGCAGCACTATTTACCATAGTCATGATATGGAATCAACCTGAGTGGTCATCAACAGATGAATGAATAAAGAAGATGTAGTACTTACATACAATGAAATATTACTCATCCATTAAAAGAAATGAAACTGAATTATTTTTAGTGAGTTGAATGGACCTAGAGCCTGTAATACAAGGTGAAATGAGTCAGAAAGAGAAAAACCAATACTGTATGCTAACACATATATTTGGAACCCCCCCCCCCCAAAAAAAATAACTGTTTCTGAATAACCTAGTGGCAGGACAGGAATTAAAATGTAGATGTAGAGAATGGACATGAGTAAACAGGGAAGGGGAAGGGTAAACTGAGACTAAGTGAGAGAGTAGCTTCCACATATATACATTTTCAAATGTAAAATAGAAAGCCAGGGAGGAGCAGCTGCATAGCATAGCAGATCAGCTCAGTGCCTTGTGACCACCTAGAGGCGTGGGATATGGAAGGTGGGAGTGAGACACAAGAGGGTGGGTATATGGGGATATATGTATACGTATAACTAATTCACTTTTTTATACAGCAGCAACTCATACAAATATGTAAAGCAATTATACTCCAATAAATACGTTAAAAAATTATTTTCATGTTTCTTCACTAAAAGTAAACAGTCTAAAAAGGAAATTTAGAAAATAATTCAATTTACAATGTCATCAACAATAATAAAATACTTAGGAATTAACTTAACCAAGGAATTAAAAGGCTGTATAATAAAAACTACAAAACATTGTTGGAAGAAATTAAAAATGCAGATAAATGGAACATATCCCATGTTCATGGATTGGAAGTGTAAACAATTTTACGATGTCAATACTACCCAAAGTGATATACAGGTTCATTAAAGTCCCTATGAAAATTGTAATGACATATTTTGCAGAAATAGAAAAAAATCGTTCTAAAATTTATATGGAATCTCAAGAGTCCTGGAATAGCCAAAAAATCTTGAAAAAGAGCAAAATTATAGGACTCACACTTGCATTTCCGAACTTACCAAAAATTTACTGTTATCAAAGAAGTGTGATATTGGCATAAAGACAGACATAGTCCAATGGAAAGAATAAACAGCCCGGAAGTAACCACTTCCATATATGTGCAAATATTTTTTGACAAAGGTTCCAAGACCATCCAATAGGAGAAGGAAAAGTTTCTTTCAGCATATGTTGGGAAAACAGGTTATCCACATGCAAAGAATGAAGTTAGACACTTAATTAATACCATATACAAAAATCAAAATGGTTCAAAGATCTAAATGCAAGATCTAAAACAATAAAACTCTTAGAAGAACATTTTGGACAGAAAGTTTATCACATTGGATTTTGAAATGATTTTTTGGTTATAATACCAAAGGCATGGGTAACAAAAAACAAAACAAAACAAAAAAACCAATAGGCATCATAAAAAAATTTATTTGTGGATCAAAATATACTCTCAATGGACTAAAAAAGCAACCCACAGATTCAGAGAAAATGTTTTCAAATCATATATCTGATAAGGGATTCATAATCAGAAAACACAGAGAACAACTAAAATTCAGCAACCAAAAAAACAAACACCCACATATAGACATTTCTCCAAAGAAGACATATAAATAGCCAATAAGTACACGAAAAGACGCTCAAAATCATTAATCATTAGGGAAATGTAAATCAAGACTACAGTGAAATACCACCTTAGAATTGTTAGGATGCCACTATCAGAGAAAAAAAAGGGGGGGGGAGGAAGGAAGGGAGGGAGGGAGAAAGGAAGGAAGAGAGGAAAGAAGGAAGGAGAAAGAAAGAAGGAAAAAAGAAAGAAAGAAAAACAAGTGTTGGCAAATGTGTGGAGAAATTGGAATACTTAGGCACTATTGGTGGGAATATAAAATGGTACATTAACTGTGGAAAACATTATGAAGGGCCCTTAGAAAATTAAAAATAAAATTACTATATGATCTATCAATTCTTTTTTGAATATATACAAAAAAATGAAAGCAAACACTTGAAGAGATATTTGTACACCCATACTCATAGTAGCATTATTCCCAATAGATAAGCCATGAAAGCAACCCAAGAGTCCATCAATGGATGAATAAAATTTGGTGCATACATACAATGGAACACTATTCAGATTTTAAAAAGAAAAGAATTCTGCAATATGCTACAAAATAGATCAACTTAGAGGGTATTATGCTAAAGGAAATAATCCAGTCACAAAATGACAAATGCTGTGTGATTCCACTTACATGAGGGATGTGGAGGAATCAAAATTATAGAGACAGAAGTAGAATGGTGATTGCTAGGGGATGGGGGAAGTGGGAGAAAGGGGAGCTATTGTTTAATGAGTATAAAGTTTCAGTTTTTACAAAATGAGAAGAGTTATGGAGATGGATGGTAGTGATGGTTGCAGACATTATAAATGTATGTAATACCATACATTGTACACTTAAAAATACTTAAGATGTTATTTTTTGTTATGTGTATTTTACCACAATCAAATTTTTAAAAAAACTGTATTTTATATGATTATTAAGGTTAGTATTTGTACAGGTGGTATTTGCAATATCATCTAGGAATTTCATCTAAATGTGTGAAAAAATATTTCAGTTAAGTATTTCCTACTGTTAGGGGAAACACAGACTGAAGCCACCCACCCTGGCCAGGCAAAGCCAGTAACAATTTTAATGAGTTATTTTATGATAGGAGATCCTGGTAAGGAATACGGAAGTAACAAGCCACCACCAACCAGAAGAATAAGGGAAACGTCAAAAGGAGAGAGGAGATGCCAATCCACATGTCTTACCAACCTCCGAGAATACTCCTAGCTGGAATCCATCTTGGCTGAGTGGTTGCGCACAACCCTGGGAAGGACCCTGAGTCAGAATGATTGGCCAGAGAAAACCCCAAAACTAATCCCATCACCATAAAACCTGAGACTGGAGCCACGAGGCAGAGCAGTTCTCCTGGGTTCCCTTACCCTGCTGCTCTCCGCCCGGGCGCCTCTTCCCAATAAAGTCTCTTGCTTTGTCAGCATGTGTGTATCCTCGGACAATTCATTTCTAAGTGTTAAGCAAGAGCCCACTCTCAGGCCCTGGAAGGGGTCCCCCTTCCTGCAACACTATGGCCTTAAGAAAGATTTTTTTTTCCCTCAAGTTACCTTTCCAAAATAATGATCAAAAAGATGTAGAACAATAATCAGTTTCGAAGCTGCAAAGAATGAAGTGCTTTATTTGGGGTCTTGAGAATTGCAATTCAGGAGACACCGATTCAAGTAAAACTGAAAGAATGTTCCTGGGAAAAGAAAGTGTCAGGGGCTTATACAGATACAAACCACAGTGTTGTTAATTAAAGTTGTCTTTCAACAATGCTGATTGGCTCTGACCCAAAAAGGAAAAATTTGTCTTTAAGGGATAGGTTGTCATGAGTTATTTAAGGTAAGTGTTTGATAAGTATCTTGAGGTTTTAGAACATCATGTGGATGTTCTGGAGTCCTTCATTGAGAAAATAAGTGGTCAAAGTTCAGATTCCATCCAGAAGGAGACATGCATAGTTTCCACTTCCTAAATGGCCTCCTTGCTCCATTTTAGAGAGGTTTCTTTGCAATACCAAGTTAATTTTGATTTTCCATTCATACAGAAAATTGTTAGTTTATAGAAAGTACAACAAATGACATTTCATAAATATTTCTCCCTATTTTTACAGAGGTAAGTTCTTACTAAAGGAAGTCTGGAAGGTAAGATAGTAACATAATATACAGCTTCATATAATGGCTATGCACATCTACTATTTATTACATGTATTAAAAACAAAATATATTAAGTATTAACAGATTGAGAGTTGTTTTTGGACACTTTATTTTGGATTAAACCCAACAACATGTAATTCTTGAACACTTATATTTGTCAAAAATTTAGGCCCATCAATAGTAAGGATTCATGGAATTTAGTCCCTATCCTCACATTCTGTTTTAATGCAAGTCACACACACCTAACATGTTGCACATTAATATTTTTTTCTCATTCAACTTTCAACATACTTGAAAATTGAAGGATTTTTCAATTAATTTTAGAGACTGAAAACCAGAAATTTTGATGGTTGTGTAGAAATTTGAACCCACATACCAAGACATCTCTTCTGGAACTTTATACAGTAGAGTGCCTTTGCCAAGCAGTAGAGAACATAGATGGTATGATAGTAAAGAGCTACTTACTACAGTGGGCGCTGGTATTCATGGAAAGCTTCTTGGAAGAAGAAGGAATCATAAATCAGGCATCAGGAAAACAGATAGAAATTACATTCTATGTAATGGGGATGGGAAGAGGGAAAGCTTTAGGTTGGAGAAATAGGATGAAAAAGATTTAAAAGCAGCAGCATTTAATCTACAGAAAAGAAATAAAACAAAATTGATTAACCACCGTCAATAAAAAAAGTAATCAATAGTCTAAGAAAGAAATAGAAATTTTTATTTGAGCCAGTCTGAGGATTATAACCTAGGAGACAGACTTTCATAGACCTCTGAGGACTGTTCTAACCATTAGAGGTCAAAGTACAGTTATATAAGTATTTTAGACAAAGGGTTATACACCAAATGACATATTATTGACAGTTTACACAATCCAGATATACATGTACAAAGAGTAGTGGGTCAGGGGTCATTGTGACCCCTTAGAATATTAAGAAAAGTTATCACCTAAGGTGCTGTGATCATTTATGAAATTGAAAAGGAATGTTATCTCCTAAGGAGGTCTGGTTAAAGCAGTTGCACAACACACACTAAGGGTGAAGGAGGATGTGCAAATGAGCAGAGAAAAATTTTGTTTTACTTTTTCTTGTCTTTCCATAAAATATGGATTTTATTTCATCATCACTAAGTATAGAGTGCACTGTGTCCTATTATTTTTATCACACAAATTGAGGTCTTACTATGGCTACTAAAATGTAGGACATTTTTTTTCATTTTCTATTAAATTGATAACTGTAAAACAAAGAATGTTGCCTGCTACCCAGTTCCATAGGATCAAGTCATTAGCCACTGCAGTCACTTACATACAGTGCACCTTGAAAGGAGCTGAGGATGAAAAACAGAATGAAGCATTTTGTGTTTTTGATATATGGCCCCCTAGATAGGTAAGATGCATAGCTAAGGAAGAATTTCAATGACTAGAAGTTCTAGAATTTTCTCATACATAGATAACCACTAAAATCATTAAATTGAGATATGTTTCTTGGTTTTTGTGTGTATGTGTGTGTGTGTCTGATTAGCAGTAATCTTTTACCAAGATGTATGCTTGATTACATGTATTTCCCAGCCCCAAAATTTATATTTACTGCTCCTACCCTACCTCTTTGGAGCAATTCCTCAGAGCTATCTGAGAGGCTGTCTCCTGGGCTATAGTCCTCAGTAAGGTCCCCAAATAAAACTGAAACTCAGAGTTCTCATGTTGTGCATTTTTTATTTCAGTAGACGTAACCAATTGGCATTCCAAAGAATGCCATGTAATTATGCTATATTTAAAATTAAGAATTGAAGTTAAAGAAAAAAACACATTGAAATATCAAGTTGAGTGGTTCCATTAATCTTTAAATTAAACTGTCCTTTTCATTCGTGAGAACTTTAGCATTTGTAGTAGAAAAAATATTGTCAACTGTACTTTCATTTGGATTCTAGTAAGATAAACTGTGAGTTCTGAGCAACTTCTAGAAATGGCCCAAGCCACCACCTTAAATACCAGCTCTAGCTAAAGACAAAAGAAGATGCTGGGGGAAGGAGGAGGCCAGTTATGGGAAGTTACTTGGCAAAACACAATAATCAAAGACATGGTTGTTATGTAGATTTAAGACTATACCTTTCTCCATTGATAAGAATTTCTAGAGACTTATACATCCTCCTCTTCCTTGTACAGAGAGGTAGACAGCCTTACAAATGGAGATTTCCCTTCTATGCATAAATGTCTGTTACAAAAGGGTAACGTCTACTTGGCTTCAGATCTTCTTCTTTGCCTGCTGTTTCTTAAAAATAATCCCCCTAAAATAATTCTTATGCCAAAGAGACATATTTTGGGGTGGTGTGTATTCTGCTCCCATCCAGTTCAATGCTTCCCTGAACTCATGGTTCTTGAATAGAATCTCTGCCATATCTGGTTTTATTTCTCTTTTTAGTTCCACTAGAACACACAGTCCAAACACAGAGATATTATTGGCATCTCATCAAAAGAATGTCTTTTCCTGCCAACATTTTATCTTGGTTAACCTTAGGCTTTATAGTGATATTTTCCTCTTTTCCTGTTGCTGTAAATTTTGCAGTAAGTACTCACTAAAGCATTGAAGAATTTAATGGTGATTGTCAAATACAGTGCATCAAAATATGTTTTAATTGCCCCTTTTAAGATGTTGGACAATTATAATTTACTTGTAAAATCTCCTATAAATGCAAAGTTCTCTCGAAGAATGTATTTAGAATCTGTTGTTTAAAAAGATAATGAATCTGTAAAAGAGAGGCTTAGAGGCAGCAAGTGGCAGTCTGTTCATGGTCCCCTGAGTGTTGAATGGATAAGAATTCAGGGAAATGAAAACAAGATTGAAAATAAAAGGTTGGAGAGAGAAGTGAGAATGTTAGAAAGAATGGGTTTTTCCTGGAAACCAAACAGTAGAACTCATTCTATTGTTATATCTCTCTTACTAAATTCAAGGCTCCTTTCCTGGAGCCTCCTGGGCTTCCCCTACCTGCACTGATGTTTTCCCTATTAAAATTCTCAATCTGTTCAAGCTGTGGGGTGAAGGAGAGTGTGTTATTACTCTACTGCTTAAGGGAAATTAAATCTGCAGTGGCTTCCAGAAAAAAAAGCAAACCAAGACTCTTCTATCACAAATGAGAATACAAGTGAAATAAGTCAGGATAAGATTGCTCTGAGCACAAACATCATTCCGTTGAAAGCTTCTTTTAAAACAACCATAAGAAAGCATTCACTGGTCAATGCTACATTCTTTGGGAGTTAGGAATTGAAAGAGTTTGTACTACTTATTATAATCAAAGAATATAAACATAAAATGAGTTCTTAAAATCATTTAGTTTAATCTCTTTTTAAAGATAAGAGTGATGCAACCTAGGAGGATTAAGGATAGGAATATGAGCTCCCAGCTCTCAACCCTGTACACTTCACTGTATTGACTATCCTAATTTTTTCAATGTTTTATTTAGACTACTTTTCTGTCTAGATAATTCTATAATTGCTTCATGTAATTTTACAAGTGTTTTCATTTTTTGGTAAAGTTTAAATATTTTACTCTCGTGGATAATATATTATGTTCTTCCTTTTATATAACTGTGACAGAATACTTATTGAGATATTAATTTATGTTTTTTTTCTTGTACTTTTTCCCTCTTCATTTCCAAGGAAGTAAAGAGGACTTTGTGTCCCTTTGCCTTAAGAATATTTGTGTTTCAAGGGCAAAAGCAGGTTTTGACAGAGGAAAAATAAGTCCAAGGGTGACAACTTATAATTGTACTAGTTTTCAGTGCACTAACCTAGGCAATGTAATCCACTTAATAATCTCAGTGTGTTACATCATCTAGGGTTGTTTGGTGCCTGATCTGTGCAACTCTGTGGTAGCCCTGCTACCTTTTAATTTTTTTTTTATAAAAAATTTATTTTATAAACCCAGAGGTATATAAGGATGACACAGAAAACTATGTGATTTAAGCAGACTAACTGTAAGTATACTCACAATTATTATATGAAGGAAATACTTGTAGTTTACATAAAAGTTGGCAGTACTACTTATCTCCAGTAGATATATTACTAGTCCATGTTGCTAGATCTACACATTTCTCAAGGGAGTACAAAAATCTATTTTTTTAAAACTTGGTTCAATTAATAAAATACTGTGTTGGTCAAAATAAAACACCTATAAAATAAAATCTACAGAAGAAATTCAAAATATACACTTTGAGTTTGAAACCTCTGACCCAATCATTTTCCTGGTATTGTTCTACCTGACACAAGATGTAAAGAGGTGGTGAATAACTTTGAGGGAGGGGAGCAAAAGAGGTAAAATGTTAAATGAGAAGGTTTAGAATCCCATTACTGAATGTGAGATGAGGAATCTGATAATCTCAGGAAGAAAACTCTAACCCATGACTTTACTGGATTTCTGGAATGGAGTAGGACATCTGAGGGGGATGCCTGCATGATAAACTTTGGAAAATTGAGCCATAAGTCTTAAGGCTGATCTGTCAAAGATCCATAAGTTATAAAGTCACAGGACAGCATGCTTTCAAGGGAGGATGCAGACATGATAAATAAGCATAAAGAAATGATGAATGTTGACAAAATTCGAGAAGGTTCTTTATAAATTATCTAGTGTCTCAAATTAGTTATGATATTCTGAATGAGATGGAGGAATTCCCCAATTATGATTGAGAAGAATTGTGAGTTACTTGTTTTGTTAAAAAATTGTATGCTACCTAATGAGCAATTGTATTACTTTGCTAGGGTTGCCTTAACAAAATACCACAGACTGGGTGACTTACACAAGAGATATTTATCTTCCCACAGTTCTATAGGCCACATATCCAAGATCAAGGTGCCAGCAGGGTTGGTTTTTAATAAAGCCTTTTGATAATGTCTGCTCCTTGCAGATAGCCACCTCTTCCCTGTATCCCCACATGACCTCTTTTCTATATTTTCCTCTTTTTTTATGAGAACACCAGTCCTATTGGATTAGCCTCTCACCTTAGGATTTCATTTAAACTTAATTTCCACCTTAACAGTCTTATCTCAAAATACAGTCACATTGGGGTTAGGCATCTGACCTACACATTTTGGGAAGACATAATTTATTCCATAAGGCCCATATTAGTTTGAATGAAAGTATTTATCTTGTCTCCAGCCCCTCCAAAAAAAAAAAAAAAAACTTTAAAAAGAATGGTAATATAATAAGAGCAATGGTATACATCCAAAAAGAACAGAAGAATATTATGGAGGTGTAATGAATGAGCAGTGTCAGCAAAACTATAAAAGTTGGAAAGTGAACAGATGTATAATAATAGACTTCATAGAGCATAAAATGATCAACTTAAACTGCCTGTTAAAACAGGAGGCAAAAGGACACAAGGAAATTTGTTATAGAAACCTCAAAGCCTCCAGATTTGGAGGCACCAGTATTTCTGAAGGTGGAAATTATGGATGTAGGGAGGTTGAAAAGAGTAAGGTTCACTGTACAATTTCACTATACAAGAAAGTATATAATTAAATGTTCAAAACAGTATTCTTTCTCCATGACGTCAAACTCCTACCACTCTTCTGACAAGGTGGGGAAAAATTTGCTCTTTGGTTAATTAAAACTAGAGAAATTTCAGACTTAAAGACACATATCATCACCAAGGATGGCATTAATGCATGAGACTAGAACTTAATATTCTTTTCTGAATAATGGTAATCCCCATTTTAGTTATCCTTCTCATATCCCAGAACACTGACATACAGAATTATACCCAAGATAGGAAACTAGTAGTATACATTCTGAAGCAATGGACTGACCTAAAAGAATGTCCCCGCCCCCAATCAGGTAATTTGTGCATACTACAATAAAATGACTGAGACCCTGTATAAAAGAAACAACATTGTCATAGAGCAACCATTCAACTTTTGGATGTCTTCTTAAATATGAATAAATTACCAGGGATTAGACAGCAATTCATAGGAGAACTTTTGTTTCTTCACCATTCCTTATACTTCCTTCTCAGTGGAGAGTTTCACTAGAAAAACATTTTGTATTTCTGCACCCTTATTCTCACTTCTCTCCAGGATAGGAGAGGTGGCTTTGATAAGTGATGAGTTGGAAAGAGAAATTGTCAATGAAAAAATATTTTTCTCCTCATTTCTTGGGAAAGAAAACTTGTATTATTCCCTGGAATTTTAGCCTGGGTTGAAACAAAATTACTTTAAAATTTCGATGTACAGAATTGTATTTGTTAGTTTTTAATTTGCAAAGCTGCTGATATTCATGTGTGCTATGAAACAATATGGGTTATTAGTGTTAAGCCTCATAATCAGCCCTATAACAGCTTCTGAAAATTAATTACATCTTCCAACAGGCAGTTTTCTTCAGCCCAAGTCATTCTATGGCAAAAGGTTGTCGAAATAGCCATTGTGACACACTATTGAAAATGTCTTCTCAGCGTAGAGTGTAGATGCTATGTTACTAGACCCTTCTAACAACAACAACAATGGAAAAGCAGCACTGGAGTGCCAAAACGATGGACCTCATAGGGAAAATGCATTATGAGTTTTTAATAGGCCCTATGGGGAAAAAAAGGCGGCTGTAGTAAGACCTGGGATCTGGGGTTGCAATCTATAATGCATTCTAAACTTTGCAAAGATGTACCAACAAGTAGAATATCACCCTCTAACTCTGAAGCTGGTTTTTACTTGTAGATTCCTCACTCCATTCCACACTTCCCCAGAATTATAGAATAAATACAAAATACCTTTAATAATCTCTCAATGAGAATGTTCCACACTGAGTTAGATCTAAAGTCATGGGCTCTCAGCAACTGGCACACATTGATTGATATCTGCTGAAGCTGAAAAATACATCTTTTCATCTGTCTTTTTACACTCCAATATGACAGAATCGTTGTTTTGCATTTTTGCAATTGTGTTCAGAGAATATAATTTTACCTGAATGACTGCTCCAAGAACAAGGAATTAATTTTTCTAAATGGGTTGTATATAAGGTCAGTGCTTAACAACATCATGTGAACTATTAACTGTTTCTACTTATAAGTAAAATTTGTAAAAGACCATGCCTTGATTTAACACAACACTGGGTTCCTTGAATTAACTGCCCTTTTTGTTGAAACATAGTCCAGGTTACACATCCCAGAGGCAGCCAATTTCTACCTGAGGATTTGAATCCATTTTAAATGAGATTCAGTAGAAATAGAAGTTGGGAATGATAGCACTTAGCCTTATTTATTTATTTATTTATTGACGTTCAGTTCTTAAACTTGAGGTAATATAATTTAGGATTTAATTTCAGGGGAATTTACTTATTTGGACTTTAATTTGTAAGAGGATTTATTTTTTACAATTTAAATTTTTCCAGATATTCTACAATGGGAATAGGTTAGCATTCAAGTTTAAAGAATCTCTGTAATGCTGAAGATTTATCTCATTGCTTAACTTCTAATAGGCTGTATTTGATAATGCAGTTGGATTCAATCTGGTCTGCATAGCAGAGTGAATTTTCAGATTTAGGTACAGGGTTGATTTGAAGTTGATTTATTTAAGATAAAATTCTGATCTATTTCATAGGCTTTGAAGGGCAAAATCTATACTTCCAATCAGTTTCCTGGATGGGTACCTAAAGCAAATTTGTTGCAGAAGTAGATTTGTCATGAAGCTTATAAAGCTTAATCTTAAGGGCCCCTCACTTGCATGGCCTCCTTTCAAAGCCTTGGGAGGAACCCAGCAATGTATTCACATAGACATATATTTTGGCAAGATTTTCAACTTTAAATATGTAGCCTAAAATCAGGTAAGACCATTGTCTCTTTTCACTTTGACTTACTTTCATCCTAGGTTCCCTCCTGTTAGGTAGTATTTAATGACTCGCAAGTATTTCTTGGATCTAAGTACAAAGAAGACAATTTTGGAATACATTTAGCATAAGTTTAGAGAGATTACAGGTATGCAGTTTATGGTAATGTTTATGTAGTGTTAAATTACTGCTAGCTGCCCTGGTATAGAAGTGACTTCCAGGAATACTGGTACTGCCCATGGAGCTGACTCACTATGCATGGTAACAAAGTACAGAGACAGAGGTAATATAATTCAGATGCTTCCAATGATATCAGTACCAGAAACATGTAGGTAATAAAGGAGTAACAGATTCAGATATATAGAACACATAACCAGTGTTGACAATCCAATTATTAGACAGGGGAAATTTTCTTCTTATCACTGTCTATTCAGAATTTAAGTTTTCTCATGTCAGTAAAATACCTGATAATGAGGAAAAGTCAATTATAATTACATCATGTATTTTCTGTTTTAAAATATAAATTGTGCAAATAAAGTAATCAAACTTCCTATGTTTTTTCTATAAACTTCAAAAATGACTAAGGGCACATGCTTTATGCATTGCAACTATGAATACCCAAAAAATACATTTCTATCAACAATTAAAGAAAAATAAGACTGAAATACTTTCCATTATTTCTATAGAAAATTGCAATTATTGCCATAGGAAGGGAAAATCAAAGATAACAAAAGAAAAATCCAATATGATAAAGTATAACATCTCTTTAGAGATATAGGAGAACATATTTCCACAATTAAACAAGAATCAGATTTTATAGAAAGGAAGCATTAGGAAAAAAAGATATCTTAGAAATATGCATGCAGTAGGAACTTCTGGAGATCTTAAACATGAAAGCAGAAATATAAGTGGCAAAGGAGGGTTTTTAGATACGTTTGAGAAAAATTTTCAAGAAAACAGAACAAAAATATTTATATACATAATAGAAGAGAAATATTTTAAATATTAATGTATTAAACCAAACTATCCAATTATTCATTAATTTAGAGAGAACAGAGAAAATGAGAGAAGTATAAAATAATTCAAAAAAAATTCCCCCGAGTGGATGAATATAAATATCCATATTGAGAGGGCTAACAAAATTGTATCCATACTAGATGGAAAACGTAAACACAGCAAGAACAGTTTAGGAAATTTCCAAGCACTAGGGATGAATATAATGGCTTACTGAAGAAAGAAAATCTTCTGTAGAGAGATAGAGAAAAAAAAAAAAAAGTATTTTTATAAAGGTGGCAGCATCAGAATGTCACTGAACTTTTCAACAAGGCTAGAGACACTGCTTTTCAAAATCCTGAAGATAAATTATTTCCAAGCTAGAATTCTATATCCAGACAATTTTCAACCAGCTTATGTTCATGGGTTGATCAAAATTATTTTTATACAAAGTTTTGAAAACAAAGGTATTTTAAGTTTCCCTTTCAGGAAGCTATTGAAGGGTGCTCTCCACAAAAATGAAAGAAAAGGAGGAAGTTCTGAGATCCAGGGAAACAATAGATCCAGCATGGGAACATATAAAGGAAATGGCCATGGTAATTATTCTATGGCAGGTGTAAAGAGTGATCTGAGTTTAGATGGTTTAGAGGTGAAAAGTAATCATATTGTATTATGTGTTTCCATGGTGAATGTATCAGATTTCTATTGCTGTTGTAGCAAATCACCACAATCTTACCAACTCAAAACAACACCCATTTATTATCCCACAGTTCTGTAGATAGAAATGCTTGGACTAAGATAGGGTCCTAAGAATCTGTTTAATATCTCCCTGGGCTAAATCTAGGTGGCTGGCTTGTCTAAATTCTCAGTCTGGAGGACTTGAGGGAGAATCAGCTTCCAGGTTCTCAGGTTGTTGGTAGAATTTAGTTCTATGCTCTTTGTAGGACTGAGGTGATTTTTTCCTTTTGATAGATTACATTCTCATTTCTTGAGACCACCTTCATTCCTTGGCTCCTGATCCTCTTTGGAGTCAAGCCAGTAAAGGTGCATTAAATCCTTCTCATACTTCAAATTTCTCTGTCTTCTACTTCTGTCTCATGTTTTCTGTCTTCCTTTCTGCTACATCTGTTTGAGTGAGTTTTATGTCTTCTTCTTCTGGTTTTAAAATCTCATGTAATTATTTGTGGCTATCCAAATAATGCAGTATAATCTCCCTGTTTTAATGTCAACTGATGAGCAACTTTAGATTTTGTCTGCTAAATCATTTCACAGCCGTAGCTAGATTAGTGTTTGAAAAACCAAAGGAAAGGAAACTTGTGGGAATATATTTAGAATTGATTCTGCTTGCCACAGTGAATACTAGTTGAATCATCATAATAATGTAAACACTGGCTATTGATTTGACTAAAGTTCATATGTAAAATTCTTGAAAGGATGAGAAGGAGGGGTATTTTTGTGTAGATTTGTAATTTTGGGGTTGGGGGAAGTGTAGGAAACAAAATACTCTCATATAAGAAATAACTAAATTTAAAAACAGTTTGAAAAGAAGCAAATCATTTAGAAAAATGGAGGTAAATACTAAGACAAATTAGCTAAATGAGTTAAAACTGTATGATTCTAAAGAGTTGGACAGTAACGGTGAAGGTTAGGGGACAGGAGGCTACTTTTTATAATTATAAACCATACAAAACTATTTTAGTTTTGTAAATTAAGCATTTCATAAATTGTTATTATTTAATAAAAATTAAAATAAAAAAACAGAAAGATACATTAGAAATTGTGTCAATTCTTTTTTAAGTTACTGACCCATCTTTTTAAAGCATGATATGTGGGTTTCTCTTGAAAGATTATGGGCCATGTTTTATCTCTTCTCAGATATCCATTTTGCTCATAAAAATTGGTACACATTAGCAAAACTGGGTGATGGGGGCTGAGTTTGTATGGGTACAAAATTAACATGCTCAAATAAAGACTTAAATCTTGGTCTCATCAGCTTTCTTATAAATGAGCTATACTCGAAATTGGTTGACTGAGAGTACAGAACTAATGAGCCAAAGTGATATATTTGACTAGTTTACTTAAATAATACAATTTGCTTAAAATATGTTTGAAAAGACATTTACCACTAATTGACCCAAAATTTAAGTCCTAGAACCAATTACTATTTTGTAAGTTTTAATAGCCACTACAGCTCCATGATAAGGAGGCTGTGTCTCTCAAGTAACATAAAACCCAGTCCAGGCTATATCAGAAAACTCCTTTGCAGTCCTGAACATTGTTTTGTAAGAGTAGATGATTGTTATGGTAGCTTTCCCAGAATGAGATTTTTTTTTTTAAATAAATTTACTAATTTGGAAGGCATTATCTCTTGAGTATGGAAGTAAACATTTTTTGAAAATGATTATTTTATAAGGAAAATATAGAAATGATAGTCTTCCAAGGTTATGTAGCAGAAGAAAAATTTAAATATTTTTGAAAAGCATTGTTTTGCAGAAATATTAAATGTACTTTATATCTTTTATTTTTTAATTTCCAAAATTGATTGAAGAATTGCATATGCTTTCTAATTGACAGTTAAAGCAAGCCAATCTATTCTAGAACTGTCTCTAGTATCAGATAGTTATTACTTATGGTTCCAAGCAAAGTTTAAATTACTAGGAATGCCAGAAATTTCTTCCAGTAAATTTCTGCAGTAAATACTTAATGCTTAAAAATGAGCAATTAGTCATATTTAGTAAAAGAAAACAGGTGCAGTAATTAATTACTTTTTTAATGGAGATTGAAAGAGTAACATAAGATGTAGATGAGTTCCATTGTTTGGTATCTCAGTAATATAGAAATTATGAAAAATTCAGACTAAGCATTAATCATTCATGGGGCAATTAATTTTAATTAAGGAGAGTACAGAATCCCATATGGTTTTAGACATCATCTATTCATTAATGTAAACAGTCTGAGAGGAGCCATTTGAACTGTTTTGGTTGACAGCAGTGGTGGACAGCCCTGGAGACACCTGGTTAAACATCCTCTAATTTTTATCCTGCTGTGCATCAGTGGGCAAGAATCCATGTTTAACAGTCTTTGGCATGATGGTGTGTGTGAGAGGAATTAATTGTGTCTATTATTTCTTTGAAAATTCATAACACACATTGCTTTCTTTTTTGGAAATAAGATGTGCTCACTTCACACATTTTCCTTATGTTTGCTCTCTTGGAATAGTTTTGAATATGTATATATTCTTTCCCATGCATCCACAGGCATACATATAAACTCGTTTAAGTTAGTACTGGAATACTAGGGTCTCTCTCTCTCTTTTTTTTTTTTTTTTTTTATACCAGCTGTCCTGTGCATATTAGTTATTTATTGCTGCATAACAAATTACTCTCAAAATGTAGAGGCTTAACCCAACTATACTTTGTATTGTGTCACACATTTTCTGTAGGTCAGAAATTCAAGGCCAGCATAACTGATTAGTCCTGGCTGGGGGATCTCTCATGAGGTTCAAGCTAAGATGCCTGCTGGGGTGATAATTTTCTGAAGGCTTAGCCTTGGCTGGATGATCTTCTAAGGTGGCTCATTCACATGATTGTTAGTAGGAGGCTTCTGTTTCTTACTGGAAGTTGTCAAAAGGTCTCAGAACTTTGCCACATAAATCTACCTTTAGTGGCCTCACACCATGGCAGCTAGTTTCTTCTAGAGCAAACAATCCCAAAGAGCAAGGAGAAAGTTGTACTATCTGTTATGACCTAGCATTGCCATAGTCACAGTAGCTTATTGACAGACTTATTCAGTGTGGGAGGGGATTGTATAGAAGCATGAATACCAGCAGTTGGGAATCACTGTAGGCCATCTTGGAGGCTGACTCCACAATGCTGAACTGTATGTACTTATAGTGAGATCTTTAAGTCTGGGAGCCATGCATTCTTTCTTTCTCTACCTCAGCATGTATCACCACATAACATCATATAAATGAGGAGCTCATAGTAAATAAATTACTCTCAGTTATTATACCAATGTATATCCCTCTACACCTCTTCATTCTATAAGTTAATAACAAAATTAACTATCTCAATATCAAAAATAAGTATCATGTTAAATAGGATGCATTTTAAATGGTTATTTTGCAAAAGGTATTAGATTTTTGGCTATCCCAGCCTAAAATGCATTGATTTATTATGATGTCTGTTAGTTTTTTGAGATGTTGTGTAGTTATCAATGATGTTCTATCTGAAAGATACAAAAGACCATCAACTTGAAATAGCTAAACTTTTCTACAGAATAAAAACACTGGAGAAATATTTTCTGATTTGCAGAGGTAAGGTTAAAAGCACTTTAATACTAATCAATAGCTTTTCACTTAGAAAGCCATGTCTTAATACTGTAGACTTTATGCCAGCTTATCCTGCATACCAATATATACTCTTAGCATTGTTTTGATGCTGTTATTGGGATTTTATTATTTTTGAGAGTTTAACTCTAAAATTTCATAAATGTCATTTTTTCAGTATTAGAGGTAGAGAGTGTTAATTTTGAACAGTAATTGTCTTTATTCTCTCAATCTCTTGTCTAAAGTGATAATTTTATATTGAAAGAAAATAACAAAAGAAAAAAAGAACTCACTGACTGTTGAAGTTTTTTAAAGCATAAAACACTGTAGTCATTTTGGTGAATGCTTTTATCCTGTTTGGTTAAGTTTTGTTCTTCCAAATGTTAATATGAAAACGTACTAATTCAAAAAAGAACACAAAAATTTAGAATTCCATAACAGAAGACTTTATGGATTAATTGCAGTAACCAAATTATTTTGTCTGGATTACATAGATGAATTTTGATGGGATTTATTAGAATAGTTGAGGGAAGAATACATTTCATTAAAAAATAAAAACTACTTTACTTGATCCCAAATTTTGATCATTATTTTATAATATATCTCTTTTTGCCTTAAAAATTATTACTCTGAGGGAAATGAGTCTTCCATTAATTTAGTATGCCTTTATTAACATTTATTACCCAAGAAATGTGTGACTCTGTTACCATAAATTTACTCTTTATTTGGTATGAGACTCTTAAGATCCAAAGTTCATTTTTCTTATATCAAATTATGTTTATATACATAAATACAGAAGCCTTAGCACTAATACAAGAATGTTTATCCCGATTTTTTTTTTTCAATATAGTTTCATTATAAGACATTATGAAGTTCTGGGGAAAAAATCTACTTATCTGAGTATTCTGGTTAATTGGACTCTGATTAAAATTGGGTTTTATTAATTTTTTAATAACTTTAATACTAATGGTCAGAAAATAATATGCAAAAGATCCATAGGCCTTGTGTTGGTAATCTATCACTGCATAAATATTAACACAAAGCTTAGAGGCTTAAAAAAATAATGATTTCAAAGTTTCTGTAGATTGAGAATCTTGTCATTGAAGACTTGGTTCCTCTGGCTTATTATCTTTTATGAGATTGAAGTCAAATGGTAAGCTGGGACTACAGTCATATCAAGGCTCAACTGGAGAACAATCCAATTCTCATGTGGCTTATGTGGCTTTGGCAGGATTCAGTTACTCACAGGTTGTTGGACTGAGGACTCTAAACCCTCTGGGCAGAAGCTGTCCTTAGTTCTTTGCCACATGGGACTCTCCATGGGGTAGCTTACAATACATCAGCTGGCTTTATCACACCAAAGTGAGAACAGCCAGAGAGAGAGAAAGAGAGAGAGAGAAAAGAGAGAGAGAGTAACAGGTAGATAGAAGTAAGTAATCCAAAGAAGCGGGTCCTGTTGGAGAAGATTTTTTCTCCAAAAATAGCAGCAGGTGCAGAAAGAATCAGTTTTCCAAGACACTGACAGGGAGCAAGATGCACATCTTATGTTTGGAGGTAGGACTGTGGCTGGTAGAGCCCTCACCAGAACATTCGCAAGATGATGTTGGCTGTTGTTTCTGACACTGTAGTTTTTTACCAGTTTTTTTTAGCTATACCAACAATGACACAAACTCACTAAAATCCATTTAATGAATTCCATGTCTGCTTATATTATCCAGAGTCAGGCTCTGTTGATGGCAGCTAAGTGCTCTGATGAATATATTTATTTTCCTTAGTCATCATCTATTTTTTCTCCAATAAACAAGAGTTTTAAAATAATATGATTGTTAAAAACTAAGTCAGAAAGTCAGATTTACTTCTTTTGACAATTAATACTAATTTTCATATGTTTTTGTATTACTTTGTAGATATGAAATTAAAGTTATGCATAACAGTGTAAACTTATTGTGCAGTTTTCCTATGTGCCAAGCATTGTTTTATGTCTTTCACATAGATTATTTCATTTAATTCTCAAAACTATTTGAGATATTTCAGGGTCTTTCTTAAGATTAAAAAAAAACTCAAATGTTGAAAGCTTAAACAATTTCCCCAAAGTAATACAGCTAACAAGTAGTAAAAGTAAGATTCAAATCTAGATGGTCAAAAACCCTGAGCCCTTGGTCTCAGAAACAATACTATTATGCTTGTTTTCAAAGACCTTATTAAACAGTAAAAATATAGCGCTATTCAAAGTGAGATAAATGTATTACATAAGGCACAAAAGGAAAAATATTTTTTAATTGTACTTAAGTAAGAACTACTATGCATCAAAAGTCACCATGAAGAGAGTGAAAAAGGGAATTTCCAGGGTGGCAGAAGTTGTTTACAATGAATGTATCTTACAAAGACTCATATTTATAATAAAGAGCTTCCACAAATCAACAACAATGACAATGACAACAATATCCAACAGATTATGACAGTGGATAAGAACAGGCACTTCACAAAAATTAAAATGTACTCAACTTCACATTTCATCAGGGAAATGTAAATTAAAACACAGTGGGATGTTGCTATGTACATCTTTTCCCAATAGCTAAACTGAAAATGATTGACACTATTTGTTAAATGTCGAATATCTGAAGTGTTCATGTACTGCTGCTTGGGGTGTATATTTCCATTTTGGAAAATTCTTTGCCAGTATCACTCAAAGCTGAACAAATGCAAACCCTGTGACTCAGAAGTTAAACTACTAGACACATAAAAAAGAGAAAAACATTCATAGCTTGACTTAAAACATACAAAAATGTTAATAGCGGCACTACTTTTAATAAAACAACTTAAATACAGAAATATTTTGTGATATAGTCATACAATTGTATACTGCATGTCAATAGGAAGGTATACATTATTACTGTTAAAAACAAACATGCAGAAAAGTGCACAAATTGTTGGAGTACAGCTTGCTGAAATTTTGCCACGTGAACACACCTGGGAAACCAACATTGGATCAAGCCTTAGCATATAATGGCATAAAAGGTACTTTTCCCTTATATCCTATCCCAGTCACTATCCCTCCAAAGGACACCACTATTTTTATTTCTAACACAGAATAGTGCACCCTCTCTTTGAACTTTATGTATGCTGAGTCAATCAGTACATGCTACTTTGTATTTTGTTTTGTTGATAAACATTACGTTTGTGAGATTCTTTCATAGAGATTATATTTTGGCCTTGTGGTTTCTTAAGATAAATCAAGGAAAAGAAATGATATAAAATCAATTGCTCAATTATATCAACATGAATGAATGAAAATATGTGTACAATTACCATTATTAAAATAAGACAAGTGGAGAAGTAATTTACATCACATATAACAGGCAAAATATTAATGCTGCAAATATATACGGAATGCCTGTAAAAGATAAAATCTTAATCAAATATAAGCAAAGTATTTTCGCTGGTTATACACAAAAAATAGAATCTATTTAGCTAAAACACTTCATAATAGCTTTCTTTTGCTGTATAACAAATCATCACAAACTTAGCAACTAAAAGCAACGTTTATTATTTTCCTTCTATTCTAAACATGTTCACTTAGAATAAAAATCCAAATCAGTCCAGGTATTTGCAAGACCATTAAATAGGAATCCCCAGATTTTGTTCCTCCTTGGAAACACTGATTTAACAATATAAGGTCTACAAAACCTTTATGAGAAGTCTAGATGCAGTTAGGAAATTGCAGTGACGCAGACAAGCTCAAAGCCAAGAGCATCTGCATGAGAATGAGTAAGAAAACTGTTTTATTTCAACTATGTCAGTTTTTCTACCTAGCTGGCACAGCTCACAGTTAGGCTGAGAAACCCAACTTGTGGCTTCTCCCATGGGAGGGTAAAGGAAGAGTGGAACAATCATGCAACATTCTGGCTCTTCAGAGGTCTCCTTGAGGATTGGTTTGTGTTTCACTTGACTCCTAATGTTGATGGGCAACAACATTCTTTGGATACCGGGGGTGGGTGAGAACAAAGGAGAGCTCAGTGGTTTAAAGAATTACCAAAAAACCTGCAACAATGCAGACAGATATCAGAGAGAGAAAGAGACTACAAGCTTTTAATAAAGTTACTGACAAACCTCTCTAAATGAGAAATTATATACAGAAGCCAAGGGAAGATGTAATCACAGGAAAGGTTTGAGAGGCCCCAAGAACCTCTAGCCAGGCCGATTGGTGGTCTTTCTTTGTAGGAAGCCTGTCAGAAAAGACTGAGAGAATGACTGTTTTTTTCAAATGGACAGATCACAACGAAATATTGTAAGGCACACAAAGAAATAAGAAAATCTGACCCAATCGAAGGAAAACAATCTCCATAAACTGACTTTAAGGAAATAGAGGTCTACAAATTACCTGACAAAGAATTCAAAATAAACTGGAAAGATCCCAATTAGAACAAATTCAAGAAGGCGCACACTAAGACACATTATCACAGAACTGCTAAATTCAACAACAGAGAATCGTGAAAGCAGCAAGAGAATAATGACTCATCATATGTAAGGGAGGTCTCATAAGGTTATCAGTGGTTATTCCAGGTAAAGCATACAGGCCAGAAGGAAGTGGGATGAAATATTCAAAAGTGCTGAAAATTAAAACAAAACAAAACAAACACCTGCTAACAAAGAATACTACATCCAGAAAAAAGGGTTCTTGAGAATTGAAAGAAAAATAAGGACTTTCTCGGATAAACAAAAGCTGAGGGATTTCCTTGACACTAGACTTGCCTTATAAGAAATCTAATGGGAGTCTTTCAAGGTGAAACAAAAAGACACTAGGCAGCAATAAGAAAGCATATCCTGTCCTCAGGCTGGATCTAATCAGGACAGTAATATTTTCAAAAATAATTGTTTTGAAATTTATTTATCTTGTTTTCTGTAATATGTAGCATGTAATCACTACTGATTACATGCTTAATTTTTTTAAATGTATATTTAGAACATTCTTGTAGCACAGCAATAATTACTTGAACTTCCAGGCATATAGGAAAAAAGAAAGTCTGAACAAAGTTGTCAAGGATCCAATTACATTAATACAGATGAGTGACAATTCATGTTTTGGCAAAGATTGACAGCTTACATAGATAAAGAATAAATGTGTCTTAGGAAGAAAGTGCATTTTAAGAAATCATGGTGGCCTAAATATGATTCTTAAATTTAAAAGTAGTATGTATTTATTCTCTTTTTTGTATTAAGGTCACTAAAACTAAGACAACATCCCTGCCATAGTGGCATATATAATGAGTAGCAGAAGTAGATATATAAACATTTTACTGCCATACAGTGAGGAATGGCATAATAATGGGAAATAGTATAATAAGAAAAAGGAAACACTAATGCTTTGGAAAGATATGAAATGTGATCTAGGACTGAAAATATTCTAAACATTCCGCTAAGAAGGGAAAAAAATAAAGACATGGTTATTTCAGATTGAGGAAATGGAAGAAAGTCTTTCCTCTTAAAAAAAAAAAGAAAAATTAAAAGGATGTCATGCTCAGCAACATCAAAGCCAAATATTATTGTGAAAATACTTGGGGCATATATGTCATTGGGCTTCTGGCTGAACGCTTACAGGTAGCAACAGAGCTGGCATGCTAATTAAGGACCAGAGGAAGAATAGGACTGAATGCCATGAAAAGAGATGGGACTTTAGGTTGTTGATATTAAAAATTTACCCAAAGTATTCTTAACAGAAAACCACAGAATCAAAGAATAGACTTAAATAAGAAAGTGGTGAAATATTAATTCCAATACATGGAAAAGGAAAATTACAACTCAAAAACCTTAGAGCTTTTGCACTTCCCTTATCAGTTCTTCTTTTTTTTTTTTTTTTTCCAATTTTTGGATTTCCCTACCAAGAAGCCCAGTTTATATCAAATTATAGCCAAAATGTTGAGTCCCTTGATTCTGGTACCTTAATTAGGCCTATATCTCCACACTTCAAACATAATATGAACCCAATCATTACACTCTCTCTTCCTGATTCTTGTCTATTTTTATAGAGAAGTAACCTGGTGAATTCTGTTTAAACAATTAGTGGTATCTCTATAAGTTGCTGTTATTGCTTTAGAGCACTTGTCTTCAAAACACGAAACATTTGAAATAGAAAGAAGTGAGACTTTGATAGTAGAAATTCAGGCATGTTACCAAGAGATTTTATAGGGAAA